>NC_056686.1:132077641-132389784 GCF_018350215.1 Panthera leo
TTTAGGCTTAAAAATGAAGGTGTGGGAAAAAAAATGAAGGTGTGCTAGTTGGACTATTGGCTAATGGTTTGTAAACTAAGGTTCATAAAACACAGTAGGCCACCGAATCAGTCAAGCATTTCTTTCTCAGAGGTATGGGGTTGCTGTTAGCTCTGTTCTCATTTGCTCTCTCTTTTAATGTTCTGGGAAGAGATGGTAAAAGTGGCAGTTGTTACTTTCATCTTGCATTTGACATGTACGTAGGGATTATGATTTATTCAAAAAATATTAAGTTACCCAAAGTAGTATTGAAAAGTACTGATGGAAATGGAAATGTGAAAACAAATTAAAATGCTTCTCATAAAAGATTACAGCAAAATTGGTAATCTAACACAGGGCTTATATACCTGGTTACTTCCTAGATGCCTTAGGCCTTATTGGTAATGTTGCAAGAATACACAACTCAGACTGTGTCAGTTTGTTGTGGCCACCTGAACATCAACCGTGCTTGGAAAAAAATCCAGAATCAATAAGACTACAGAACTACAGATATTCTTCTACAAGAAAGAATTGGCACAATTAACATAAAACTGGCTACAAATGGCATTCAAAACCAGTAGAAGATTAAGTGGCAAAAACCACAATGGACCAGAATGTGGTGAAGAGATAGCACACTATTACATAGAATGACAGTAATTTCTCTGTTAGAGGAATAGGGGCTTCTCTGCAGAAATGCTCAAAGACCAGCAGCCTCATGAAAACATTCTTACTTTGTGCCTACATTTTTGAACACATTCAAATTTTTGGTAGGGGTTGGCAGTAATTTTTATTCAAAGAGTGCCTCCATGGGGTTTGGAACCCCCATAGAGCTGGGAAAACTGTGGTGAGCAAGACAAATGAGAATGTGCACTCACACATCTTCCCGCTTAGTAGGGAGTTCAGACAATTAAACAAAGGATAATAAGGAATGATGAGTATGGTATAGGGTGCTCAAAAACCTACATCAAGTTAGCTTTGTAAATCCAAAGATCAGGGAAGGCCTACCTGAAAAAAAATGCTGATGAACTTACCAAAAGGGCTCACTGGCTGTCGAAGTGAGACCCAGGTATAAAATCTGTTAAGAGTACTATAAAAAGGAAAGAAGGAAGGGAGCGAGGGAGGGAAAGAAAATGTGTTTGAATCTAACAGATTTTGTTCTAAAAAAATAGTCCGTCAGAGTTTGCTTATGACATATTTAACCAGTTAGGCCAATCAGATGGTAACTGGGTTATGAAATACACATACCTCTGAGCTTTAATAGCTAGAGGCTTTCAATACTCTACAGAATACCTTATTTAAATTTCTCTACTTCACCGAGCTAGATCATATTCTAATTAGAAATTATTCAATAGTAAATGAAATATGTTTGTGCCCACACAGCAGATCTTCCAAATTTTAGGAAAATTTGAGGGGAAAAAATTATTCAAAAAAGGCTCAGGGCATTAACTTGGAGCTGTGAATCTCAAACCACCACTCTTACTGAAATTCTGATTCTGGCAATCTGGGGCTGGGCTCAATCCTTTGCACTTTTCACTAAAACTTAAGAATTATTTTGATGTGTGTGTTCCAAATCCACACCTTGAGAAATGAGAGGATATGCTACATATAGAGGTAGAAGTTGAGACAATGTACTCGTTCCTTTTCTCCTCTCTTTCGTCAAAGTCCTAGGCAAACTCATAGGAATTGGGATAAGTTTCTCTTTCTTTTTACATACCCTAAACCCTATTCATAGGAAAGAGAGAAAGAGCAGTACTTCCCAAGCCCTGATGCACCTAAGAATAACCTGGAGAGTTATAAAAGCAGACGGATACTCTGGCTCTATCCCTGGAGACTGGTCTACGTAGGTCCCCAGCAGTATTTTAAGTTGCCTGTGCTGATTTTAATATGTATGGTGTTGGGGTGGGGAGCAAAACACAGGCAAAAGGTAAGGGAAACCGATCAGCGTTCATTTTGCTATAGTTTCTTTACTACAAGTTTTATTTTGTTTAATATTCACATCATTTATAGTATTATTAATAAGCCTAAAGGTTGATCACTCAAAAGGTACAGAGTCAGGATTATAATTTTGAGCTGGTTAATTTAATGCTCTGGTTTATTTTTAGTTTGTTTTGTTTCTAACCCCAAGACAAACCATTCTTGATTTTTTAAAAAATATTTAACCTGTAATCTGCTACCACTCTAGATCACCTCTCCCGTGCTGAGATATGCTTTTACATGGTGGCATGGCTTACCAGTCAAAAGTTTTCTGCTTTAGGGCGCCTGGGTGGCTCAGTCAGTTA
Organism: Panthera leo; assembly: GCF_018350215.1. NCBI lineage: Eukaryota > Metazoa > Chordata > Mammalia > Carnivora > Felidae > Panthera > Panthera leo. The sequence continues at coordinate 132,079,939 of NC_056686.1, forward strand.
AGCGTCCGACATCCGCTCAGGTCATGATCTCACGGTCCGCGAGTTCGAGCCCCGCGTCGGGCTCTGTGCTGACAGCTCAGAGCCTGGAGCCCGTTTCAGATTCTGTGTCTCCCTCTCTCTCTGCCCCTCCCCTGTTCATGCTCTGTGTCTCTCTGTCTCAAAAATAAATAAACATTAAAAAAAAAATTTAAAAAAAAGTTTTCTGCTTTAGAGAGGTTATATATTTTTCTGTTGCATAGTACTTGACATGTACTCAGAAATGTCAGATTTTTTAAAAATTTATTTAGGTTTTTTATTTTGAGAGAGAAAGACAGAGCATGCATGGAGGAGGCGCGGAGAGAGGAGACACAGAATCTGAAGCAGGCTACAGTCTCTGAACTGTCAGCACAGAGCCCAATGCAGGGCTCGAACTCATGAACCATGAGATTATGACCTGAGTTGAAGTCAGATGCTTACCTAAGCCACACACGCACCCCGGTAATGGCAGAAATGTAAATGGCATCTCTCGTGGTGTTTTGTTGTTTTTTTTTTTTTTTTTTTTTTTGCAAGAATACGGATTTTGTTATATTTTGAACTTCGTTGCATTCTAAAAATGTTACAAATAGAAAAAATGAAACTGTTGATACTAGAGATGGTAAAACGGAAGCAAAGATGGCATTATTACATGGATCAAATGAAGAATATTCTCTTTCTAGTGCCCATTGTTTTGACACTTGCTAGTTTATTGCATGTTAGGAAAGCTGTTAGGAAGAAGAGTAAACCAAAGAATAATCATTGTATTGTAGAACTATACCATTGAAGCTTGTGTCTAAATGTGTGGTTTACTGTGTGAAGAACTAAAGAGATCCTTGAAGTTATTGCTTTAACCACAACTTTCCTGCAATCTAAAGTACTCCTGTCAATTTTTATTTATTTATTTTTTTAATTTTTAAGTTTATTTAAGAGAGACAGAGAGAACAAGCAGGGGAGGGGAAGAGATAGAGGGAGAGAGAGAATCCCAAGCAAATTCTGCACTGTCAGTGCAGAGCCCGATGTGGGGCTCGAACTCATGAACTGTGAGATCATGACTTGAGCCGCAACCAAAAGTGAGACACTTAACCGACTGAACCACCCAGGTGCCCCCTCATTTAACTTTTGGTAAGAATATAGCATACTAGGGAAAACTTTTAAAAAAATAGCATAGTTATTAAATTTCTATTGATACTAAAATATAACATTAAGATACCATCACCTTCAACATGACTGCAACACTCTACTCAAGCCCCTTGCAAAGGCTGGTCTTTGTTGCCTGTCTTCACTAGCAGAATAAACTCATAAGAAGAGATACCTTGTTGATTTTATTTATATCCATATTCCCAGTGCCTAGAGCAGCTCCTATCACAGAGCATGTGCTCAGCAAACATTCATTGAATGAATAAAGCAAAACACAAAAGGAAGCATTACCTTTGGTGTTAAGATTTAGTTTTCCTAAAATTGCAACCTCAAATGGCCTAATATATTGAGTTAAAAATTCTTTAGAAATTTATTCTAATTTTTACTTTAATCTAGGATATTATGTACATACATATGGGAAAATTATACGATAACTTGAAATAACGTTTTGTAAGCCAAATCCCCTTACATAAGTCTATTTCTAAACCTTTAGATATTTGAGTTCCATGCACATCTTAAGATACATATCCGATAACAAGGAAGGTCGGCCTCCTCTTCCTGGGGTTCTACAACCAGAAAGCTGGTAAAAGTCTCTCTTGAAATACTGGCAACAGACTTCATAATGGAGGGGAGTAAAATAAAATAAATGTGTTATCAGTTGTGTAATATAGAAGACTATTAAAACATATTCTGAAGTTACCAACACGTGCACCTGGGTACTTAGAGAATAGTGCAAAGAAAATAAAAATAATTGATCGAGAGGGGCTGACAGCTTTTAAGAACTTGTGCTTGATGGCAAAAGAACTAGAATTTTCTCATCGAGTTATCGGTTCAATTTGAGCTAATGAGCATAAAAGAAAAAAAAAAAAAAAACAGATAAGGTACCTGAGATGCATTTACAGTCTACTCCCTATCTCCTATTGCTTCGAATCTTCTCCTCCTGACTTTCTAGTAATGACATCAGCAACTAAGATTGAAATTTTTATGTTGTATCATATCCTTTTCTCAAGTTTTCTATAGCTCTTTCCTTTGTTCTCTGAGTGACATCTGAGTTTACTGCCTGGATCAAATCTTCCCCAAGTCTGACTTGGACTGCTGCATCTTTATTGTTGGTCCAGGTCCAATGTATCAGCCAGACCTTAGAAGAAGTTAATCTGACCACATCATACCTATAAAAACTGCCAATTTCTCCACTGTCCAGAGGAACAGGTTTAAATTCTTTTACATCTCTCAATTCTGCCACATCTGGTGTTCTAATCACAGCTACTCACTAAGCCCTGAACACATCATGTACTTTTCACCTAGTATGCATTTAATTGTATTGTACACACTACGCCCTTCTCTATGTGATGGATTCCATTACAAGAGAAAAGCCATGTGCCAGCCCTTCTAGGAAGTCACCTTGTATTCACAATACAAATCATGCACTCCATTCTTATGCCACTTCACTCAAAGAGTCTGGATTCACATCTTGACCCCATCACTTGTAACCTAGACATTCTTGTGAAAGTACCTAAACCTCAGTTTCCCCAATGATATGCCTCATAGAATTGTGAGGATTACAGGCATTAATTCAAGGAAAGTACTTAGAGCAGGGCCTGGAAGCTATTTAATAGATGACATTAATATTTTAAAAAATAATTTACATCTTCTTTCATATCATATCACCCTGTAATTTTCAGCCTGTTAGATAGTCTTTCCATGCGAGACCATAACATTGGAAAGGGCAATGTTTTCTTCTTAGATTTCTAGTACCCACAACAGTATCTGGCATAATTCAATTTTCAACATTTATTGAATTCCTGTTACTTACATAATTTGGTGCCTCACCTGAATTTATAAAAAGATAAATTGTTTCAATCATTAAGTAGCTTATAATGTATTTGGGGAAGTAAATCACATACAAAACATTGGGAATTATGCTGATTTCAAGACCCAATGCTGAATTAGTTCCACAGACCAAAGACAATGTGTAAGGTGAAGGCAAGCACAATATTCAAGGATATAAAGAACTGGGGAATATTCTTGAACAGAAGACCTTGGAAGGGATGTTAAAATGGTGGTATGTATTAATGAAGGCATTGAGTGAATAACACTGGATAAAATGGCATGGAGATAGGGACGATCAGGGTAAGATCAACGTGGCTTATGAAGGTTCTTATAGGAGAACAGTAAAACTCAGGGTTTGCGAACTCCAATGCTTATAGGCAGGTGAAATGAGTGAGTCAAATGGACCAGGTATAAGGCATGAATATGAGGTTATGGCAAACTAGATGGTCTTCTCCTCTGAGTACCAGAAACAGCAAACCCCCAGTTATAACTATTGTTTCATTGAGATGAGTAACAATGTTACTAGAATGTGTTTTAAAAAAAAATGAGATACCTTCTAATTTTTAAGTAGGAGCAACTATTTTTAACATTTTAAAAAACACTGTGTAGATGAAACAAATTATGCTTGCCAGAGACTGCTGGCTTTGGCTGCCAATTGGTAACCTCTGGAAAAGTTTGAAGTTGCATGTCCTGGTCTAACTGCCAGGTGAGATGTTTATAATCCACGGGTTAGGAAGGAGCGATCAAAGTTTTTTTGATAAGTGTTACATGTTCAGGAATATTTTAAACAGATATTTCCAGGAAATTGCTTGTAAGATGGATTACTGAGGAAAAAAGTCAAGCAACATGTCCAGTTTAGAAATTAATGTTGAAAATTACATGTCAAAGTATTACAGCCAAAACTTCACTGTTAGTGCAGAACTATGAAGAGAGTAATCTAAGGTTCAAAGCAAACCACTTTAGCCCCTCTCTAATTTTAGCGGATTCAGATTAGCACAACTTGGGCAGACAAAAAATTGCTCCCATTTCTCTTATTTCTCCTTTAATCATGATTTACCTAAGTGAGCTCATTAAAAGGAAACCCTGTCTCACCAAATGAACCTTGCCATTTTGTGCAATTATAGCACAAAAGGAAATGTTAATCTGATTATACTAATAGGATAAACAGAACATTTTCAACATCTATGCTAAGCAGTCCTGAATGCTTCTTATATATACTCAAATAAGTACAATTACTTAGGATTCTCAGTAAAAGTCTTTGCACTCAGGCTTTTGAAAGTTAGAGGAGTACAAATAAGCAGCTATCATTTCCAACCTAAGGGCAGAATATCATATTGGAGTATATACAAGGTATTATAAGGGACCTCTTGACTAAAGATTTTGCATGTTGTTGCAAAGACATCTACACAAGAGAATTCTGTGTTTACTGTTCAGTGATAAAGCATAATTACCTGGCTTTCTTTCTCCAGGGTGTTAAATTACAAAGCAATGGTTAATCTATGGTTTCTGTTAGTCTGTTTTTATGAATTAATAACACACTGATTATGGGTAATTCTCTTTCTTATGAAATTAAAACTTTCACAGGAACATCATTCGACTCAATGGTTTGCATTGCTCCCAATACAGAGAGAACAACATTATGGATGTATGCCAAGGCACTTTGCTTTGCTGGCTCCCTGAGTTTGAGAGAGTTAATCATTTTTAATTTTGAAGTCCTTTCATTCAACTCCCACACACTTATCCCTGTCTTGGGTCTCTTGAAATGAATTCTGCAGCCAGAAAAACACACTGAAATCATTCCACTCCTTTGGGACTTCCCACAATGGTGTTGCTGGGAATGCACATATAACAAAGTACAATGTGGGAAATGGGGTTCTACTGACCTAACACCATGTTCATTTGTAAAAGAGCTGGTTATGTTGGTTTGGGGAGAGCAACTCAATTTCCTCAAACTATTCTTCCTAAGCTATCCTGATATACTCTGATGTAAGAAAATTTCTCATTACAAAGGATATTTGAAGTTGCCACACCCATTCTACTGCTTAATATTTCCTCCTCCGTATTTTACCAATTCCTTCTGGTTCCCTAGTGATTCTGATGAGAGATTTTACACATAGTTTAATGGCAGACACTCAAGTTCAATTAAAAGGAAACCAAGTTAAATAGTCCATTTTTGATGAGAGAAAATTAAAAATGATGAACTCCTATGATAACATGATGTTCTTGGTGAGTAACTTATTTGCATTAATGCTCAGATCAGGAATATTTTTGAAAGTCCATGTAGTACCATGACATGTTGAGATTTTATTCCATCACATTTCTGTTCGGTTTCATTTACTAACTTTTCTTTTATTCAAAATGGTATCAATTAAAATGCTTTATTAACCAGAACTTCTAAACTGAGCATGTAACAGTGGTTTAAAAAAAAAGAAAATCAACTGGAAACAATACCATGTTTTGAAGTGCCTTCTGAATTATCCAAGAAGTATGTGTACTTTTATTATCTAATCCATTTTACTCAGCGTAACATCGAAAACCCTCCAGGTACTTGAATTTGAAATTTAAGCTTTAAACTTTTCTTAAGGCCCTTAGAGAACCATTTAAGTTCAACTGCTTCTTGCTCCCCACTGCTACCCAGTTACAGACCACCTCTTCATCCCCTAGGCATTATGTAACATGCATAATGCATATTGAGCTTGCATTTTATCTCCCTTGTTAAAAATAAGCTTAGTAGTCCTTCCAGATTAGATGCCTGAAAGCATCCAATTGATATTTTCTTCCCAACATCATTATTGTCCGGGCAGTTGGCTCTTCTCACTACATGACCTTCTCTTTAAGGATCCACCCATAGCTTATCATGTCATTAACCATTATCTAGTATAATGGGTTAGATCTCTATTTTAGGCTGCTCATATGACCTCCAAATTCATATTTTCAATTGCCTATTGGACACGATCATTTAATACCCATTTGAGAAGTCAAACTCAAAGGACATAAAATAGAGCCCCTTTTACTCTCTCATTTTACAGATGTATCATGTAGAGTACTGATTATGTAAAAGCACAATATATTGCTTAACCATAACACCTGTTCTATTGGTCGTTTACCATGTGCCAAGTAGCAATCTAAAGTGCTTATATATGTACTATCTCATTTAATTCTTACAACAACTTACAAGAAAATGCCTTACATAACCTCATTTTACAGGGACAACTGAGGCATAGCTGTTAAGTAGCATTCTGAAAGCTGTATTAATAGTAGACAGTTGTGCCAGTATTTAAACCAAGTAGTTTGACTCTGGAATCACTGTATTTAACACTTTAACTTCCTTGCCATAATCAGGAGAACCTGAGCTTGAAAACTAATGTCTGCTACTTACTATGGCTAATCAGATTTCCCTACGGAGTTGATATGAGGAAAGCCCCTTATTTCGGATGATTATCCATTTCCTATTCTGAGACATTCCCAGTTTCAGCACTAAATGTCCTATGTCTCAAGAACCTTCTGAGACTTGGACAAAACTGGAAGTTAAGATACTCTACATATGGGTAGTGTTTAATGGATTGTTTTTCCTACTCAAATTCATTTTACTAACACTGTGGTAATGCTACTTCTGTAAGTCCTTCCACCAATTTCCTCTATTCCCACAGTTATTGCTTCAGGAAGGATAACTTTATAACTGCCATTTAGTTAGTGGGTTGCTGGGTGCTAGGCACTCTTCATTAACTCAAATATGTCTCTTCCAAGGCTACACATCTAATAAGTGATGAAGCAGGAACTGAAAGGAAGTCTGTTGGACTCCAAACAGATTCCATGCTTTTAAACTTCCTCCATATTTACCATGATTCTGTTGAGCTAATCATGACAGGTCTGTTCTTAAAACGTTTAATGGATACCTAAATAATATAACTGATAACTGGCATTCAAGGCATATTACCACCTGTCCCCGACCTACACTGTCAGCTTTATTTTTTCTTTAATTTAGTAGTAACGGACAACATGGATGGCCTAGAGGGTATTATGCCAGGTAAGTCAGACAGAGGAAGACCAATACCATATGATTTCCCTTACATGTGGAATCTGAAAAACAAAGGAACAAAAAAACAAAAACAGACTTATAAATATAAAGAACTTGTGGTTCCCAGAGAAAGAGGGGTAAGGGATGGGCAAAATTGGTGAATATGATTAAGAGGTACAAAATTCCAGTTGTAAAATAACTAAGTCCTAGAGATGTAAAGTACAGTATGGAGAAGAGTACAGTCAATACTGTAAAAATGTTGTATGGTGATAGATGGTAACTATACTTATTGTGGTGAGCACTGAGTATAGAATTGTCAAATCACTATGTTGTACACTGGAAACTAATGTCAACTATCCTTCAATAACAATTTTTTAAAAATAAATAGAACATGGCAATGTACATAGCAGGAGATATTCATATTGAAATTTTAGTGTGCTTGAGTGAATGAAGTCCAAAATCTTTAAAATAACTCTGATAATCTTTCATGCTACCAAACTACAACACAATCTTTTCAACTACATACTACTTTCCATTTCCAATGGAATACTTATTTGACCCCAACACTGAGCAATAATAAATTAGGACAATTTCAAGTCTTAACGACTTTGGCCATGTGTACCTTTTGACTGGGTTGTCTTCCCCACCATCACATCCTTCAAGAAGGGCAGATGACATTCCTTGTGCCTCATTTTTTTTTTTTTTAATTTCAAGAAAACTTCTGTTTTTACTTATTTTTATGAAATTTTAAGATTTAAATTGTAGTTAGTTGATATGCAAAGCAATATTGGTTTCAGGAGAATTCAGTGATTCATCACTTACATGCAACATCCAGTGCTCATATCACAAGTGCCCTCCTTAATATCCATCCACCCATCTAGCCCATCTCCCACCCACCTCCCTCCATCAACACTATTTGTTCTCTAACATTGAGTCTCTTGTGGCTTGTGTCCCTCTCCTCTTCCCCCCTCCTTCCCATATGTTCATCTGTTTTGTTTCTTAAATTCCACATGAGTGAAATCACTTGGCATTTGTCTCTCTCTGATTATTTCACTTACCATAATACATTCTAGGTCCAGCCACGTAATTGCAAATGGCAAGATTTCATTCTTTTTGATTGTGCCTCAACTTCTTAAACTGAAAAACATCCTAGCTGATCCCTGGAGTTGTTAAGAAAAGTATTTAAATACAGAAAGTAATGAAATCTTAACAGTTAGGATTTTCAATTTTTTGACATTGCTTCCTAATACGCTATTAGGCTAAGAAAAGCATGCATTATGTAAAATTTGCATAACCTCAAAAAATTAGGGAAAATGTTTTTAATCACCTCTAAATCCATTATATCAATTATACGAACATTTAACTCCAAACACTGCTTCAATGCTTATAATACTGGATTCTATTCTATAAATAATTTTTTTTTTAATTAGTCAATATATATCCTTTATTACCAGAGTTTTAAGTGGTTAAGTCATATACTGTAGAGATTTAATTTCCAGTATCTCTACTTTTCCTATCCTATTCCATTATCAACAGAAAATAGATTATCAAATGTAAGCAACAAAAGAAATATAGGGACCAAACAAATATGGGTAAGTCATGAATTACAGGTCTTTGAATATATATCAGCATTGGTAAAATCAGTGCAATTTAAATGTATTTGCATTAGGGTCACCTGGGTGGCTCCTATGGTTAAGCATCCAACTTTTGCTCAGGTCATGATCTCATGGTTCATGGGTTCCAGCCCCGCATAGGGCTCTGTGCTGACAGCCCAGAGCCTGGACCCTGCTTTGGATTCTGTGTCTTCCTCTCTCTGCCCCTCCCGGGTTCGCACATGCGCACACACGCGCGCGCTCTCTCTCTCTCAAGAAATAAAGAAACATTAACATTTTTAAAATGCATTTGCATTAATAAAGATAGATATACATACACACTTCTGGAAAGGTGGCAGTTTTGCTTATTTGTCACTGTCTCATATATATCATCGCTAGACATTATCTATCCTAAATGCTACAGGGACAGTGAGAAAGGCAAAGACCAAGACCAAGGATCACGCCTTTCTGCTTCTCATTCTGAACAGTCAGTGGCTAGACACAAAAGGTCTTACCATTCATTCTCAACATCCCCACAAGTGAGCCATCAAAATCCATTCCTAGAAAGGATTTGATACCAATCATCTATACCCTATTGTGATTTATAGTACAGTATTTTCATTCCTGGGAATGTTTGGTCCTTGAAACCCATCTCTAATACTAGAAATGTCCTGTTTAAAGGATTTGGGATGTCAGAGAGAAGTTTTGTCAAGTTCCTGGAGGCACTCCTGTAATTACTGTAGGCACACAGCCATGCATGGAAAGCTAGTTGTGTCAGCACTGCTGTTGAAAATGTTTTTGTTAATGTCCTTTAGTGAAAAAATATTTACTCTGTGTCTGTTAGGTACTGTGGATATAGAAATGAACCAAGCTGCGGTGTAGCTATGTTGACAAACATGGGGACTATGTAACAGTTATGCAATGAAATGGATGCTATGATAGAGGCAGATGTAAAATCCCCTGGAAGTATGAGAGAGAGCTTGGCTGATTTACTCAACAGGTATTTACGGAAATCTAACAGTGTTATCTATTGTTCTAGGTGAGAAATTTTACACAAAAGTATTTTTATACTAGAAAACGAAGACCTTCCAACATTTGCTGGAGTGTTTTTTTTCCCCCTCATTTATAAAAATCTTTGTGTTGCGTCAACTAATGTTTTTGAAATACTGAAGAAAAGTGTGATGTAACTGGTATGTTAGTTTAAGCAGTTTTCAGCCTCAATGTTAATAAAATGGGGAGGTAAAGGAGGGAAAAAAGGGGGGGGGATTCATTTTTGTTGACCTGTTTCTGCTGATATTTCCCTGAATAAACAACCATCTCTAAAATATAAAATGGGGGTGCCTGCCTGGCTCAGACAGAAGAGCATGCAACTCTTGATGCTGGGGTTGTGAGTTTGAGCCTCATGTTGAGGGCAGAGATTACTTACATTAGTACTTAATAAATTACTTAAAAAATAAAATTTATTAGCTCCCATTTTTTCTAGTGCCTCATTTTACTGATGATACCATGGGAGCAAAAACACAACATAGATCTCATCAGGATGCCAGAAAGACCCCTTTTTCACAGCTACTCTGCACCGGGGTCAAATAACCAGCAGGAGGAGCTGGCTTCTGTCTTCAGGAATAGTAGGCTCTTCCTGAGGGCAGAGCAGAATTTGTTGAACTCACCCATGGCTCCAATAAGAGCTACGCACAGTTTTAAAAACTACTTAAAAATAATAAAATAAATGACACAATTTCTGGACAGTTTTTCTGAAGAATCAACCGTCCTCCAAATGATATTTCCAGTTTTCCACACTGCTTCTTCTGATTGCTTTTCATCATGGTTTTAATGACCATCTTGTTAGGCACTGAATTGTGTCCCCTTAAAATTCTTAACTCCTAATACTTCAGAATGTGACTGTAATTGGGGATAGGAACTTTAAAGAAGTGATTATATTAAAATGAAATCTTCAAAGTGGGCCTTAATCCAACTTGACTGGTGAACTGATAAGAAGAGGACATTTGGACACACAGACACGAGGCGTGCACATACAAAGAGAAAAGACCATGTGAGGACACAGTGGGGAATGGCCATTGGCAAGTCAGCCCAAAGAAACCAAACCTGTTGATGCCTTGACCTAGACTTGTGTCCTCCTGAACTGTGAGAAAATAAAGTCCTATTATTTAAGCGACTCAGTGTGTGGTATTTTTTAGGGCTGCATTAACAAGCTAATACATCATCCTATCAATGTATAACTTTTGAAAAGTGTTCAAAAAGCGACTCCTTTTGGAGTACGTTCTTTGGGAAATGAGAACGTTCTCTGTTCTCATCTATAGTTCTGGTACAAGTTGGCAGGTATACATTCTGTAGAGCTACTGAGAAAGGACTAATAACTTCTCAAAGTATCTATTTGATAGGTAAACATAAGACTGGAGTTCCTTTTTGGTTTCAGGCTTTGATTCCAAAGCCTTTGGATTTCAAAGCCTTTGATTGACATGTACTGGGATGGGAAAAGTATTACAAATTATAGGTAAGCTATGATTGAATACATCAGAGTATCCTTTTCCGAGGCTGGATTTATGGGACAAGACCTGAAAGAAGAAAGTGGACAGTCATGTTGCCATCATGGTGTGCAGTGGGTTGAGGTAAGAGGCCCAAAAGGATAAGAGAAGGAGGCATCAAAAGGCTAGCAGGCAAATTTCTGCAACTTGAGTGTTTTCAATAATACTGGCATTGCTTTGGCAATTTTCTAAAATTCGAATTGAATACTATTCTTCTTACACTACTATAATGATCCTCTTTAGCCTATTGGATATTTTTCTATTCTTTACTCATCTGAAAATAAATCATTTTTTAAAAGTTTCCCTCTACACTATCTGTTAAATATAACCAGGTAGATGGATGATGATCATTGACAAGATTCTCAAAGAGGGGGCACCTGGGTGACTCAGTGGGTTGAGCGTCAGGCTCTTGGTTTTTGGCTCAGGTCATGATCTCATGGTTCCTGGGATCCAGCTCTGCATCGGGCCCCGTGCTGACAGCATGGAACCTGCTCAGGATTCTTTCTCCCTGTCCTTCCCCCACACTCGTGTGCACATGCTCTCGCTTTCAAAATAAATAAACTTAAAAAAAAAAAAGAATCTATAAGAGACAATTCTCTCAGAAAACTCTAAACACCTTTATTTCTCTTTACAAAATACCTTCAATGATTAAAAAGCAAAAAGCAGCTATCCTGTGATAATCACAATAAAGTATAGAATTCCAGGTGGTTTCTAAGTATGGAAATGTGAAATATTTCAGGACCCATTTTTTCCACTCAATTGCATCATCTGTTGTTCTAGCTATAAGGGTTAAAATAACTCAGCTCTGAGACAACCAGAGCAAGAGTCATGAACATTGTGACAAGACCTGTATCATAAATACTTATGTTTTCTAGAATAAAGCTTACTGGTAATTATTTAAAGTAAAAAAGTTTCTAGCTCAAGCTGAGATCCACACATACAGATTACAGAGGATACAGAATTAATCTACAAGTAATCTTTGAATATGGCTACAAACAGAACAATTGGAAATTCATTAATTTGAGAGCTTCACAAAGGTAAGACTGACTTGATCTAATGTTCAATAAACTCTCAAACTATCAGCAAAGGTAGGGAAAACATGTTATCTATATTTTGTCATTAAATTTTATGTTATATTAAGTCCCAGGAGTAACCAGGGAAGTATATAGTTTATGCCGTATTTATACCTACTAAATCTACTTGACTGTCTTTGCCAGGATGACCTAGGAATTATTCCTAACTTTTCATCCCTGGTCTTTAGGACAATCACCTGTCAATTATCCAAATCTTACCATCTCTTATGTATTCTTGTGATTTGATCTGGACATCAATACCAATGGCAAATTATACTGAGATACTTCGGCAGCCCAACCTCCTTGGCGGCGGGGGGGGGGGGGGGGGGATGGCACTGTGGCACCACCCAATACCTCTGCCAACCCAGCCACACATAGCTAATTTGAAAAGTACTATACATCTGACCCTAGCTAACCAATTGCATTCTTTCCAAGGAATATTGGAATTAAAACCAGGAGAGATTAAGTAGCTTGACTAAGCCACTGATGAATTCTGCTGGCTGGGTTACTTTGGTTACCAAATGTGCAGAAGTAGAGAAAGCCAACCTGCAGAGTAACATGGATGAAGCAGAACAGCAGAGAGAAACAGAGGAGAGAGCAGGTAGAGACAAAGAGAGACAGCAAGAATGAGAGTAAGAGAGCAAGACCAGACAGAGAAAGGAGCTGCCTCAAGCTCTCATCCCTGGCCTTGAGAGATCTGTTCTTCATCAAATTCCCTGCAATACCTCAGAAGCTTTAAACAAAATTCCCCTTATCATAGATTGCAAACTTAGATAAGAATATAAAATCCGCAAAAATTCTTAGTGATATTCCCAGGTCCCTTTCTCTCAGGAACTGAAGTCCCACTCACAGTTTTCTAATTCTCCCTCAGATCTTCCCATTCAGATACCCAGGGACATATTATTCAGTTTACCTTTCCTCCATTTAAAACATACTCGATCCATTATCAGATATAGTTTGATATAAAGTTAAGCCAACTTTACCTGTCTCAATAGCATTTACATTTTAAATGCAGCTAACATATACACACACTCACGCTTTTAGAACTGTGGGGAAAAACTGAGCTCTAATTAGTTCCTTTGAAATCATAGGCTATATAAAATTGCTTACCACACCCACACAAAAAGATAGGACTGCCAAATTCACTTAAAAACCAAATGCATATGGATGGCGTTTATTTTTAATTTATTATAATTAATGTGAAAAGTAACTGTCTCTGGGAACATTAATTTTCAATATGATGCCAACTGGAACTCAGAAAATTTATAAACAGAAAATTTAAGTTTCCTGGGAGTCCTATAGGTGGTTACTACCCTAAATAACATCTTTTTCCATTTAATTAAATGTTATTTAACAATGCCAAAACGGAGTTGTTATTTACATAATGTATGATTGTACTAAGGACAAATCATGTTATCTTCAGCACACACAAAAAAAAATATGGCTATGTTATCTTGAGCAAGCTACCATTAGCCTTCTTTTATATACAATTGTTCTCACTTGTAAATGGGAATATTGGGACCTACATCATTACGATATAATAAAGACTAAGTTAGATAATTTATGTAAATCACATAACAGCTGATTGTCCATAATAAGTGGTGTTAACTATTGTTATTACATGTCCTCAAGGTATTATAGAACATGTAGACAGGTATTATCTGAATTTCATTTGGGGTAACAATAAATCTTACTATTAACACTCTTTTAAATGTTTTTACTATCAATTTTTTTAAAGTCTTTCTAGGAGTCAAAGTGATGACAGAAGTGATGAGTTCTAAGAAGAGGCTGATTCTAATCCAGCTTTTAATTGACTGCAAATTTTCTTGAGGTCTAAAGACCAGTTTGTGAAATAGCCAAGTCATTCTTAAGTTTGTGTATGTTTTAAAATATAGTTTTAATTCAATGAAAAAAGTATTAGTGAAATAAACATACATTTTATGTAAGTGAACACTTCTTTAAATACTTCTCCAAAGTCCATCTGAGGAAATGGTAGGGCTAATGTTCAGACAATGAGTATAATATAGCATAATAAATGCTATATCGGTTAAACAGCAATGTTAATGCCAGACCAGGTTCAAATTCAATAAAACTCAGCTCTAATGTAGAAAGCCTTTTGTGAGCACTTATTAGTTAATATGAATTCTTTTATTACCTTAGTAAATTGCCAAATTGCTGGAATAAAGCCACCCAAATAACATTTAATTTTAAATTGAATAGAGTGAGATTTCACAATATAAAAACAGAATAAAAAGGAATAGATTTAAAATAAATGTATTTATATTCTTATAAATATAAATAGTAAGTGAAAATATTTTTAGTGATATATTTATAAATGATAAATATTTTTGTCCTATTTTATGTTTGAAGATCAATCAAGTTATCAATTAGTTTATCCTTCTCAGCCATATGCCATGTCTTTTCCCATCTTGGCATCATTAGCTATAGAGATTTTGGGTCCAGACATTATTCAGTCATGAGGATTTCCTGATTTGCTGTCTTTAACACGGAGCAGTAAGATTTATCAGTGGAGTGTTGGAGGCTGTCTATGGCCACTGTCATTCCAAGGTTACTCCAGTTTCTTTTCCTCCTCCTTTGGTATGCAAGCACCACTGTGAACTTATGGAATCACCAAAGATGTGAATAAAGTTAGGAGAAAGCAAGATAAAGTATAGAATAAAAGTAGCTCAGCACTCAATGTGAATACACTAGGAATGTGAACTTTTGTGTTTTTGCATCTAAGTTTCACCCATTATATTTGGAAGCACTAAATGAAATAAAATGAAAAATTATTCTTAATAGGCACTTGTTGGAGGAGATAAGTTGAGGAATGTTATTGCTATGACCACTACTACTCAGAACACAATGTGCTCTCTTAAGAAGTGGTGCTGCTGGGGCGCCTGGGTGGCTCAGTCGGTTAAGTGGCCGACTTCAGCTCAGGTCACGATCTCGCGGTCCGTGAGCCCGAGCCCCACGTCGGGCTCTGGGCTGATGGCTCAGAGCCTGGAGCCTGCTTCCAATTCTGTGTCTCCCTCTCTCTCTGCTCCTCCCCCGTTGATGCTCGGTCTCTGTCTCAAAAATAAATAAAAAGCGTTAAAAAAAAAAAAAATTAAAAAAAAAAAAGTGGTGCTGCTTCCTTTGCTTCAATAGCATTTTAAAAAAAAAAAAAAAAAATCAATCTAGAAGTAGCTTATCTCCCTAGGCAGTTTAATTCTATTGTATTTATTTAGGTTTTAAAAGTTCACACTAAAAGGTAAAATGGGTTGGGGAGCCTGGGTGGTTCACTCGGTTAGGTGGTTCACTCACATCATGATCTTACAGTTCATGGGTTTGAGCCCCATGTCGACAACACAGAGCCTGCTTGGGATTCTCTCTCTGCTCCCCCTGCTTTCGCCTCAGAATAAACTTTTTTTTTTTTTTTAAAGGTAAAATGGCTTATTTTCCTATTGTTGTTTTTTGATCTTAATATACCTATTTATTTATACTTTTCTTTCCAAAGAAATGTTCGTGTTTTAGCTTCTGGCTTCAGATGACTTTGTGTAGGCAGAAACTGAGAAACCACTGACGAGCTGGCAGGAAGCTGCCCTGTGAGCAGGGATCAGAGTTTGAGCAAAGTGAGAAGTACTTTCAGACAGGTGAACTAGGACAGAGCACAAACCATCTAGAATATTAGCAGAGGATGAAATGCAAGCTTGCTTTCCTAAATCAAAATAAAGCTAGAAATACACAGAGTAGTGTGACGGGTTCAGATGAGAGAATTGACTACAAAGCAAAGATACGGTCCAATTCTCCCAGCACCACTTGTTAAAGAGACTGCCTTTTTTCCATTGGATACTCTCTCCTGCTTTGTCAAAGATTAGTCAGCCATGCATTTGTGGGTCCAATTCTGGATCTCTATTCTATTCCATTGGTCTATGTGTCTGTTTTTGTGCCAATACCATACTGTCTTGATGATTACAGCTTTGTAGTAGAGGCTAAAGTCTGGGATTGTGATGCTTCCTGCTTTGGTTTTCTTCTTCAATATTATTTTGGCTATTTGGGGTCTTTTGTGGTTCTGTACAAATTTAGGGTTGTTTGCTTGAGCTTAGAGAATTCTGGTGCAATTTTGATTGGGGAGCATTGAATGTGTAGATTGCTGTGGGTACTATTGACATTTTAACAATATTTATTCTTCCAATCCATGAAGAATGAAACTAGACCACTTCTTACACCATATACAAAAATAAACTCAAAATGGATGAAGGACCCTAATGTGAGAAAGGAAAGCATCAAAACCCTAGAGGAGAAAGCAGGAAAAAACCTCTTTGACTCAACTGCAGCAATTTCTTACTGGACACATCTCCAAAGGCAAGAGAATTAAAAGCAAAAGTGAACTATTGGGACCTCATGAAGATAAAAAGCTCCTGCACTGCAAAGGAAACAATCAACAAACCAAAAGGCAACTGATGGAATGGGAAAATATATTTGCAAATGACATATAGGATAAAGGGCTAGTGCCTAAACTCTATAAAGAATTCACCAAACTCCACACCTGAAAAACAAATAATCCAGTGAAAAAAGGACAGAAGACACGAATAGACACTTTTCTAAAGAAGACATCCAGATGGCCAACAGGCACATGAAAAGATGCTCAACATCACTCCTCATCAGGGAAATACAAATCAAAAACACACTGAGATACCACCTTATGCCAGTCAGAGTGGCTAAAATGAGCAAATCAGGAGACTATAGATGCTGGAGAGGATGTGGAGAAACGGGAACCCTCTTGCATGGTTGGTGGGAATGCAAACTGGTACAGCCGCTCTGGAAAACAGCATGGAGGTTCCTCAAAAAATTAAGTAGAACTACCCTATGACCCAGCAATAGCACTGTTAGGAATTTACCCATGGGATACAGGAGTGCTGATGCACAGGGGCACTTGTACCCCAATGTTTACAGCAGCACTTTCAACAATAGCCAAATTATGGAAAGAGCCTAAATGTCCATCAACTGGTGAATGGATAAAGAAGATGCGGTTTATACATACAATGGAATACTACTTGGCAATGAGAAAGAATGAAATCCGGCCATTCTCAGCAACGTGGATGGAACTGGAGGGTATTATGCTAAGTGAAATAAGTCAGGCAGAGAAAGACAGATACCAGATGTTTTCACTCATATGTGGATCCTGAGAAACTTAACAGAGACCATGGGGGAGGAGAAGGAGGAAAAAAAAGTGAGAGAGGGAGGGAGGCAAAACATAAGAGACTCTTAAAAACTGAGAACAAACTGAGGGTTGATGGGGGGTGAGGGGGAGAGGGGAAAGTGGGTGATGGGCATTGAGGAGGGCACCTGTTGGGATAAACACTGGGTGTTGTATGGAAACCAACTTAACAATAAATTATATTTAACAATAATAAAACAAACAAAAAAAAAGGAACTTATGACCTAGAATGTACTTATATGAAGAATTCAATTACATTCAAAATCTCACTACTATTTCTGCATAAACATTTTGGCAGTATTGCCTCTCTAACTAATGTATTATATTTGTGAAAGACACAGGTTTTTTGTTTTGTTTTGGTTTGGTTTTGTATGGTAGTAAAACAAAGAGAAATAAAGATACAAACAATAACAACAACAAACATCTTGACTTAGAGAGGCAGCTAAAAGTCTCAACAAACTTGAGTAATTCCAAGATAACCAAAGCATTTTATGATTTTTGTTTTATACTTTTTAAAAAACAATTCTTCACTAATAGCTTCAGTGCAATAGAGAATATTGGATTAGCATGACCCGAGTTTGTTTCTGGAATCACTTTTCATAGTAGTGACCAAAGTGGACAAGTAGATTATTTCAGAGATACTCGTGTTTGCCTCACTCACAATGAACAAAGTTAGCAATTTCCATGCTTTCTTCCTTTACAAGCAAACAACCTACCCCCGATAGTACTACAATCAAGAACTAGTTTTTGCTTCAAAGACAGGGGCTGCTAAAAGAGTTTACCAACAAGGTGGAAAGTTTACTTTGTGTATGGGGCTGCAGAGCTAGCCAGGAACTATTTGTTTGATGGTCAAAGTCAAGAAACTGAATTCAAGTAGAACTCAGGAGATCACTTCCGGTGATGGCAATCTGGGTTTGAATTACACTTGATCCATCAACCAATGCTGATAAAGCATACATCTCTGGGGTAGAACACAGAATAATAAAAGAAGGTCAGAAGGTTCTCCATAACCTTGCAAAAGCCAACACTTTTAACACTTCTAAGATCACCCTCTCACCAGAGAACAGTGTTTCTGCATTCAGCACAGAGCTATAAAGGGGATTAGAAGTACTCCTTAAAACGTTCAACAGCCTCAGCAGCAAAATTGTCGTGCTTAAGTCCTGTTATTTGGAGAACAGGTATTTTTATGCCTTAGCAAGCTTTACATTTTATTTCACTTTTGAGAGTCACGGATGCTAAGGTTTTAATGAAAATTTCTTTTGAAAAAGTGACAATATGTATGTTCCCCCCCCACCACACCCCACCCTCCAGGGAAAGGCCTCTTGTTTTAGTGCTAGAACTCCAGTATAGAATATGATGCTTGGTGAGAAATCCATCATTTAAAGTAATAAAGGAGTGTTTCAGGAAGGATGAAGAGGAAAATAAACTATCAGCAACAAAGTTTTAAGTTGCAATTTAAGGTGATCAGCTAACAGGAACTTGCTTGAAAGGAAGGCTACTGCTCTGCATATGTTTTTGTCATTTGCAAAAGCTAAAAAATCTGCCAAAGCCAAGTGGTTTTGGCCGCCTGCAATCTTTCTATATAGCATGCTGTGCTCAGTTATGTTCAGTGACTAAAAGCAATAATGTTTTGATTCTAGACTAATATGTCTAGGTCTGCAATTGATTGTAAGCCACTTTATGAGACAGTCTGAAATCTTTCCTGTGTCTACTAGTCTTGATGAGCCCCTTAGCAAAATAAATTAGCAATCTTGAAGCTTTTCCTCCCTACTTTCCTACTGCCAAGACTTTCTAAATAAACCCTCTGTATTTTTCCCCCCCCCCCCCCCCCCCCCCCCCCCCCCCCGCATGATTCACAGGTGGGGTTGCAATTCAGAGTTGCTGTTTAATTTGGGTTTAGGTGTTTTAGGTGCTCATGCAGTTCTCAGCAATATCTTCTCATTTGTACTTGCTTGACCCGATTTGATTCCATTTTTATTTTCTTAAAGCTCAGAGGTAGGCTATAAATGTCAAAAATTAATCTCTGACCAGTACCACCTCAAAGGACCTTTTCTATCTTAACGGCCCAGAAAGCAATTTTCTCTCAACTAATTTGTAACTCTTTATTAACTAAATATTAATATTATTCTAGACTAAGGCAATCTTTTTTTAAGTTGCTGAAAAGTCAAATGTTATGTGATAGGTAAGACTAGTGTACCTGAATGATTGCTGTTATGTCAAATACTGCTGTTTATGGTGGAAAGTATAGATTTTCCTCTAGAGCATTGCAAGCTGATCAGTGGTGAATTGACTGATCCAGTGGCAGAACCCCTGTGGTTTTCAAATACCAGTTGCCACACTTAGTGGCAGCATCAGCTCATGCTACCTTTGTTTGCCAATATAACACCGTGGATCTTAAATGGAAACAGCAGTGGAAAGCTGATTCAATCTAAGGCCACTCTTCCGAGACTGTCGATAAAGGAGTCCACAAATGCTAAATGTCACCTTGGGTTAGGACTGAGGACAGCTGCTCTCTCTAAAGGAGATGCTGATCAACACATTTGCCCCAGGTCATGGGACAGATACACTAACTTCAATTTGCTTTTGGCATATCTGTATACTATTAATTATAAGAATATAGTCTATTGTTAATATTGAAAATGAGTGATTTCAAAATAAGTAAAGGCTTTGAGGAAAGGATATAATCATGGCTAATTTCAAAATAAGTAAAGGCTTTAAAGAAAGGATACAATCATGGCTAATGTTAAAACAAAGGTATGACTGATCTGGCTCCTTTTGGGAGACATAGGGGACAGTTTTTAGCCTCTTTGGAAAACCATTTGAGTGTACCTGAGAGTAAAGAAGATGGGGGGTAAAATAGAAAGAAGGTAAACAAATATATGCTGATATTATCATCCCGTCAGGGCTACACATAGGAAATGGATGCTGCGGCCAAGGATGAAGTATAAAGAGATACAGTCTAAGAAGTTATCAGAGCTTGTAAATCATAAGCCCAGCCATGCATCTTGGGGGTGGAGGTGAATGGTCAGAGGACGGAGTGTTACTGGAGCTTTTCAGATAAAAGGAGAAACTAGGAACCGCTGGCCACAACCTTACAAACTGCTGAGGGCCGATTCTCCTTTTCCTCCCTCGACCTCAGGCCTATTGGCACTCTTTTCATGTCCTAGCTCTCTGGCTGTTCTTCCTCCTTACTTGACTTCCTTGGGGATAGCTTAACCCATCCATCTCAGATACACTTTTACCTAATGTGTTCAGACTAGTGTGTGGCACTAACTATACATTCAAAGGGAGAATAAAATCTTTTTTTTTTTTTTTTTTAAGTTTTTATTTTTGAGAAACAGAGACAGAGTGCAAGCAGGGGTGGGGCAGAGAGAGAGGGAGACACAGAATCCGAAACAGGCTCCAGGCTCTGAGCTGACAGCACAGAGCCCGACATGGGGCTCGAACTCATGAACTGAGAGATCATGACCTGAGCTGAAGTCAGACACTTAACTGACTGAGCCACCCAGGTGGCCCAAGGGAGAATAAAATCTTTGTGGCCTCAGTCTCAGATTCCATATAGGGATGATCTTGCACACCTGTAGCACTTCTAACATTTGTGACAATTTTATCTGTGCCCTCAGGTACTCAATGACATTTATTAAAACATTTTTCAACCTCATGGTGTGGGCTGAGACTTGGGATCCAAAGCACCGAGTTGTGGAAAAAGAAATGTCCAAAATGCCACAACTGTGTTGTATCTGTTGTAGTATAGTGTGTGGGGTCCGAGATAAGAGAAAGAACACTTCTTTTGATATTCAAAACATTAGTCTGGGTACAAGCTACCTTCCAGCAGAGTAGAGGAATAGGAGAGTGACCCATGATAAGAAATGATCAAATATTTTACATTGTGTCAATTACTTCTAGAAAAAGGAAATTCAACAATTTGTCTATCTTATTAGAAAGAAGTTGAGGGAGGGGTACACAGAAAAAAGATAAAAAAACACCCAAAAGGTGAATTTGGTCAATGACTTAAAGACTAAATATATTTAGAATTTTCAATATGATAGAAAAAAAGTATTGGGTATTTTGCCTAGGGAACTAAAGAAATTAAGGCAACTTTAATCGAAGTTCAAAAATAAGTTTAATTAAAATAATATAAACTATCCTTTCCCCAAGATTTTCTTTAGTTTTTGAGTCAACATCAGTCAGCCTTGCAGCATATTACCTCAGGCAGACATTACTATTATTTCTAACATTAAATCTAGTGGTACAAGGGTATACAGGTATAATTGGAGGAGTTGAGTAGTTTTTAAGGTAGATTTAAGGGCAACAGTTTATTAACCTAAACTTAATCCTACATTTCTCTTTGCTCTGTTTCTTGGCACTCTTTAATTTTAGTGTAGTGTTTGAAAATTCATCTAGCCTTACCAGTGATTCTGTGTTAAGAGAAGGAATTGGAAAGTAATAAACTATGTGAGCCAGGAACATGTAATAGGGTTCCAACTCAGCAGTTGGCTAATCCTAAGGTCTCAGACCAGTCACTTCGCTTCTGTGGGCTTTGCTCATTCATAAAAGGCTAAGTAAGGACCCTGCCAATGTTTTCAAGCACTTAGCAACATATGTCTACACCATGGTATAACAGACCCAGTGATTTCAGAAGGAAGAAAAATAAGAACTAAGCCAAAAATAACTGAATTAATGAAAGGCAAGTTCTTTAATATCTCACATAAAATTTACATTTATCTCTTCAATATATTGGAGTATGAAAATAAAGTGTTTCATATCACCTCTATAAAAAAACAAACAAAACCCTGAAATCTTTTTTCCCTCCAATGCTGAACAAGTAATTTTAGAGAATTGTGCTAGAGGAAAGAGAGCTATTACCAAAAATCGGGGCAGTGTTAAGTTCCCTACTCTTCTCTGTAGTACATTTTTTTTAGAACTTTGGTTTACATACATGCATGAAACAGGTGACAGCAATACTATTTAAAAACTGTGTTGTAAACTATTTCACTGCAGAGAGAGGATGTGAATAGAGGGGGGTAATGTACGGTAGAAGATTTCCAGAACTACTGTTGTTGGCAATTTTAAGTTGTTTCTTACTGAATGGCAAGACTGCTTGTTATTCAGTGGACACAAACTGTCTCAAATCTGTCACCCTATACTTTTCACTGCTCCGTTTATTAAGTATTTCATCCAAAGACTCTTTTTTTTCCCAGTATGGAAAGATGGCTAATTACATTTTTCCCTATTTTCCCATCATTACTAACCATAATCACATACAAATGGCTAGTGTCCTGTGACTTAGAATATACGTGACCTCATCACCTAGCTCTCAAGCTTCATTTCCACTGCTGTCGATCATTGTCACAATGTTTGGCTTCAAGTTGTTGATTCATTTGCAGTTGGCTTGAAAAAATACTTACCAAATGAGCCAGTTTTTATCATGAACTATAAATTTGTTGATTCAGGGTTGTAAATACTTCTATTCCTCCCTTCTCCCATACGCATAGTAATAAATCAATGGTGAGTTGGAAGACTGTTTTCAGTACATTTCTCTTGCTTGGTAATTCATATCTGTGAACTTACAGTTTAATTATCACATTAAGTCATTGAAAGAAAATCAAGTGGATACTCTTTTGACACATTCTCTCCAGTGAGGCTACATTAGTTGTTCAGGCATTCAGGGTATAGACTGGCTTTCACTCCCAGAATTTTCCTTCTGATAGAACTGTACCCATCTATATACAAGCTTACACTATTTTTTTAGTTAAAGTCATTCTTACAAAAAAAAAAAAATCTACTTGAATATTTGATCAGACTCCTAAGTTATTTTGATCATAAAGACACATTTGTTACATTGTTAACTTCTACCCTGTCATTGCTGTAAGAAAGAATGAAATTAACCTATGAGGCACATTAATATGCATTCTTTGATTGTGTTATTTGAAAGAACTTTTTTTTTTAAGCTTAGCTGCCTCTTTGTTTCCATTCCAACTCTATTCAATCATGCACATGGCATCTGTCTATACCCAACATTTACCTATTATACTTCAAAACCCAAGAGGATGCTGAAACTGATTGTAGATTAATCTTCAAGGGTATGTTTCTTGTTAATGTTTTATTTATCATGTTTATTTACCAAAAATAATTATCTTGTGCTTTTAATCCAAAATTTACATAATTTTTAAACATGACAAAATAATCTATCATGTCATTATTGATCTTATATTTTATTCTTAAATAAGTTTCCAAGTACTCCTATATTTAGATAAATAGTTATTACTTAGTATTCATTCGCTAATAATGATTGAGTTATTGCTATTGGGTTCCTAACAATCAGGCAGACTATAAAAAGTCCCCAGAACAAGATCAAAATAAGCTAGAATCCTTTAAGATATTAGATTTCCTGTACTTCAATATGTTGCATATTCTCATTTCCATCTATAAAGTTACTGTTTTTAATCTGGATCAATGTATACCACTTAATATAAAACTATATTTTCCCATTTTAGATAACACAATTTAGAGATAATTCTTTAAAATACTATTTTTCCCCTTCAAAGTCAGTGAACTCTGTTCCTCAGGAAAAGTAAGCAAAACCATACATGTGTTCAAAATAAATTACCTGGCAAAACTATGATGAAAATACTGAACTGATCTGAGATTACCAAATTTTCGTGGCTGCAAACAAATTGTGAAAAATCGCTGACATTGTGCAAAATACCCTTTCCCTCTATATGGCTGTCTGCTGAGTCAACCACATCTTCCATTCAGACCATCAACACAACAACCAAACCAGACTTGCCATCTTTCTGTTCCAGCAGACCAGCCACAGGTCCTAGTGTGCTGGCGCCCTGAGGAATCTACTCCTGTGGTTTTACTTGCATTTAAAAAAAAAAAAAGAGAAAAAGCTCTCCCTTTAATTTCTAAGTAAAACTCAAAGTTTCTGGAGAATACCTAGATGTCTCATGTAGGCTGTACAATAATTAGACATCTTTGGTGCCTGCCTATTTACATCACATTAGTACAAGCAATTTATACTTAGCTGATTGTGTATGTGTTTATTTTATTCCTGATCTTTACCACTTTCTCTTTAGAGCAATGCATGTTCATTATAACTGGTAAAAAGCTGTTTCTTAAAAGTATTATTTAAATTCCCTGCTGAAAAATGTATTCACTTGGGGGGGGGGGTGGGAGGGAGGGGAGGGTAGGTGATGGGTATTGAAGAGGGCATCTTTTGGGATGAGCACTGGGTGTTGTATGGAAACCAATTTGACAATAAATTTCATATATTAAAAAAGAAAGAAAAGAAAAATGTATTCACAAAAAATGATAGGACTCTTGAATTCTTCTGTAGAGAAACTATCTTTTTCTCTTAGAATTATATTTCATGACCTAATGTCTCTCTTCAAATTATCACCTTCAGGCCATCTGGAAAATTTCCTAATTGACTAAAATATGAATGAGCATGAGAAGCAAACCAAACCACAACAACAAAACAACAACAACAACAACAACAACAACAACAACACATTCTTACACCATCCACTTAAAATTCACCAAGTGTCAAAAGCCATCAGGCCAAGTGACACAGTAAGTAAGTTTATCTTTGTAAAGCCTCCAGTTATGGCCAGTCCTCATGTTTTCCATTCCAGACAGGGGAAAAAAAAAAAAAAAACAAAACAAACAAACACATATACTAACAGAAAACTACATAGGTCTGTTCCTCTGCCTTAAAATTTTGATAAAATCACCTTTTACCTTTATTTGGAAAGGTAAAGTTTTCTACATAAATTACTTTTTAGAAGCTTTGATTTGCAGGGGTGCCTGGGTGGCTCAGTCAGTTAAGCATCTAACTTTCAATTTCAGCTCAGGTCATCATGTCAATGGTTCCTGGGGTCCAGCCATGCATCTGGCTCTGCACTGACAGCATGGAACCTGCTTGGGATTCATTCATTCTCTCTCTCTCTCTCTCTCTCTCTCTGCCCCTCCACACCTGGACACATACTCTCAAAATAAATAACTTAAAAAAACAAAAAAAAAAAAGGAAGCTTTGATTTGTTATAATTTCTAGTACTATGGAATTCAAGGTAAAAGTAGGCAAACCAAAATCAGGAATTGAATCTTCACATATGAAAGGCATGTAAAACTTAGAAGACCAAAAGTCTGAATACTGAAGAGAAATTTTTCACCACACATCATCCTTTAACATTTATCTAGTGCCTGCTCTGTGCCAGACAACAAATAGTTATAATACAGATAATGTCTAAAACTGATAGACACTCCATGTCTAGTGAATTTGGTTAAAGTCACCCTCTAAGCCTGAAAATCCAAGGCTGATACTTTTGCTCTAGTGGCTGTGGAAAGACCAAATATATAGTATTGTTTTTCTAAAAAGACAAAAAAATAAAAAATAAATAAATAAAACAAAAACAAAACAAACCACAATCCTCAAATATATTAATGTGGAGGAAATGAAGATACTGGGAAATATTTAATTCTTAAACATATAGGGCAGATAGTAAGGAATACAAAAAATAAACCAAATTAAGACTGGAAAGCAAGGATGAGAGGTAATGAAGTAGAAAGAAAATTTCTGGTTTGGAAACAGTCATGGCATTCAGGCTATTAAATGTCACCAGTGTAGTTGATCTTTCCTTCTAACCATTTTTTAGTTAGGAGAAACTGTTTTCCCTAAGTATCAAAGAAAGTCAGGGACAAGAAAAGAATCAGGAAATGGGGAGATGTCAATGAATGCCATGGGTTAAGTGAAAATGAGCATTAGAATTAAACTCTACCCCTTTCTCAAAGAGTTGAAAGCTGAAACAAAGAGGGTGAGGGGCTTTTGACATTTGATATAGTGCCAAAGTAACAATGTCTGGGATAAGGTAGAGCAAGTATCTCTCAACCTAGGTTAAATAAGAGATTGGATTCCTTTGAATTGGAGGTAAAGGAATATTTAGATAAGGAACAATGGATAAAACCTAAGAACTAACGAGAGATTTAAGGTAGATGTCTATTTTGAGTAAGGTCTTAATATTGACTTATAAATATGACCCTGTTAATGACATTTGGTAATATGAAGAATTAACATAGAAGATTCTTTAATAAAGTTGTATTTTAATAATGTATACAGTTGAGCAAGAAATTATGCAAAAGTATCACTAATGGGTTCCTTAATGGAAGTACAACTCTTAGAAAAGTATTCAAATTTCAGGCAAAGGACCAACAAATTTGAAGTGATTCAAGGAATTGTAACACTGAAAACTCAAGTTTATACATATAACACATAAAAGTATAAAATTATAAACTCTTTCTGGGAATTTTCTTTTTTTCATTTGCCTTATACAATGACAAGCAGAATGGAATTTTCTTTGTTTTCATTTAACTTATACAATGACAGGATAGGAGGAGAGTAAAAATGATAAAAAGGAATGGATTTCAGTTTAATTTAGATTGACTGTCTTGTATTCATCAAAATATTCTGAATTTGTTAAAAAATATGCTTTTGAAAATCATGCATTTGTACGTTTCACATTCAGAAGAGCCCTTCTTTTATAAGTTTATTTATTTATTTTGAGAAAGAACAGCAGGAGTGGGGGAGAGAGGGGGAAGCAGGGGGAGGCAGGGAGAGGGAGAATGAATATCCCAAGCAGCCTCTGTGCTGCCAGCTCAGAACCCGAGGGCTTGAACCCACGAAACCATGAGATCATGACCTCAGCTGAAACCAAGAGTTGGTTGCTTAACCGACTGAGCCACCCAGGCACCCTAAGAAGAGCCTTTCTTTTAAATTAAAAAGTTGAATTAAGAGATAAACACTACTAATTTTAAACCAATTATATTTCTAGACAAGATAGGAAGATAATCCCAGCTCTATAAACTCTTCCCCATGCCCTCCCTGTAACATTTTAGGTCTCCTGGTAATAAGTTACAGAAAATTAAATATAGTTTAAGAACAGTTATGAAGAAAACTTGACACCTGTATCATAAAATTCATCCCTAAACTGAATTTAAGTAATTGGAAATTCTTGAACTTTGAGTTACCCTTTTAGTTATGTTAGTACATATAAGTCAGAGTTGGCACTGTTAACACTGCTGGTTAAAAGATCAAACGAAAACAAAAATACCCTGCAAATTACTGACAGTCGATCTTAAAGCATTTTTCCATGGGGTTGAATTTAAGGTTTCGTTTATTTTTTTAACTACAAATCAGTCTTTTAAGAAAAAACTTAGTTTCTTCAAATTTTAGGAGAAATCTTCTGAATTGCCATGTCATTGAAGGAATGATTATCCAAGAAGTAATCTATCCAGTGTGAAATGCTGACTAAAAGGTTATCAGAGGTCAGAATGGTAAACGTTTCAGGAGTTTCATTAATCAAGAGAAAATGTTCATTAAAGTTATTAAAGTGTAGTGATTAATTAAACTTGCAACAAGTAATGAAGAAGAATTTTGAATTTTTTTGAATGTTTACTTTGAGACAGAGTGCGTGCATGTGGCAATCCGGTGGAGGGACAGACACAGGGAGAGAGAACACTAAGCAGGTGTCACACTGTCAAGTGCAGAGCCCTATCACCCAAACTGTGAGATCATGACCTGAGTTGGTCGGTCACTTAACCAGCTGAGCCACCCAGGCGCCCCAAGAAGAGTTTTGAATTTTATTAGCACTAATGGGGATTTTGCAACTTGGTAAATGATTTTTTGGGGGGGTAAATAAGATTGAAAAAAATAAAAGAGTAAGTTTGGAATGTAGACAAGAATATGAATAGTCTCTTTGTGATACAGCAAATTACTTAGAATGGGTTCCCCCCCCCCTTTTTTTTTTTTTTTTAGAAATTATTTTACTTCTAGAGATTTAGTCTAAGGGCAAATTTGAGGAAACAAGGAATGTAAGCTTTGTCATCTGCCTACCTGATTTTGAATTTTAACTACTTTCTAAGTATTTGGCATTGATTAATTTGTAAACCACAATGTCGTTATTTTTAATCTGTAAAGTTTCCTCATCTATAGCAAGGTAGTAATTCTTACTTTGCAAATTGAAGAATCTGTGTGAACTAAGAACATGTAAGTAAAATTCCTAGCTCATAATAGGTGCTCAATAAAAGTTATTACTCTTCTGTACGTAGGCTACAATTTATCATTTATTATACAAAGCATGATTTATAAAAAAGAAAAATTTAAAAAGGTAAAGTGTCTAAAGTAAGTATGACTTCTGTACAATAAAACATTAAATAGTCATTAAAAATCATGTCATAAAAAATATTTAAATGGCATTGACATATTTTCATGATGTATTGTTAGGTAAAAAAATGCTATAAGATATATGATCCCAGTATCACTTTAAAAAATATGAATATACATATGTACAATTGAAAATATATGAACTCTAAGTATTTGTAGTTATCTATGGGTAAGAGGGGATTTATTTTAAAAGTTTTCCTTATCTTGATTTTCCAAATTATACTTCAATAATGTTACTTTTGTAACAAGAATATATCATAAATGCTATGTTTTTCATTAAGGTTCTGATATATGAGGCTTCCTATAGTATTCATTTTAGGGAACATGTCAGTTGGTTAATTTGGAAATGTTATTCATTCTTTGTGAAGTTATAGTGAATTGGGGTAATATGTGAGGTCAAACGTTGCAATCTATTTCAAACATCATTAGAAGAACAAGTGTGGAAATCGCTCCTGAATAACATCAAACCTTGGTAGATTAATGAATACGTGTTATAAAAGAAAATCTGTAACTACCAAGAGAATACTGGAATCAAAAGAAATAAAGTAGTATGGCTTATGAAAAAAAAAATAAACCCAACCAAATTCAACAAATTTTCCCCTACAGTAGTAGGAGAATTAGTGGATAATAAAAACAGTTAAACAAAGCATGTGATGGGATAACTTATGAGGTTTGTTCACAGAATTGGTTCAAAGTTGAAGTGGATGCAATTCTCTACCCCATAAGCTGAAGACGGACAGTAAGAATACATGAAAATATTTTGAAGAATGCAGAATTATTTGACAGAACTGTCATGTAATGTACTGTACACGATCTGATTCCGTATCTGTATTTGGGATCTAAAATTGGGGAATAAGCAGTATGCTTATAAAAAAGCAGTTTACACTAATTTGAAAAGCCTTACAACTGACAGAGGAAAAAAGTTACCCCTACAAAACTAGTAATATACAAGGAGAATTAAATGATCGAAGGTGTCGTTTTCAAAAGGAAGCAGAGAAAAGCAATCATGAAAAAAAAAAATGGCTTAGCTTTGAGAAAGGTAATAGCTGTCAAAAGGTAATTACTGTATGAACCACACCTGCACAGATGCATCAATACTTAGATTGCTCCTATGAAGTAGGTTTTATTCTTTCCATTTTATTGATGAGGACACTGAGGAACAGAGAGGTTATATAATTGGCCCAAAGTCACACAGTTAGAGGGAGAGCCAAAATCTGTTCTAACTGGAATACCTCTCATGCCAAATTTCTATAGTTCCTTGCATCGTGCAGTAGTAATTGGATACAGGTTTGCAGTATGACTAACTACCTAACCTGCCTACCATGTTTCTACCTTTCCAGTACATCTGAGGAGCTATATTGACTGAGACAACATAATTTAAAGATATTGACATAGACTTGGGATTTCAGTCCTATTAATTCCACCCACAAGATGTGTGGTCTTGGTCAAACCACTTAATTAAAATCTGGTGTCAGTTTCTATGTCCCCAAAGTAAAAACAGGATAATTTCTACTCTTCTTTCCAGGTCTAATATGTGATTCTCATCTCAAAGCCATTACTTCATGTACCTTTAAGCAACTTTTAAAATGTATTCTAACTCCTAGAGAAAGGTTATAAAAGAAAAAAAGTTCTGAATTGAATTTGACAAGACACTATGATGTGGGCTGTCCACAGAGACTCCTCACCTTGTGCAAAAACTACCCAGTTGTCATAGTAAGAGAGGCTTGAAGGGGAGGAGCATTGGGCTTTTTCTTTTTCTTGTCTTTTGCTATTTTGAAACTTCTACTCTATGATTTTTCTCCTATAAAACAGTACTTTTAGCACTATATAATAGGGTGAAAGAAAAAGCCCATATTCTAGAGAATAGCAGTATTTTCCAAGAGATGTAACACAGCTTCTGAGGGTGGCATAGCTGGGGGAAAATCTTAGGAAGAGGAACTTGCAAAGAAGAGTGTAGAGATAAAGGAGGTAGGAGCTTGTACGATAAGGTCACCGCAGCGGCCCTGTGCCTCTCTACCTAGTATTGTGTTCAAGCTGAAGATTCTCACTCACTCTTCAAAAGGGCTAGAACATGAGGCAGTAGCTGGGGCAACTGCCTGTACCTCCTGCTTTCTTCTGAGGCACGTCAGTCCCCTGGGCATGATCGTACCCTCCAAATTTAAGCCTGCCTGGAGTTGGGAGCCTCCACAAAGTTATAATAAAAGAAAAATGCCTAGGGAATGATTATGTTGTTTTTTTCCTTTTCCCTTTCCTTTTTCTTTCTTTTTCCCAGCAAGCCAAAATCCAAGGCTCTGAAGAAGAATGATAAAATCCAAGTTAAGCTAATTGTTTCTATTGCCCTAAAGTTAAGAAAAACTACAGATATAATCACCATGGGAGTAAATCAGAAAGACTTACACACTTATTCCTGAAATTTGTCTTTTGTATCCACTTGCTACTCAGAAGTTAATTTGACAGTAGCAACGCAAAGCAGTGGGAAGCAAATTCAATACTTTGGTGTCTCGCTAGCGTCACTATTAAAAGGCCATTTGTGGTCGCGATTTTAAATTCACACTTGAAATATTGCATACATACCATTTTTATTTCCCTTTAGTCTGGAAAGACCTATGTTCCCATAGGCTGTTGCAAAGCAACATCCTTGATTGACTATCTGCTCTCATAGGCAACACTTGGCTTAAGAAGTGTTTTCTTTACTTCTAGTCCTTTAAAGAATCATTTCTCTGAATAAATAAATAAATAATCACTTCTCTTCCTGCCTCCCTTCTGTCTGAATTTTCTGGGAAGGGGATGCCAGGAGTACTGTGTCTGCCAACAGGTGGCCAGACACTAGATCAGTCTCTCTCAATAAGCAAGACCCCATCTGCTAGCTGGTGTCTCCATGTGTTTGTTCTGTTTATTATAGCAGCTGAGCCTCAAACTGGTTTCTTTGTGGGTTTCAGGCAGATGCTTAACAAGGTGAGCCAAAGGGAGTCTGGCCATTAGAAGATGTGTTAAGATGGCCTCAGCTGGAATCACTTTTTCTTATGTTTTTCAAATGCCTGCCTACAGCTTCCCTGATAGCTTACCACAGGACTTCATTGGGGCATCAACCAGACATAGGGATGATACTTGATATTTTCAACCAAAATGTTTACACCATACTATTTTTTAGGCTTTGTTTCTTGAGTTTAAAAAGGTTTGGCTACTGTCAACATCCTGGCTTAAGCATAATTGGTTGTGAAGGAGAGTCCTTAGTACAGAGACTTTGACGAAAATCACATCTTACCAAGGAAAGCCAATTTAAGTTCACTGAACTATTGTATAAAGAAATCTGGAATCAGAAATCCTATGTCACAGGGTTAGATGGTCCATTAGTGGTTGTGCATTCTCAGGATGTGTTTTCATTGGTTGGCAATAATTCCAAAGTACGATAGACAAGACGACTGAAGGGGGGGGACATTCACATTTTGTAAAGGTCATTGTGCAGACTGTCCTGTGCCAACCCTAAAATAATGATTTAGACTACTTGCATATTTTATGTCAGGTTCAGATATTTTCTTAAAATGAACTTCCATTTCAAAGAGTTCTCCAAGCACATTTTATTCTTTTCATTTTCTATTCCTATTCTGTTCATGCTTGGTGGAGTAACATGAAGGGGAAAAACCAACCCTCTTTCTATAGAAAATCATTAGAAATTCTTCATGTGGGATCCAATCCAGCAAGGGTCTGATAACTAGCAAAGAACAGAGTAGGTCCAAGTCCTGTTCTTTCACAGAATAAGCAGGAAGGTCTGGATGACAGTGTGTGTTAAATAAAAGCATTTTTATTTAATTGAGGTTTGAAGTGTAGGGGGCCCCTCCCAGCAGACACAAAGGCAAAACTGTCTCAGGGAACCGTGGGAGGGCATTTGAAAAACATGTGAAGAGCAATTTCCAGCTGAGCCAATTTTTGTCTAACATCATGTGGCTTGGCCAGTTTTGGCTTTCCTAGTAGAATCTGAAGCCCAAGGAACACAGCCTCGGTCTCAGCCACCATGCTGTGAGAAGACGTGGAACAGAGAGGCCGGTGTCCAGATGGGAGTCTTCTAATTGTCTGAGTGGGAACCGGGGTCTGGGCACAGAATGTCAGACACATCCTTGCTGGCATCATCATTACTGATTCATGCTGCACAAGGAGTACTGAGGAGCTGCCAAGGGAAAAAGTGGAGCCGTCCGCAGATTTGAATCATATCCGAACACCAGGGAGGAAAAGGAAGAAAGTGCTTTCCTTAAGTACTTGGAAATGCTGCTTTAACTCATTTAATGTCATAATATGTACTTCCTTATCCATGGTTTAAATTTACCCCTTTTTTTGTTTTTCCAAACTGGATATTTCTAGCATTCTTCTGTCCCTCCACCCCCAACTGGTTACTATGCCTATAAAGATTTTATAGGTACAATGTGTGCTAGAAAATGTAAATCCAGCCTTAAACAGCCTTAAACCACTAAATACAGTTGACTCAAAGTGAACTTGTTTCATTATTAAGGGTGATTTAAAAGGTGATTTATACACGAGCTATGTAGTTTTTAGATTCAGAAATTCTTATTCATAGCTGACTGCCTATACTCAGTCACATGAGCTGAAATGGACACTCCCTTCCCAACCATCAAGCTTAGGACCCCTCAACTCTGCAGAAATGGTTTCATGTGGGGAAACCTGGTTTTCCTATGGGTAAGGACTTCTTTTCGATATGTAAATTCTTGTGGAGTGGGTCAAGCATTAAACTACGAGGTAATAGCTTGTCAGGAGTCAGGAAATAACAACTTGAACACAAGAACCAGATAAAGTCTAGGCATCCCCAAGGAGAACATGGGGATAAAAAAGGAAGGAAGGAACAGGGAATTATGGCACAAAGTGAAAAACAGTCCATTTGCCTAAGGGTCCTCCTTTATTTATTTTCCTTTTTTTAATGTTTGTTTATTTTCGAGAGAGAGACCGAGTGTGAACAGGGCAGAGGGAGGGGGGGGAGAGGGGGGGAGAGGGGGGGAGAGGGGGGGAGAGGGGGGGAGAGGGGGGGAGAGGGGGGGAGAGAGAGGGGGGAGAGGGGGGGAGAGGGGGGAGAGAGGGGGAGAGAGGGGGAGAGAGGGGGAGAGGGGGGGGAGAGGGGGGGAGAGGGGGGGAGAGGGGGGGAGAGGGGGGGAGAGGGGGGGGAGAGGGGGGGAGAGGGGGGGAGAGGGGGGGAGAGGGGGGGAGAGGGGGGGGAGAGGGGGGGAGAGGGGGGGAGAGGGGGGGAGAGGGGGGGAGAGGGGGGGAGAGGGGGGGAGAGGGGGGGAGAGGGGGGGAGAGGGGGGGAGAGAGGGGGGGAGAGGGGGGGAGAGGGGGGAGAGAGGGGGGGAGAGGGGGGGAGAGGGGGGGAGAGGGGGGGAGAGGGGGAGAGAGGGGGAGAGAGGGGGAGAGAGGGGGAGAGAGGGGGAGAGAGGGAGAGAGGGGGAGAGAGGGGGAGAGAGGGGGAGAGAGGGGGAGAGAGGGGGAGAGAGGGAGAGAGAGGGAGAGAGAGGGAGAGAGAGGGGAGAGAGAGGGAGAGAGAGGGAGAGAGAGGGAGAGAGAGGGAGAGAGAGAGGAGAGAGAGGGAGAGAGAGGGAGAGAGAGGGAGAGAGGGAGAGAGAGGGAGAGAGAGGGAGAGAGAGATTGATTGAGAGAATGAATCCGAAGCAGGGTCCAGGCTCTGAGCTGTCAGCACAGAGCCCAATATGGGGCTCAAACCCACGAACCACAAGATCATGACTTGAGCTGAAATCAGACACAACAGACTGAGCCACGCAGGCACCCCAGGGTCCTTACTTAATACTAAACAAACATTTTATCTATAGATTTACGGATGTAGGGTTTTTAAATGAGAGAATAATTCAAAATCACCTAGAGAACTTCCCCTAATTCAAATTCCCCAGGCCCTAGCTCACAATGACTCGATTTCCAGGGATGGTATTTAGACTGGCTTGAACATTTTGAAAAAGCTTGTAGGAGGTTCAGAAGCACATCCCTAGTTAAGAATAATGTTATAGCTGCTTACTTTTCTTTAGGCCTTACCAGAGGGCCTCCTGTACCCTCTGCAACTCTCCTACTCTCCTCCATGATTCCTGCTCAATCTATCTCCTACTTAGACATGAACATTTAAGATGTCAGGTGAAAACTACATCATCCATTCTATTCCTCCATACTCTTCTGAATCAGGATAATTCACCTATTCCACCACTACCCCCGTCCCCCACCGAAAGCCCTCAGGAAAGGTGTAGGAAAGCATTTACTTATGCCTTCTTAGTAGCCAAGCCCATTCTCTCTGACCAGACACTCAGCGTAACATCCTGGTTTCCATCCTCTGGAGACCAACTATCTAGTTCAAAGTTAGGCTCTACCACTTACCAACTGCATGGTATAAAACAAGATTAATTAACTCCTCTGAATCTTAGCTCCCTCATCTATGAAATGGAGACACAAACCTCATTAGTCTATTGCGGGAAATAATTACAACATATAAAGCATTTCAACAGTTTCTGAACATTTTTCTCACATCACGCTTCAGTCTAGATTTTGATTTTTCAGTGGCATTTGGCAATGTCATCTACTCCCCTTTTGAGTCTTTCTACTCCTCTAGTTTCCATGACAACATTATACCCTGGCTCATCTCCAGTATTTCTCATTTTTTATGCACAATGTTTTCCAGGAGAAGGGTTCTCTCACCCATCCAATGTGGTATTCTTTAAGGTAATCTCACCAACTACCTAAATGTTAATGACATTCTCACTTGATGGAGTTGCAGACTCAACTATTCATCTTATTATAGAATATCCAAAACCATGATCTTTTCTCCTAGCTCTGTTCCTATCTTATAATCTATCAGTAAAAGCTGTCAGCTACAATGTTGGGGAATTACCACCAAAAGTATATATGTATTTTTTTTTTTAATCTGCAACTCTTCTAAAATATAGACATCACCCAGAATCTTAAAATCAAATCTAATGCATTTATAAAAATGTTTTCTTTTTTCACATGGGAGAGACCTGGCCTTTAGTTCATTTAACATGGTGATAAATCCATTACATGATGCTAAAATTAAGGCGAACAAATTTTCATTTGATTCATCAAAAGCCTGGTTCTACCAACTCTTTCTATTTCTGTAAGCTGTAGTATTTTTGGACAAATGCTGTTTAAGCATCATCAACTGAGGTTTTATATTTAGTTCAAGTAGCTTACCCCTGTAACTAATTTCTGCTTGCAGAGTCAATCCACAGAAATAACAGTAAGAAGCACATACACACAAAGATTTCACCAGAGAATGCTAGTGAAAAGGTTGGCATAGTTTGAAGGGGGAAGGGAAAGGAGAAGGATAACCACAATAGTTTTCCTCAGAAAGTTTAAAATAGAGCAGCCTTTATTATGAGGCAGACGATATTATAGCTCTTGCAGTAGAGATATATATAAAGTTGCCTTAACATGTCATTTAGATTACAGGCTCTGAAGACTTGAGTATATAACCTGATTATAAAGTAACTAAAAACAAAAAAACAAAAAAAACCCAAAACTATCAATCATAAAGTGGATTAAGATCAGTGGGAGCAGAGGAAAAAAATATTCAAAGTGGCCAATCTTGGACATCACTAACCTCCATTCTATACAAAAAAAAAAAAAAAAAAAGTGTCTCAGATGTTGGTCTCAGAATATTTTATATTCCAGTTCCAGTGGCAAGGCCATACCTAATATGGATGGTGGGAGCTATAGCCAAATATTCTGATACTTTTGCCAAGACAGTTGTATCAGCCTACGCTTTCCTGAAGCTATTAAATGTTCTATTTTAGCTCCACTTATACGGATTTCAGAGAAACAATCTGCTTAGGATTTGATTTTTCTTCCATAGCAAGAAAATAGTTTGGCCATGAGAACACCATGTTCAAGTTCCCTGAACTAACATTTATAATTATGGGTTAATATTTGATTTTATCATGGTTTTCCTGTAAAGGTCTGTCCACAGAAGAGAATGCAGTAGTCCTATAGACTTTCTTTACATAACACAAAATTAACACAGATCCACTGTAGAACCTTAGTTCTTAGCTGAGAGCCTTAGTATCTCTCCCGTGGACTACAGTAACCACCTTCTAGCTTCTTGTCTATAGTCTTACTCCTTCCAATCCATCATTCACAATGTTTTCAAAATGACCTTCTTCAAATGTAAATCTTGTCATTTTATCCACTTGCTTAAATTCCTTTAATGTCTCCCCACAGCCTAAGGAATAAAGTTTAAATTGCTTAGCTGGGCTCAAGGCTCTTCCTGATCCATCTATCGCTTACCTTTCATTTACAGCTCCTGAAATAACTCCCACACCATCATCATTATCTTTCTTGGAGGTTCTCAAAGGTGTTGTGCTTTTTCACAACTTCATGCTTTTGAGCATGCAGTTCGTACCGCTTGAAATGACCTTCCTCTCCTTTCTACTTGCCTAAAAATAGGTCAGCATTCTGGTTTTAGAGTAATAATGAAGACCACTATGAATACTCTACTACCAGACCCTTTTCTCTGTGTCTTTGCTGGATGTGCTGAAATGTACTTACTATTTTGTATACCTATACTTTATATAATTGCATTTACTACTTTGTATATCTGCCTTTATCTGTTTTATTATGCCTTACTCTGTTTAGGGACCATGTCTTACTCATCTGGGTAGTCCCAATATTTATCATAATATTTTGCCTACAGTAAGCACTCAGTAATTGTTGACTACAATAACCAGGGAGGTTGTCAATTAGATCTTGAAAAGAAAAAAAAAATAACAAAAACCTTTATTAAGTGCTTACTATAAGCCAAAGGCATTACTGAATACATTTTAATTAACTGATGAATTAATCTCTAGATTATCTGGGCGGAGAGTGGACAGGAAGAAATAAATACGGCGAATAAAAATTCTAATAATATAATCAAATTTGGGAATCTGGTAAACTGAAATAAACACTAACAAGAGCAATAAATTTAATTAAATGAAAATATTTAAGCTATATAAATTGTAGATTCATGATTCTGTATTTAGCAGTTATATTTATCTTCACACCAGAATCTCTTTCCATACAAAACATATTTAAAACCTTCTATTAAAAACAGAGCAAGAGAGAAGAAAAAAAAAAGATATTTAAGGAAAACAGTTAAAAGGTAATTTCTGTTGTCAGTGTACTTTATCTTAGCAATTATTTTTAATGAGATCATGATTTTATTTTATTTTTAAAATGGCATTTACTTTTCTTTTGGTTTCCAGGCATTCGTGTTTGTGATGCATTTTAGTTCTTCTGTTTTTTAAAAAATTTCTTAAGGGCCCCTCTGCCTATCTCCTTGGCATTGTGAAATGCTCCTGAGAGCTGTTTGGATGATAACAAGTACTCTAAACTGCAGGTGAATGGGCCTTAGAATTGCACAAACAGCAAAGGAAAGCATTTTATAATAACAAAGATACAGACTGGGGAGTCCTTATGAATATGTTATTAAGCACCTGCAGCCCAGTTCCTAAACTGGAGCTGTTTTGAAAAGGATGGATGCTAACTTTTGGCCAGAATTGAGGTCTATAGAGAAACTGTGTGTGTTTGCTCTTTACAACTAAATTAACTTAAATTACTGCAAATGAAATATGTTACTGTCCCCCAACACCCATTTGAATGTTGAAATCTCATCATATACCTGATTCTATTCTAGCCATACACCTTTATAGGTATGAAAGGTTTTGACCTTGGAGAAGCATTAAAAATCACTTTCCATGCTAAGAGTGCTAAGGGTTATTTAAGAAATGAAAATGATCCATCTGAAAGACAAAGCATAACACACGGATGTGTTGCTATCTCCACTTAGATCTATGGGTGTAGCAATGAAATACAGGCAGGATAAGGCAGGAATAGGTAAAATACTCAGAAGTCAGAGTGGAGATACCATTACCAGAAGATAGTAAAGGGGAATTTGCCCAGTTTCTCTGAGCCCATAAAAGGAAGTCTGAGTAAGACATTAGGAGAAAGTTTGTGAGTAGGATCCATAGAATATTTTCCAGTTAAAAGATGGAGCTCTACACAAATCAAGGCAAGGATTAAAGTAGGATCAGAACTGAAAGAGTTGTTTTTGAATAAATGATTTCAAAACTTACAGGAATGCAGTTTAGAGAAAGGATTTAGTGCAAGCACTCTACTGTCTTTCAGTGGGAAATAAAATTGGACCATTATTACTATATTATTAATCCTATTAGAATTTCATATAGCAGAATATTCAGCGAAGTAGAATTTTTTGTTTCCTTCTGCAGAATTTGACTTATTAGGGGTTGAGTAAATATTGATATGTTTAGAAACCCTAAATCCCATTCCAAAGTTATAGAATGCTAGCTGAAGCTGCAGGTCAGCAGGATCTAGACTCAGTTGCCGTGAAGGCCATAATGGAACTAAAAACAAGAGCAGTTTGAAAAGAATGTTAACTTTCAGCCAGAATTCAGGTCTGTAGAGAAATGTTTTGTTTTGTTTAATCAAATTATATGATGGAAGAAACAGATAGCAGCTACGTATGGACTCACATCCCAAGCAAAGATTGAGAGAGAGAGCAGGGCATCTGGGTTTATGGCACTGGAGACATGGGGAAGGCTCTTCACTCAGCCTCTCTAGGGGTAGGCTGTTCCTGAAACAGAGACTTAGTAAGATGATTTCAAGAACAGAACCCTAGAAACCTACACATAGTGAGCATTGCCCAGGCTGAGTATAAAACCGTCTCCTTCCCTGCATAATGCCTCTAGATGGGGTTGTAATATGCACTAGTGACAATGGCACTGAATGGAGTTCATGGAGGATCTTATAGGTTGAGTTTTGTTTCACAGGAAAATATGTTGAAGTCTTAACCCTCACACCTGTGAATGTGATCTTATTTGGAAATTGATCTTTATAGATGTAATCAAGTTAAGATGAAATAATTAGGATGAGACCTAATCCAATATACTGATGTCTTTATAAGAGGGAAATTTGGACACAGACACACAGAAAGGAGATCATGTGAAGACACAAAGGGAAGGAGACCATACGAATAGGAAAGCTGAGATTGGAGTTATGCTGCCATAATCTAAGGCACATCTGGGGCTACTAGAAGCTGGAAGAGGTAAGGAGGATCCTTTCTTAACTTTGGAGGAATGTGGACCTGCCAACACCTTGATTTCAGACTGTAACCTCCAGAAGTGTGAGGTTATAAATTTCTGTTGTTTTAAGACACCCAGTTTGTAGTACTTTGCTATGGCAGCAGCAGAAAACTAATCCAGATGCCAATATCATCACAGGATCAACGGCAACTCACTACAGTGGCAACAGTAGAGCTCAGTAAAGAAAGCTCTTTGAACTTTGAACTTCCCGGCAATCATTTGCATCAGCTCTCCTGGGAACATTAGATAGTAGTTAAAGCATCTGCCTTCTTCAAAGGGAACTCCTATTAATTCCAGTGACACCAGAGGAGGCCTGATAATTATCGTAGGAGGGATGACCCCAAGGAGGAGAGACAACATTCTAATAAAGAAACAAGATGCAGAATGGAAACGGCTTGGAAAGGGTATTTAGATTTCCTCTAGGTCTCAGATTGGTGAAGTCTTCAACCAAATCTTACCAAAGGGCCACGCTTCTCTTAGGAAGGGAGGGAACCATGTTCTCCAAGGTGGATAGACTTTTCTGGTTGCAGAAGTTGTCACTAGCCCAGCTATGGCTTACTAATAAGGACTTGATGCTTCTTATGATAGAGCTTCTTAAACAAGAGCCACAAAAAATCCCTCATTGGGGGCTCTGGGAGTTGGTCTTAGAAAATACAGTTTCAACTTCAAGAAAGACAATAAATGTTTGCCTTAAAGGAGGAAAATACATGTAATTGGGCTGGTAGGCACTCAGGTTCATCTAATTTACTCTGCCATGGTATAAGAAAACCAACAGCTGTTCGAGTACATGGTTTTTAGGCAACTTGAATTTGTCTCATGCTTTCTCACATTCATAATACAATATATCAATTGTAAATCATGTCAGAGTTCTTCTGGCTGATGCTGATGATGCTCTAGTTATTGACAGTGGCTCACATTCAGTCATTCTGAGAAGCTAACTTTCTTCCAGTGCTTCACTAAGACTCTTTAGTGGGAGGCACCTATTTTAAAATCTCAGTTCCATTTATTTCCCACAGGGAACCCACTGCTTTGGATTATAATGATAAAGGACTTGCTGTCCTCTTAATGTATCTGAGCTAGATTTCATATCCCTGGTTAGTTCCTTCAGGCTCTAATTCAATTAGAAGAATTACTGTATTTTTTTTAACCAGTTGATCCTTTCTTACAAAGACACACATAATTTCCAGGAAGGAAAAGTTATACTGTGTAAAATATTACCCCAAAATCACTACTCATTTTAGGAAATACAAAGTTACACTATATATATATATGTATATATATATATATATATATATATACACACACATACATATATATATACATACATACATATACATATATATATAAGTGGGGGCATTACAGATTTCTACGTTAGCCCTGGAATTGAGTATGTAAAAAATGGTAAAAGAAAAAAAGAGTTAAACTATGCTAAATTAAGCCAAATTGTCTCACAACTGGCAAGTCTTTATTTCTGGCTGTCCTATTCTTCCAATAACAGAGACCTACTTTTAACATATATAATAATATCAATACTTTAATCACCAGGTGAAATCAGAACACTGATTTCATTTGTATATCATATTATAAACCCTCCCCCGACCATGCAGACCTCTGTGTATCAGCTAGACAGATTTTACACCGCACAACTCCAGTGCACATTCTTATCACAGTCAGTGAAAACAGTATCACTTTATGTGGGAGTGACACAAACACCCCACAGGCAGGATGCAGTGGCCTTCTGAAATATATAGCTGGACATAGAGGAAAATAAGACTCTGATGACTCTTACATTTTTTTCAGAACTGATTAATTTTATGACACACTTTCTAAGTTAAGAAGCTATATCCTATTCTAAAAACAGAGTTTAGTTTTATAGAAAACACCACTGCTAACCAGGACAAGACTCAACAGTTCAACTTCTCATTTTTTATTCCTCATAAGCAGTCTCATAAAACTGCTAATTGGCTACAGCTACAAAAACTATACAGAAAAATACTGAAATACTCCCTTTTGCCTTCTTCAATCCTTTTCAATGATAGGATTAGGAAATGCCTACATTTGTGTAAAAGAAAACAAAATATGAAAAACTAGGGTCTGCTTCCCCCCCCCCATTTTAAAACAAGTTTTTTTTTTTCCAATTTAAAAGAAACTACAACATATAGTTTTTATTACAGATACATCCACACAGAAACATGCACACTCACATAGATGGTGTGAATGTAAATAAATGTCTACTTCTTACTCAGACCTCTGAGGGGCAACAAAAACAAAAAGCTAAAGTAGCACCCATGACCTTGGTTGAAATTGATACAACAACAACAATTTCAGGATAGGATTCAAATAATCCCCAAATTTTAGATGGTAACTGAAGATAAAGTGATTCAAATTTTTTGCCTTTTTGTTATCTTTTCTTTCTCTAAGTGCTAACCAGATTGATAATCTCCTAGGAGGCCGGCAGTGCAATGCTTCTACTTTGCTAAACACTTTATTAAATAAAAGCTCCAGTACAGAAAAACCAAGTAACACCTAAATCCAAAATAAATGGACAAATAAAAACACACACATACCTACTTGAATATGATTTCTCATCATCTTGTTTCAAGTGGCAAATACGTGGATATTGTTTTGTAGCAACAAGTGTGGCACTGTGGAAAGAACATGGACTCCAGAGAGAGTCGGTACTGGGTTTCCATTCTGATTCACATCTGTATCACCCGTGAGACCCCCTCAGCAAATAACTTAGCCTATCTAGACATCAGTTTCATTATCTAACAACTGAGATAAAACACTCCCTTCACTTGTGAGGTTGTTTAAAGAGCATAACACGAGGGGCTCCTGGGGGTGCACTGGCAGCACAGAGCCTGCTTGGGATTCTCTGTCTCCCTTTTTGTGCCCTCCCCATACTTATGTCTCACTCTCAAAATAAATAAACTTAAAAAAATTAACGTATTAAAGAGAATATGAAACTTTTCTGGCATTTTTACTATTAATATAAAAGTTTTGATCAATGCTGAAGAATAAAGGATATGCAGCAATTTATTAAAACATGTGCTATAACAAGGGAAAGGCTTATCCCTGGAAAATAACTTACATCCCTGGACTCTACTGAACCCACATTGTTCACCTTCCCAAAGTACATTTTTCTGACTGTGCTTAACAAACTATATGTCTTTCCTCCTCAAAGCATAGCTCAAGATTCATTTCCTTTATGAAATCTGTCCAGACTAAATAGTGTATGAATCAAATTATGATGGTGGGACTCCTAGAACGTATATGAACAATTCATTTTAAAATTCACTGCAAATAAATTTTGAAAAAAGGTGGAATAAAAAGTAAAAAAAAAAAAAAAAAAAAAAAAAAAAAAAAAAAAAGATAAATCAGTTTGTGAATACTTGGAAGAGGGGTAGTTGGGCTCCTGAAAAGCCCAATCAGCTGAAATCATTGTTTCATTAATTTATATCAGGTCAATATAATGCCCTCTCCTTTTGGGTAGTACAACTGCATTGGTAGATCATGAAAATCACATATTGTTCTATTTTCACTTTAAGATGATACTCAGTAAAGGTTCCCATGAAATCAGAGTGACAAGGTTGATAATGGTTGATTAGTGGCCCTCTTATGGAAGGCTCCCTTAGGAGGCTCATTTCACTGTTTTAAATTTCCATGTAAACAGTTATCAATATACATAATAATGTTGCTGATAATACAGAAAATATGCTGATAAGATTTGCAAATAATATAACACTAGGGCAATAGGGTACAGAATAAAATAATTATGATTTTGATGAGCACAGGGTGATGTATTGAAGTATTGGATTACTATATTGTACACCTGAAACTAACGTAACATTGTATGTTAACTGGGATTAAATTAAAAAATTAAGGAGAACTAGGATGTTTTTTTAATCCCCAAAACTAGAGAAGCCAAAAATGAGGCTAAACAAAGAAATAAATGTAAATTTTTGCACCTAACTTATAACAAATGTGAGATTTATACCTAGAGGCATAGCAGCAAAACTACATATGGATACAAATGACTCCCTTCCTGCTCAAATAACAATGACCCTAACTCCATCACAGTTTGCTTAAAAGCACTGAAAATAATTTTGCCAAGCATCCTTTATGTTGGAGAAACCCAGAAGCCAAAAGTCTGTGGAATTGAAGATAAAAGTCTACCCCAAGAAGGAAAACCTCCCTTTATTTGTCCTTGCCACAGCTGAATCAGGCTAGAATACTGCCAAAGATTAAACACTAAGTGGAACGAAACACATAGAGGAGCTTTAGGTCAATGACCACAAGTGGATACAGAGTCAAAAACAAAAACAAAAACAAAACCCTCTGTCCTAAATACAGAAAGCAACTTGCTGCAAAAAGCTCTTTGGTTACATTATGTATTAAAGTGAAATGTTAAAACCAGTCTAAAAGCTCAACGCCACCCATTGATCAAAAAATGTTTTATCCAATCTAGTATTTTGTAATGAATATAAAGGATGGTTTGAAGACTACAGAAGAACATTGAAATTACTCAGGTAGCATTATCAACATAAAACGGGCTACAAATTCTATGTGACTATGATTGCAA
The DNA here is from genome assembly GCF_018350215.1 of Panthera leo. Taxonomy (NCBI): domain Eukaryota; kingdom Metazoa; phylum Chordata; class Mammalia; order Carnivora; family Felidae; genus Panthera; species Panthera leo. Next base: position 132,124,309 of record NC_056686.1, read on the forward strand.
TTCTGCTAGAATAGTTTCTCTTTTAGGAGAAACTTTCTAGAAGTATTTTGAAAGGAAATACTCTATAACCTTCAAAAGCCTGTGTTTGGTTGGTTAGCAAGGAGGGACCTTTGTTTTGCTTTTACGTATTTTCTAAATTTCTCTTTGTCAGGAGATGATAACAATAATGTGTATTAATTACTATTGATACATACTATATTTGTTGCTCTACTTGCGTTATCTCACCCAAAGAGATCATGAACTAGTTCTTTTATAGTTAGGGAAATTGAGATGAACCCATCTAGGTTAATGATTGTACACATTCAATATTATTCAATATTATTAGTAATACCTGGTAGTGACTCTTGGATTCACAATCTGTTTACTTCTAAAGTTTAAATTCTTAATTTTTTTTTTTTTTTTTTTTTTAATCTTAGAGCATGTGAGCCAGGGAGAGGGGCAGTGAGAGGAGACAAGATTAAGCAGGCTCCAGACGTGGGGCTCAATTTCATGACACTGGGATTGTAACCTGAGCTGAAATCAAGAGTCTGATGCCCAACCAACTGAGCCACCCATGTGCCCCAATCACTTTCCAGTAAGAACACACAGCATAGTTCAGTTTACAGGTCAAAGTATCTTATGATTCTATGGCTCATTTATAAATAAGAGCTTAAAGTATCTCTGTCCTACATTTCACATGCTAAGTGAGCTAGGCAGAATCTATTCCCAAAGTACTAACACAATTTTAACAGTGTGACCTTGGGGAAAATTATAACACATCACTGAACTTTAATTCCTTATCTGGAAACAAGCTTACCATGTGCAGTATTTAAGCTCATTAGAAATAATATACAAAAGGGCCTAGATCAGGGACTATAATCATCTGGTGTTATTTGAGAGAAATGGCTTTTTCCCATAATTCTCTAAATATTATTTTCTAACAAAAATTTCCTATTTTATCCTCTATTATAGGTCACAAGATATTTCAAGAAGTAATTTTTTTCTCTGGACAAGCACTACTTATCAATGGTCCTAGGCAGCAAATGTGAACATAGTCCAGTAGCCTATACACTATCTGTGATAGAAGGAACTCTAGTCCCACCCACCTCACCCAGGTATTGTCCTTTGGCCATCACTCACTCTGTTATTCTCAAGTTTAGCCCTTATAACTTGGCTATGCAGCACCACTGGGACAAGTTCACAGGGGCTAGTGACAGTTCAATTATTTATCATGAACAGGGAGAATACACTAAGTTTCCAGGTAGAAGCACTCTGGCCTTTTCTAAAGAAGGCAGTCTTAGGCTGTAGACCTCCAAATAGAAGAAAACAACCAGGCTTTTGAAGGCCCTGACTTCTGGGAATGGAACAAATTACTGAAATCACTTCTGCCTTGATCCGATAATCAATTATCTCCCAGAAACAGTGGTTTAGAGCTGCTAAGGCCTGCTGTATTCCTTTAGAAAGAAGGAATAATTCCAACACAGACATGAATGCTCAAACCTTTATACTAAAATCTTTATGCTTAATTTTATTGTTTAAATCTGTAATCAATCTGAGAATGGGATGGGAATATTTTTATGAAAACAAGTTTAGAAGAAAACTTGTTTATATGGAGGGGGAAAAAAAAAACCCTCAGCCCTTTATAGTAAGTTTTCCAAATGTTCCAAAGAATAAATCCCAACCCTCCCCCCCCCCCCTTATAAAGTTGGGAATTAACTGAAATGAATGTGAAAACCTTGAATTCACATTCTAGGCCTTTTAAAGTTTAACCAGATTTTCTAATGTGTATATGTGTAACAATTTATAAAGGGAACCTTTTTGTCCTAGATTTTAATTCACTCCATTGACATAGATTGAGAAATTGACTCCAGAGATGAAAACAATACAAATCTAGAATGTTATCAGATTAGCCTAAGGCCCATGTTGACACAAAGAAATGGCAATATTCATGAGTATACAGTGTGTAAATAGATTGATTGGTAACTATAAATAAATATGGCTAAGTATAGGAGTACTTATCAAACCTCAACTTGAATGACAGCATCCAACAAACAGAGTGGGTGTAAACTAGTCAGATTGATTTATGAGGCATCACAAACCCATAAGGGTTTAAACAGGATAACAAGTGAGAACAGTAGGGATAAGAGGGTACTATGGAGAAAGGAATGAATCAGATCCACATGATGGAAAATTTGCTTAGTATATACAACAGAGAAAAGGTTGGCTTTGAGGTTCTAAGTTTGGGTGATAGATTTCATTACTATAAAGGTATGAAATGAGGCTACTGTGTAACACTCACAATCTTGAAATAGTAACTCAAAGGAGACTAAGGGTTGGTAAACCAGTATAGCAAATCAACCAGTATAGCAAGTCAACAGATAGTGAGGACTTGGGATTAGGTCATGTTAGTTTTTTGTCTTTTTTTTTTGTTGTTGTTTTTTTGTTTTTTTATTTATATTTTTTAATGTTTATTTTTGAAAGAGAAAGAGAGAGAGAGCGAGAGAGCGCGCGCCCAAGAGCGAGCCTGAGTGGGGGAGGGATAGAAAGAGAAGGAGACATAAAACCAAAGCAGGCTCCAAGCTCTGAGGCTTGAAGCCATGGACCACAAGATTATGACCTGAGCTGAAATTGAACACTTAACCAACTGAGCCACCCAGGCACCCCATCTTGTTTTGTTTTTTTAAACTGATTCTGAAAACAGCTAATACATGTCCGGTATATTTCTCCATAGAGAAACACACTGTAGTTTGCTCATTTCCAGAGTGAGGCAACAGTTCTTTGTGGAACTTCCATATTTATAACTTGGGGACATCTTCACTGGGTCATTCTCTTCTCTGACTCCAGGAATCATACTCATGCTACCTGGAAGATACCCTAGGTCCATATGTGATAATGGTTAGTCTTCTAGTCCTAGAAAGAGGTTTTTGATTAAAAATAAGTTTTCAGGTTGTATCAGGCATCCTTGTATTTTCAAGTGATTGCCTATCCTCAAAAAGTGAAGCTGGAGATTAATTCCCAATCCAGTCTTTATGTAGCTTTTCCCCACTGAAATTCAAAAGATATAAGAAAGTTTCTCATCTTTCCTGGCCCCTGGAGTCCACCGCCAGTCCTTTCCTCAAGACATTCAAGTCTTAAGTATTTTGTTATTGCATTCACACTTCTAAAGAAAAAAAAAAAAAGAAAACCTGCCATGCTCTCTCAAAGCACCACAAATGTTCTATTTTTCTATTTTATTGCTATTGTTTGAGGTAAAGCAATGTATCTGAGTTATATAGATTATAATCATACTTATTTTTAAATAAGGAGTTTTAAATTATGTTGTATGATGGTACCCAAGATGAAAATAATTTTATGAATTCTAGGTTTCTTTTTTCATCTATTTTCTTTACAGAAAATATAAGAAAATCAGTTATGAAAGATGAGAAAAACATAAGGAAATATAATGAAAAGATTTAGAGTTCAAAATAGTAATTAAGTAATTAGGTAGTATTTTCAGAAATTTTAGATGAAGTCCATGTTAAAAATTTTATAGTATATATTTGTCTCAATAATTGTTTTATTATAATCACTAATATTATGATAATACACCACTTACTAAATATTTAAACCGTTAACTGGATTTATCACAATGAAATTTTTTTCTGTACTCTCCCTTTCTACCTGGGAGAAACTATTTTTGGCATTTGTTTTTAATAGACTAGAGGATATACTGGAAGAGTTAACAAAACATACTGGAAAATAAACACAATATACTTGTCCGAGTTTCTTTCTCTAGAAATAATAAACAGAAGATATCGTACAGTTATTGAATCTGTAGCATTTTTAAAATGTCAGAATTTTTTTAAATTTAACTACAGAAAATATAACTATGCTTAAAATATTAAAAGTAACATTAAATAAATGCTTATAAAATGACTTTCTTTATTCCAAGCTTACCTCTTATGATCTTTTGGAATCAATGGAGACTTAGAATACATGAATACCAAGATAAATGTGTTGTGAATAAGTTTAACCACTGCAGAAAGTGATATTTAATATTTCTAAGAAATGGAGGTTATGAGTGATGTGCTAATTGGAAGGCTTCATAAACTAATATAGCAAACTAAATATGGCAGAACTGAAATCTATCAAATGAAAGGTTCCCTGTCATTGTCACCACCCTACTCCAAAGTATTTTCATTGTCAATTACTCTTGAACACATTATCCAGAAGAGGGAAATATATATACATTAGTACTCTATCACTTCAAAGTTGGTCTCAAAAACAAATACTTTAGGAAGAGGAAAAGGATTTGAATATTTGCTAGCAAGAATCTAAGCACAGTAGTTGCATGGCCTTGAAAATTAGGAATGCAATAGTTTCATATTTTAACATCAAGCTTTACTGACTTTTTTAAAGAGCAGTTTCTTGTGTGTGATTTAAATTATTGCAAATTAACTTTTGTATTTAGGACACGGTCCTTTTCCTTCCAACATTTTCAAATTCTACAGTAAGCAGTCATTTTTGTAACTGATTAAAATGGGCCTTATAATTTTTGAAAAAAAAACATTACAGAAGACTTTTCCCCCCAATATACATTAAGCTCAGTAAAAATCAAATGAGCTGGTATTTTATATATAACAGAGGTGTATAATTTGTTTTTATATTCATACTAGTCTTGACCTAAGTATTTACAAATCAATACTAATTTTATACTTAATGGCATCCATAAATGTCTTTATGTAGGAAGTTTAATTTTTGTGCTGTAGTTACAAATGCATTTTTAAGTACATAGGGAGTTTTAAAAGGGCAGAAGAAAATTTAAAGGTGTTATTTACATAAATATAAAAGCCCCTAAAGTGGAGAAACCTTTTTGTAAAAAACTCCAATCATTTGCTTGAGTCTGGAGGCCTAGTATACTAAGGAAGCAGCTTTCTTGCTAAGAATGAGACACCTGACCGCTGTCCTAAGCAAGTTTAAGCACTTGATGAGGCACTACTCAGATCCCCACTTAGCTTAATTTGTTCTACCCCTCCTCCCTCAGCCTTAGTGCCTATTTTCTGGGTTCTGCCCAGGCCAAGGTTTCTCACAGGGAGCCATGTTTTAGCATGATCTGGGTAGCTTTTTAAAACTCCGTCCAGACCACACTCCAAACCAAATACATCAGAATACTATGTATACTATGGGCTCTGTGTACAGTGTGTACATTGGTGGCAGTGATCTGGTGGGGCCAAAAAGGTCAGGCATCAGTCACTTTTTAAAGTTTATTTTGAGAGAGACAGCATGAGCAGGGGAGAGGCAGAGTGAGAGAGAGAATCCTAAGCAGGCTCTGTACTGAGCCTGACACGCAGGGCTTGATCAAGACCTGAGCTGAAGCCAGGAGACACTTAACTGACAAAGCCACCCAGGTGCCCCAGGAATCAGTATTTTTAAAATATTCCAGATGATTCCCAAGTGCAACCCAGGTTCAGAATCATTCCCCTAGACAATCCAGTTTCTTGTTTTTGTTTTCATTTCCGCTGCTCCGGTTATACTCTCCTCAAACCTCATAACCTGCCTCATTTTCTTGCCTGCACCACATGTGCGTATCAGTTTTCATATGAACACTCATTTTGTCTATATCCTGAGAGCAGGTGTGGATCAAGATGGTTTATTAAGCCCACAAAAGCCACTAATTCCTTCTTACTTTTAGCAGTCTTCTTTAGACTACCACAATAGCTCAGTAACTTGCCTCTCTTTATCCACTCTTGCCTTACCCCACTGTTCCCCCACGGCAGTCAGGATAACATTTTTAATATGAAAATAGTGTCACTTACTGAAAACTCTCTAAATAACATTCCATTAAGACCTCAATTCCACAGACTCCACACAGATGATACTTTCCCTGACCCACTGAATAAAGTTGTCTCTTAGCTGCCATCAGTCTTTATCAAATCAGGGTTTTATTTTCTTCATAGCACTTATCTCTAAGTAAATATTTCTTGTTTGCTTTCCCCACCACAGTCTCAATATAGAATTTCAGCACCATGGAATGAGGTATCCTAACGCTCAGGACTGTGCGTGAAATTTGATAATTTCCAAAAGGAAGAATAACTCACTTGGAATTCAGCTTCTCCATGTCAGGACGTAGCTATGTAGTGGCAGTGCCTCTAGCATGCTTGGAACTATTGCAAAAAGTTACATGTTGGCCACCACAGAAAGTCTATACAGAAGTTTTTCATCTTTCGTTCTCATCCATGAGTGCAAAAGAAGAAACTAAACTTGTAAGCCATGTCCCCAGAGTCTTCCTAAGACTTTCATTTCCTGGATACTGTGACCAAGCTTTTATGTTCAATCTCAAAGATTTCTACGACAGTGAATAAAATCCCCAGACAGATTACTTTCCATTAGCATAGATAATTGAGAGTTAACAAGGCACTTATCTTTTCAGGTGAGCAAGTTACTTTCTTTAAGCAATTTAAAAAATGTTACAAACAGAATCTTTCAAAGGAGCCAGGTAGAAAACAAATTAATATTTCAAGGAATGGATTGGTATCAGGACAATTAGGAGATGTTTATGCATCTCTCAAAATATCTACTTATCAACTAATATTGGCCTATTTAGAAGACTGTTTATAACACCTTCCAGACCATGAGTGGCAATTAATACATGGAATGTGTAAGTGAATTGGCTTCTGGATATGACCCCCTTCAAAATTAACCATGCTGACCTAGTTTACCAGAATTTCTCCCAAGATATGGAGCTAAACCAGCAGTTCCTCTCTTTATTGGCACCAATAGGATCTCTTTTAAGCTAATAGCTGTAACTAAATTACACAAAAATGCCAGTAACTCTAGCATGCAATTGCTTGTTGGTATGAAACATATTGAGATATCCAGCTTCCATTAATGATATAACTTGAAAGACTAATAGGAAATAACCAGACTTATCCACTCTCACACATAAGAACTTGAAGTAGACCTAGCATTAAACTGTTCATGTTTGGAGTTTTCTTTTGCCTCTGGTTTTTTTAAGAGTGGAACCTAAGAAAATGTATTTTGACAGACAGTAGGTTAAATATTCTAGAAATTTAGGAATTGGGAAGCTAGAAATTTGGCTTTAAGGCTAATAAGATTTCTCCCAAATTATCTAATATCCATGATGAAAGGTGAAATTTCTAAAGCAATTTTGGGGGGATAACCATACCAAACCCTGCTATGCCTTTATAACAATAAAAAAAAAAAATGAAGAGAGTAGTTTAATAGTTGTCTCATAATTCCAAGTAGTACAATGGTTGTATTTGGATCATTCCTCATATTGGATATTTTCTCATTTATGAAAGAGGCCTTTCAGAGGAAAGTCATTCCAGTGGAAAAGATTTGTGAAATTTACTTCATATAGTTTAAAAATATTACATGATAAAACACTATAAATAGCTTTTAAAAAGGCTAATGATACACAGGGAATAAAGGCTATATAAAAGGCAGGACAATTAGTCTCCTTAATGTATAACAGGTTCTCACAAACCAATAAAATAAGTATTTCCATTTAAATACCCCAATTGAAGGTGATAAAAATCTTTTTAAAAAATCAGAAAATACAAAGGAACTATAAACCTTTGATGAAAATATTTAAATAGTAAAAAATTCAAATCAATACAACTGTATCTTATTTCAAATATTATATTGTCAAAAGTGAGGAAAAAAATTACTTTAATACTACTACTTAGCCTTGGCAAGAATACAGGGAAAAACTTATACTTTGCTATGGAAAAAGATCACTTGGTAAAAACTTTCTGGAGAACAAAAATTCAGCCCTATATATTAAAAGTGCTTACATTCCAAGTCACATTTTCTTATTAGGATTTCATTCTAAAGTAATATACAGGTATTTAAAAAATGATGTTGAACAAGAATATTCACTGTAGCATTATTCATAATAAAAATTTGAATGTATATAAATATCTACAAATAAGTGATTCACTAATTCTATTCTACCCATTGAGTAGAATTCATATAGTGGAATCCAAAGTGTGGATTCCAAATTTACATATTTATTGCCTCTTTAATAATTTAATGTGGGGAAATCACACACAGTTAAACAAAAAAAAGCAACGTAAATATAGCATATACTATGTGATTTTAAAACATAATTGATAGATACAAGTAAATATGCATAGAAAAAAGACATACATAAAAAGTACAATGTTCAGTATCACACAGTTCATCACAGTCGTTTCTCCACATTATTGATAACAACAACATGATAGCTGTTAGTCAACAAAATATCTTATCTCCCAAAATCCCTGTTAATGATGGTCTCCCTTTTACCTTCTTCTGTGTCCCTTTTACTGGAATCTTCAGGACTATTAAGGTCTCCATAAATGTCAAGTGTTTGACTCAGTATGAATGTTTGAAAACAAGCTTAGCTGAATTATAAAACTGTGGCTATTTAAATATATTCCTTTTTCCTAACAACCCAACCACTCAGTGCTACCCAATACAAGGGTTCTTGATTTTAATGAGTTTAAATGATTTGACCAGAACCATGCAATTCAAAAATATGTTGAATTCAACAGGAATTAAGTCCAATTTCCCAAAAGTATTCACCCAAGTGTTAAATTTTATTTTAAGCATGTTGGAATGAGATAAGCAAGGCTATAGGATTAAAAATATTTTAGTTCTTAGATGAATTATGATTAAATCACTCAATTTACACATACTCCTATACATCTATTTCTTCATACCTACACACCCACAAATGCATATGTACATACATTCATTCCTCGGTGTGGACAAGAAAAGGAAGTTATTTTTACTCTTTATGTCACTGGCCATTTGATATGACATTTTATGTGACCTAGAGCCTCATTATTCTGAGTATGGTTCCTTCATCAGCAATCTACCAAATCAGAATCTGCATTTTATAAGATCCCCAGGGAAATCACGTGTACATTAATGTTTGAAAAATAATAAATGATAGGAATAACAATGAAATTAAATTTAAGAATAAATTCATGGTAAGATTTGGTACATTTATTGGTCAAGGAGTAATCTTTCTTTTACTGATTCTTTAGGCTCCTCCCCCCCTTAACAGTTTCCCACAGCTTAATGGGTTGTTTTTTGTTTTGCTTTTTGTTCGTACTTTAGTATTTTCCAAGTCTTTGCAATATATATCAGAAGGATAATATGAGATTGCAAAAAAGCTTACAAGGAAAAAATTCAAAAACAAAAATTTAACATGGTTTTAACCTTCTTCAGAGCCAGAAAATGGACAAAACAGGTTATAGCTGTATTTATAAATTATGCAAATTAAACAGCTGCAGTTTATGCAAATCATGTGTAAGCCCCTTAAGTGTGTCATTAGCCTACATATGTCCCTTGGGAATATTCATACAAGAGCACAATTTCTCTTTTTTGCTTTTTTAAACCAGAATTGTAACAGTATTTTATTTGTACAACTCAATGTTTTGTATGCCTTTTAAACAAAATAAAATAATTTGCATAATCCATCTTATTAATTAATACTATTTTAGCTTCAGTTCTTAGTTTCAGAACCATAGATAAAAATCTAGAAGTCTAAGAGAATGTTTAAAGCTGAATATCAAAAAGCATTTTTTTTTTTACTTAAATCAGACCTTAAGTTCATCACAAGTCCATTCTAAACCTGTACCTATATATACACACACATCTGTAAGTATATATACATATATGTGTATATATACACAACATACTGAAAAATAAAATATCCAAATATGATTTTAAAAGGAGGTGATAAAAATGGGACATAAATATATAATCCCTAAAAGAAATCTTAAATTCAAGTATTCGAGAATAGTTTAACAAGTACATATTTGCTAATCTTTTCATTTATTGATTGCTTCTTATAAGCCAGATACTCTTCTGGACACAGGATACACAGAAATGGGAAAAAGAAAGGCCTTACCTTTGAGAAATGTATAGTCTAGTGGGGGAGATAAATGTGTGTTTCATTTGATGTTTAACATTTTTTTTAATATATATTTTCCCTCTTTGGATGACAAATGTGTCTCTTCTGAAACATTTATAGGAAAGTAGATAAATACCCACTGGACAATGGATTTTAAATAAGAGCTGAGAAAATCATTCTACCCTTCAACTTTTGATCTAGAAAGTAAAAGAGGATTTTATGAATCAAATGTTCAAAGAGCAGGATTTAAATTAAACCTTGATCTGTTGCAGTCAGCCAAATCATAATAGTTAACTATGTTGATAAAAATCCAAGGAGAGGGCTTTGAAAAAGACATGTAAACATTAGACAAGGAAAAGTGCCCTCACCCTGAAGAATGAACAACAACTCCTCTGAAAAATGTTTGCAGTCTTTAATAGAATGAAAAGAACCCAGAGACTCTTGAAGCACAGTAATCCATAATGAAAGACGTTGAGATGAAAGACAATATGAAAGGATAGAATGAAATGAATGAAATTAGTTGGAGTACAAGGAAGTTCTAAACTCAAAATTTTGATACTAGGACAAAATCTTATGACAGAATAACAAAATATGGATATAAAAGATAACCTTGAGATTTCTATTAGAATGCAGAGAGGAAAGTGAAAAAAATAAAAAATAAATTAAGGAAGTAGATAAAAGTTATGAGTGACAGGGATAGGAGATCCAACTTGTGGATTATCATTTTGATAAAATGATTGGACATATTGGACAATGGAAAATTTCAGTGATATAATAGAAGAAAACTACCTAAGTTTAACAACAACAATCTGTAATTGAAAGACCCAAATAAGCAAAATCATCAAGGAGACCACCAATCTTAAAAAACAACAACAACAACAAAAAAACACACACACACACACACACCTAGGTGGAAAAATGAGAGGAAATTATCAGGTAGGGAAAAAATAAATAAATAAATAAATGGCCTTCTGAAACATTTATACCACAAGTAAAATCTTTACATTTCTGAGGGGGAGACAATATGTGATCAAAGGACTTTTAGAGAAAAACATTTCAATCAAAAATCAGCAGAAAACTACACTAGGTTATTAGAGAAGAAATAAAATTATATGTGTACTTAAAAAAAATTCAAGAAAATAAAGGAAAAAACCTACAAAAATGAAGAGTTTGGGTAAAAGTAATGCTACTGGATAATGGTATGCCCTGTAATCATTTATGCATTGAATTCTAAATATATTATAAATATAGCTACAAAAAAATGTTAAGATTTTTGAAGATATATGAAGTAAAAATATTTTTCACATATTCATTTATTCCCAAATCGCAATTATGTTAATAAACACCAGAAATAGACTATGGAAGAAAAGAATTTTCTAAATTCATGTTTCAAATAGAAGACTCTAAAAATTACAACATATTTGATGATGAGAATTAGAGAATAGATAATAGGATTTTTAAAAATTAAGAGTAAATACTAGTTGACCTTTAATCATCAGAAGACCGATCATTCAAAAAAAGATATTCTCCATACAGAATTGACAATATTGATGAAGGAGGTAACTTTTATGAAATGCCATGATACCATTCATATTGCTAGATATTACTTTGGTAATTTATAAAAATTTACTCCTGTTTGATGTGGTGATCTACTTCAAGATTATTTCAAAAAAATATCATAAATACAATCCTATAATCCTATACATCCTATAATGTCCATTATGGAATTGAAAATTATTGGACAAAAATGCTTGCCCATCTATAACGTGGGTGAAATAAGTGACATTTGAAGGCATACTAAAGAGATAACAAAATGGCATAAAAGAGTATTTAAGTAAATCTTCATGAATCAGTGTTAAGTGAAAAAAAAAAAAAAAAAAAAAAAAAAAAAAAAAAAAAGTCTTCGTTAGGAGTCATCTCATTTTGCGAAAAAGAGGTCTCAATAGATGTATTCCTATGCTATTGAGGTTATTTGTCAGTAAGAGGTTATGGCTGACCTTTACTTTCTAGGTATTTTCAAAATATTTAAGAAACAAATACTTCATGATCAGAAAAAATACTTCATGGTCTGGGGAAAAAAAACCCTGCTCAACAAAGTTATTTTAAATGAGCACAGATACTTTATATTTTTAGGTAGAGCTATTATAATCCACTTGCCCAACAGGTCATTGTGATAAAAAGTTTGGAAGGTGAATATAGAATGATGTATATTTTACCACAGTATACATTTAACAAAAGAAAGCAAAAACACTTTAAAATTAGCTTTGCACCTGTTATTATTCAGTTTTCAATTTCTGAAATATTCTGTATTGTTTCATTCAAGAACTTTATATGACTGATTCCTTTTGGAAGCAAATCTATACATATTGTCTCTCTCCCCTCCCTGCTGTTGTCTACGGTATAGTCCTAAGGATAATCAACAGTGCACAAAACAAAATTTGGAGGTTGTTTTTGAACAACAATGCTTAACCTGTTAGCAGTAAGTATAACTTGTCACATGGAGCCTGCCTGGCCTTTAAATATCATTTATCCCAGAAAAGTAATTCTTCAACTTTCAGAAAGTGATTAATATCTCAAGTTTCCCTTTAAGAAAAGGATCTTTAAATCACACACAAAAAAAATCAAGTTCACTGTACTTGTAGGCAAATTATTTTTGTAAAGTGCCCGTTCTTTTACTCTTATTTAAGGAGTATGGGTTTGAAGAGTAAGTGATCCCTAAATAGGTCACATGAGCATATACACTTTATAGTGCTAAATATCGTTTAGGAACACAAAGTAGGTTGATTTCATTGTTAGAGGTCATACTTCATTAACTGCAGTGATATCTGTCTTTTAGTGAAAAACAGATTGTTTATTTATCATCAGTTGATCCTGGGTTTTTGTTTTGTTTGCAGCTGAGCAAAAAAATAAAAATAAATTACACACACACACACACACACACACACACACACACACTCACTCTTCATTAAATCTAAACTGTGTTTGGGAAGAAACGGAGTACATTGCCCAACTTTGTGTGTCCTGCAACGTCTCCATTATTTTTACACAGTACTCCCTGGTCAAAAATTAGCTGCTGCCATTCTGTTTACTAAATAGAGGGTCAAACAAACTATGTATATCTACCTTAGAAGTCACTGGAAATACAAATAAACTGAAACTGAAAAGATACTTTTATGCATTCTTATACAACCACAATGACTTTGTAATAGGATATGTGTACCTGTTGAACACTGCACAGTTTCTAAAGCTTTGGAATTAGAATGGACACAATCAGCCTTATTCATGATCCACATGGATTTTCATGCCACCTGTGTTTTCATCACTGAAAATATCAGAAACCCAACTTCATAAAATGAGACACCATCAAAAGAAATGCAGGCTGATGGAATATTGAAACCACGAGCTATCTCAAGTTACTAGTTTACACTGGATCTGACAGTTGGCTACTCTCACTCCTTTCCCTGAAAAGTTAAGTATCTCAGAGCATCTCCACAAGTTTCCTCAGTACTCTAGGATTCTTTGGCACACAGATTGGGAATTGTGGCCATGGGCTGTGTTCTAAGGTTACAAAAACCAAATTCTCTGAGAGGTATTATTTGCACAGCACTCTCTTTTTCCTCATGTTTAAAGCACTTTCCTCAAGGTGTTTTCTTTATGATTGCTGTCCTATTTTCTCTTTTTCTTTTTTTATTTTTAATTAAAGATAATGTTGTTCACTGATTAGGTGAAGCTGATACTAATTGTGTGAGAAAAGAGTGGGAAAAACAGCCTTTCTCAGTGTGCTGTATTTTTACAAGCCTTTCACATCTTATAAATTGGCTGCTGTTGAGATCTGAATATTACATTAACTAAAGTCCAGGTCAGGTCAGGAAAAGACGACAATGGATGATGTCAAGGGAGTAGTCAACAGAAAGGAAAGAAGTCCCAATCCACTCAAAACCTGGGATGGGGAAAGCATGCAAGAGATTACCTTCATTTTCTAGAATTGTACATACTCTCCCATAGTAATGGCTATCAATTTTGTGGATATTATATTTTGTTAACCTCATATTAAGCATATATCAGAGAGACAAAGGGTATATCCAGGAAGGAAGACCAGAGAATGACAGTGGTTCTAAACAACTCTTGATGAGAAGTTTGTCAAGTGTATCTGTTGGTCTCAGGTATATTTCTTTGACCATCTGTATGCATATGCTGGAGTTGAGGATGAGAAGGATACATTCTGGCCTGAGTAGGTTCCCCACCCCCCCCTCCACCCCCCACACCACCCCCCCCCCCCCGCCCTTTATGCACTCTTCCCTAGCGTTAACAGAACATTTATAGGAGAAAATATTTTGGAATTCATACAGATCATACTAAGAAGAAGCACTTAGGCTAAATGCCCTAGAGAGGGTACAGATTTTTGGAGGAAAAGAAGAAAAATAAAAACCAAAACTGACCCTAGCAAACAAGTATCTCTAGATCACTTAAATATAACCATAATGATTTGTTTCCTTGTGTTTTTGTTTATTTGTTTTAATGAAACAGGTTGAAGTGTGGCATACAATTTTAAATACTGTTAGTGTAAGAAATTGTGTTTGCATAATTTGGAGCAAATAATTTCACTTCTCAAAATTTCTCTAAAGAATCGATGTAAAAGATTTATCACAGCATGATGTATAATAGCAAAAATAATTTTTAAAAATCTAAATGCTTAACATTAAAAATTATATATCATGGCAAGAACATAGGATGGACTAGATACATTTAGGCAAAATTTCAATTATAAAACACTGAATATACTTGAAACTGCTGGAGAAATATAGAACAGTAACAGTGATTACCTCTGGGTGATGGTACTATACATTATTTTCATTTGCTTCTCCATGCTTTTTCAAAACTTTTAAAGTTCACTATTACTGTCATATATTGCTTTTACAATAAGAAAAAAGTTCTTAAGTTGATTTTGTGGACTGAATTATACATGCCCCCTCAAATTTACTTGTTGGCCCTAACTCCCAATGTGACTGTTTTTGGCGATACAGCCTTTAAGAACCCCATGGGACTGAGCCCTTATAAGAGAAAGAGACCCCAGTATCCCCTCCCTCCTGTCCACAGATATAAGGCCATGTGAAGACACCAAGAAGGTGGCTGTCTGTAGCCCAAGAAAAGAGGTCTTACCAGAAATACCAACCCTGCTGATACCTTGATCATGAACTTCCAGCCTCCAAAAACTGAGAAAATAAATTTGTTTTCTAAGCTACCTAGACTATATTTTGTTATTGTAGCTGAAGCAAATGAATGCAGTTAACCAAAGTGTTTAGAACTATAAAGATGAAAATGTTATAATCAAGTTTAGATGAAAGAAATAGTACCCATAATGGTGTACATATATATCACTACAACTCACAGAAATTGACAACATAACTAGATAATAGAAAATAAGTTACCGTATCAGATCTGTTTTCTATTTTTTTCTGTTTTTATATACTGTTTATATTTTATCAATGTTATCTTAAGAAATTGGTGCCCAGGGAATAATACTATTATAGTTGGCTACAAACTATCATAATCCTATTATATTATAAAATAAATTATTTGGGAAAGCTCTTTAGTAACTAGAGGCAGTCCTGCCTGAGAGGAGGAGGTTGAGGCTGCCATTTTACACCAGGAACCAGGGCTTATGAAGCAGGTTTTTTCCCCCACAGGTGGAAAAAAGTTTAGTATAACATCTGAGAAGTTGATTTCGAAGATCATGTTTAGTAATTATAGTAAAGAGCTGACAAGAAAAATATATTTAAAACATTTTAAAAGTAAATCATCCAAGTTTAAAAATACAATTTTTTCTTTTAATTTATTAATTACCATTACTTTGCTCCAATAGGGTTTCACTTACAAATAGCTAGTTTAGGACACCTGAGTTGGCTCAGCCAGTTGAGTATCTGAGTTCCACTCAGGTCATGATATCTCGGTCCGTCAGATCGAGCCCTGTGACGGGCTCTGTGATGACAGCTCAGAGTCTGGACCCTGCTTCTGATTCCTTGTCTCCCTCTCTCTGTCTGCCCCACCCCTGCTCATGCTCTCTCACTCTCTCTCTCTCTCTCAGAAATAAATAAACATTAAACATTAAAAAAAAATTTACAAATAGCTAAGTTAATATTTACGGATTTTTCTTGTTTTATAGATACTGTTTCAAACTATCTCCAATTCATTCACATGCACTTAATTGAAGCCAGCTTGCTCAATTCTTCGCTTCCGGAGCATTTGGAATCTGCTGGCAACAGGTGGCAACAATACAAATAGCAGATATATATACAAAGGAATATTATTTAGCCATAAGAAAAGGAAAGACTACTATTTGCAACAACATGGATGAACCTTGAAAACATTATGCTAAGTGAAGTAAGACAGAGAAAGACAAATACTGTATAATCTCACTTATATGTGGAATCTAAAAACAATAAACAAACCCAAACTTACCGAAAAAAAAAAAAAAAATTCAGATTATCAGACTTGTGGTTACCGGAGGGTAGGGGGTGGCATTGGAGGAAGGTGGTTAAAAGGTACAAATTTCCAGTTATCTGAGAAATATATATTAGAGATATAATGTATGACATGATGACTTCAGCTAATACCACTGTAGGATATACAGGAAAAGTTAAGAATAAACTCTAATAAGAGCTGTGACTGCAAGGGGAATTTCTTTGTATTCATAGGAGATGATCCTTGTTAACTAAACTTATCGTGGTAATCATTTCACAATGTATGTAAATCACACCATCATGCTGTATATCTTAAACTTACACAGTGATGTTTGTCAATTAGCCTCAATAAAACTGAAGAAAAAACAAAAAAAGAAGAGACCTGGTAAAATTTTAAATAATGTTTGGAAAAAAATACCTAAAAATCTCACAAAACATATCCCTGGAGCTAATTCGAAGTAAGACAAAGGGTAAACTTAGGATTTTGGCAGAGTTGCCATTTCCCCCAGAAAGAAACTTTGACTCACATTTTCCCAGTGTCATCCAAGCTGTTCAGTTCCAAACGGAAGCTTTGCAGGAGAGCATCTTCTTCAAGAGGAATTTATTACTGGTGAGGCTTTTGCCCCTTATTTCAGTGACTTCCAAAGTCACTGATTTTCAGGCCACCACCAACAAACAGCATCTCCTAGAAACTTGTAACAAAACAAATTCTTCAACCCTACCCCCTACTTAAAGAATCAGAAACTGGGGGTGGAGTCTACCATTCGGTGTTTTAACAAGCCCTCCAGGTGAACCTAATTCATGCTCCAATTTGAGAAGCACTACCTTAATTGAATTTTCCTGGGGCCAAATCTCTGTTTTTAAAGAAGCTTTTGGAAACACCCTATTTTTTTTCTGTTTTTCTTTTTTTTAATCCCCTTTGTCCTATAGCACTCCCTTGTTACTTCCTATTATGGATTTCTTCCCTGTGCTTATTATCTACAATTAAAATTATAGTATAGATAATTAGCTAGAACTTTTTTTTTTTTTCACCAAAAATAGTCAGGGATAGAAGAGAATACCAAGAAATAAAAAAAGAAAAATAAAGAAGTATCGGTTTTCAGGTAGCTTAAACTTGGTCAAATTTTCTTGGGATAAAGTAAAGAAAACAAAACAAACAAACAAGAAAACAAGGAAAGCCTAGAATAATCAGCAAACTTTGGTGTAACTGATTATATACGAGTGTACCGACAGACTACAAAAGGCTGTCTTCTTGGTATCCTGGGATATGTGAAGTCTCTAGTGATTCTCTGATTATGGAAGCAGCTACTCTGTAACAGGCACTATTTTTATTTAAATGGATGCAGGTGAATTTTCAAGGCTAGTATTGTATTACTGCTAATGTTCTCAGCACTGAAAGGCATCTGAAGTGGTTAGCACAGAAGAATCCGAGCAGAAAGCAGGGACTAGCTTTCTAGAGGACTTCATTTAAAACTCATCTTCCAAGCAAGAATGATAGCAGTCTTTCAGTTTCCCTTCAAGAGTCCTCAAGAACAGAGATGCTTCTCTCCATTTTCAGATGGAGAGAAGCAAATCAAAACTAATGCACCAATAGGACAGAGAAAACTGCCTTTACAAAGACCTGCTTCGATGCTTACAAGGGGTTTCAATCATGGCACAGAATAATCCTTCAGGCTTTGTGTGAATGTCTTTTCCATCTTTCTCTTGCCTTTTTTTTTTTCCTCCAATAGTAGGAAAGTCATTATCTCTCTTTCTGACTACTTTTTAAACCACATAACAACTACCATGACAACAGGAAGCCTTTTGCTTTGTACATATGCTGTGTTTGATCCTCCTTTCCAATCTGCCCCAATTGTTTGAACCACAGAAGGAGTATAGAGAAGAAAATAAACCCCTTGAAAACAGTTTGATTAATTATTTACTTCTTTACTCAAAACAACAGAACAACTGTTATTGTTATGAGTTGGACTTTACCTAAGGGAAAATGATGGACAAAATTTCCACTAGAGTCAATCTACAGAAATAATAAAGCTTTAAGGCAAAAAGCCTAGATAGAAAAAAATAATAATAGCACACACACACAAATAGCAAACAGAAACCCACCAACATTTGGCCCAGGGAAAGAACTGACCACAAGGATCTAAAGGACTCATGCCTTCAACCTCTAAAACCTGACTAGACTTTGAAGGAAAGCTAGATGAGCTAAGTTTAATGAGCTATAGTATTAGGCAAAGTTACATGAGTCACCATTTTTATTTTAAGACCGAGCTTACATAAGCACTTTCATTCAAAAAACCTGTGGATTTTGTCTGCAGCCACTTGTAAAGCAAGCAGGAGAAAGCAATTGCATTTAATTGCTGAACTTATTGGGGAGGTTCAGCTAAAATGGTCTATGTTCCTTAAATCTCCTCAAGTGATTTCACATTTTTATCTTCTCTTAAGACGTATACATATTGTCAGATTTGATGAATAGACTGTTCATTTTCTTTCCCTCAGGGGTTGCTGTACTTTCTATCCTGCCCTTAATTTTATAGCTTTATTCTATCACTCATTCTTTCCCCCAGGTTACTAAATATAAAATAAATGGTTGAACTGCAAGATTCTGAGAGTGCTCTATTTGGATAAGAGTGTGAGTTCAGTGAATGGACAGGCAAGCTTGACATTAAACCCATGGCCTATGGGAACCAGAGAATTGAGAAAACATGGTTCCCCAGATTTTGCCTACTTCAAGTTCAATCCACAGGAGCAAGAAGATTAAACAGGAATTCCACTCCCTGGGTGAAAATATGCCCCATTTTTGTCTTCCATGGCAATTTCCATGGAATTAAAATAAGCTAATTTGTTAAACTTCTGTGAGGTCCAAATTGGCACATTTTCAAAAATCATTTGCATGGCTGGTTATTCTATTCACAAAATCAAAAGAAGACAATAAGCTACCAGCCAGAGAACAGTAGGAAAGAAGGATCTGGGGACAATATAACTTTTTGATCTCCCTGAGACGCTTACCTCAGTGTATTCATAATCCCCATTGTAAATAATCCAACAAATGTCAAAGTAAGTATTTTCAGGGTTTAAGGAGCCTTGAAAAAAGAGTGTGTGTATTGTGTCAGTGACATGTTTCAAAAGTTTCTACATATTGAAAATCATTAAATATTATTTACATGTATTTTAGCTTTCAATAGCTTGTCATCTATATATTTTGTTGTTGTTTTGTTTTAAAAATAGTTTCTCAGTGTTTATACTTGAATCTAAATGGAGGAGAATTTCCAAGCCAATCTTTTTTATGCTTATGCTTTTTTCCCCTTATTTTCCAATATTGTATTTCTTTATCCCTCATCCAACAGACACAGGCAACTTAGAATTTCACTTTGTTTTCCATTTAAAAGGTAGTGTGTTCAGTGTAATCTTTAAAGAAAATTTATCTTCCTTATTTCATTAATTTCGATCAGGGCATATTAATTGCATGATTTTCCAGTTCAGAAAGGAGAGGTAAAATTTTATAGTTCCTTATTTAAAGAAGGCCACCATTTTCCTTCCACTGGAAACTGTCCATGGTTAATCATCACCATGTTCCATGATTTATCAACCCAGAAAAATAATCAAATTGGAGCCATATACTTCAGAAGAATGCTTTGTCCATAATATTTTATTTCAACTGAAAATTTATCAAGATTTCTATTATATGTGACTGAATTAGTTATACTAACAATTACCAGGGTTACAGTACTTACCACCACTATCCTAAGTATAATATATATTTATATAACTATAAACCCACAAATACAATAAATATATAATACGTATTATATAATTAACTCTTCCACCAAATTCTAAGAGCTAGAAACTTATTATCCTCATCGAACAGATGAAGAAAAACTGAGAGATTTTTTTATATGAGAGATTACAACCATCTGTAATCCAAGATCACACAGCTATTCATAGGTGAAGATGGGATTCAAACTCTAGAGCCTTATTCCAGATCCCATATTTAAACCACTTTGTTTTTGTTAGGTAATTGAAATCTCTTATGATAGGAACTAGGTCTGGCATGGAGCCCTTGGTCATTTAAACTTTATGAGTTAAGGGATAGCACAGGGGGTATCTGCCTGCTCCACTGTGCAAATCATCTCTTCACTACTCTACAATGCTAACTGAAATTCCCAAAATCAATGCCACTGCTGGTTATTGAAGTTAAGACATTATCTTTCAAAGCCCTCTGTAAAAATTAGCATGTATTTTCTCCAAGAGATAACAACAGAATAAAGTCAACAGAGAATTTACTTCTGAGATTCTGTAGTCCTTACAAAGCAGAGAGAGAAGTGCCTTAAATAAATGGTACATACAAGGTACTGGTTTGGCTCAGAGAAGAGATTCAGGGCTGCTGTAGAATTTGGCTGATGAACACTGGAGGTTAGGACCCAGGTGGAATACAGCGCTAGGTGACTTTGTATGGTTTGGACAATGAGACACTGGACTGAAGTTAAATATGGTACTGAGCCATGAAGATCATGGTCACCTTCCACACTCATTCCTGATAGGATAATGCTAACAAACCTGGGGAGTTAAAGTAGGCATTTTTTTCATAACTCTGCAGCTGGTACTTTTACCAATGACCTTTCACTTGGAGTCACCTTTTGCACTTGCTGTGCTACTGTCTTTCAAGCTCTCAATTCTCACTATCTATCTTAGAGGTGGTTAAGGCAGAGATGGTTAGAGCAAGATCGAGCCTCAGGAATGCTCTAATACTATTCCTTTAATGAAGAGACAGAGAAGCTAATGTGTAGAAAGGTTAAGTGATGAGTTCAAGTCACCGAATGTCTTACTGGCAAAATGCTGGATGCAAATCCAATTCCTCTCCATTTACCGAAGACCACTTGCAGATAAAGAGCACAATTATCAAAGTATAGAATGGAAGTCAGGAGGGAAAAAAGGCATCTCAGGCCTTAAATATCAAGCTGAGTTGATTTCTGAATGGTCTAGCTTTCCCCACCCTCAATTTTAAAGTTTAGTTTTACTTCCCAGAAAATCTAGTTAACTTTTCTTTTACCCCCCTCTACAATAGCTGCGTGTATGTCAACATGTGTTCCTCTTGTGTTTTGCTTCTATGTATTGTTATGTATCTCTTATTCAATTTCACCAAAACAATAGATTCTCCTGTGCTGATTTCAAATCCTTACTTCTCAAAATCTGTCAAGTAGTTATGCATAAGCATCACTATTCTCACTTCTTCAATGGTCAGATCAGAGAGAATTGGACAAAATATTACTTCAAACCTGAGATTTGAGAATGTTTCTCATATCTGACAAATGGCATGCTCCCATGAGTATTTAATAACCGTGAACTAATTTTCATCCAAGGTCACAGCGTTTCACTAATATTTAGACTTCTGGCTATAAACTCAGCATCATAACTGTCACAGCTATACATATAGAGAAGTGTTCTTTTCTTATTGCCAGAAATGCATTTGTCTTTCTATGAACATGTTTTCTTTCAAAGTGGGTTTGAAAGTTTTTAGTATCATGCCATTATCTCAAGAACCATCCTCCTGTCTCCCAGCCTCTTGAAAATAGAGTGTAAAGCCCAGCAGAAAGTGCAGTGAGGGGCCACCTCACTATTGTCTGTCCTTAAAGAGTTGGAAGAGGTCAGTGAGGGAGATTGAACCTGGGACCCCTATTGATATGTATTCAAGTGTGGAAATGAGTTGCCTGTTAATAAGGTAGACACTTTATCTTAATGTTTTTCAGTCTTCACATATTATAATTGCAAAAATAGCCCTTAGCTTCTCCAGCTGGTTGTTAATAGCTAAGAGAAGACTAACCTGCAGGTCACTCTTGCTTAATTATAAACAGAATGAAATACTAAGTCATGTATTAAGCACTGGACTGACTTCTAGTCTTATTTTATTATCCTTAAAAATAACAAAACATTATCTGCTCAAAACCTGATATATGCCCTTTCCTTTCTGATTATTTTCATTTACCAGTTATAACCAGATTTTCTAAGAGTTACTGACTGACTGGGAGAGTTAAATGGCTTTTGGAGCAAGTAAGGAGTGACTCCTCCCAGCTGATCATTAACCCTTAAAAACCTTAAGTGTTTTTATTATTACTACTTAATTAGCTGACAAACTAGTTGGACAGACATAGTACAAGGCAAGTGACTAACTTCCCCAGAGTTCCAGGGCCTGATTGGAAAACTGTGATGTTCTTACATCTTTACATGAACTTAATTGATTTTTTTTATGCATGTTAAATTCACCCAAGTCAGTTGTTTTGTTAATCCATTAACTATTTCTCCATTGGGGACTGTAAACAGGCGTGGAACAATTAGTCTAAGTAAAAGAGAAGTCTAACCAAGTTAGAAAATAAATTTAAAAAACTGTGTTGGTAACTGCATCAGAAATAATCTGGAAATAAAAACATTATTTGGAAGAACTATTGCATATTATTAGGACATATCTTCTTAAGACATTAATTTCATTCTCTGTTGGTATGGACTGAATATTCGTGTCTCCTCCAAATTCATATGTTGAGGCCCTAATCCCTAATGTAATGGTATTAGGAAGTGGGGCCTTTGGGAGTAAGTAGGTCATGAGGGTGGAACCCTGATGAATGGAATTAGTGCCTTTTTAAGAAGAGACAATAGGGAGATGTGAGAATACAATGAGAAGATGGCTTTCTACAAACCAGGAAGCAGATCCTCACCAGACACTGAATCTGTCAGTGCCCTGATCTTGGACTTCTCAGCTTCTAGGACTGTGAGAAGTACATTTCTGTGGTTTAAGCTACCTAGTCTGCAGTAGCTTGCTATAGCAGCCTGAACTAAGATACTGGTTTAGCTTAATTTGTTCACATCTCTCCACTAAAACTACTACTATAGTTGTACAAATTTGTGTCTAAGGATATATATGATTTTGTGTTTGCACAAGAATAAAATATTCAATTAAATTAAGTATTCTCAAAGTGTGGACTCCTGATCCACAGCATCAGTTTCTCCTGGAATTTGTTGAAAATGCAAATTCTCTGGCTGTACCCCAAACCCAGTAAATTAGTAAGTCTGCGTGGGGTCCAGTACTGGTGTTTTAACAAGACCCCTAGTTGATTGTGATGCATGCTAAAGTTTGAGAAACACTATTTTAGAGTTTACTGTTTTTTGAGTTTGTATACAACACAGGCTACTCATCATAAATATAATGTTAGAAAAAATCCCTGGAATTTTTCAACATGGGATAGTCACAGCCTTGGGGTACAAAGAAGAGGGGTAAGGTACCTAGTTAAAATTTGTTGGAGTCTTCCACCTCATATTGGGCTCCTAGATCCCCTAGGCATATTCATCTATTCTTTTTTGGCCCTAGATGTTCCTAAGTAAGAAAGTTCAAGAAGGTCTCTGTTATTTCTAACTATCAGGGCTGGCCTTCAGGGTATTCATTGTTCCCCTGTTTTCACATAGCATCCTCACACTTCCTTTGCCAAAAGACATTATTGGTGTAAAGGCCATGAAGAGCAACCACTGAAATATGAATAGCTAGGTGGTGGTAATATTTTAACCAGAGTAAATTAGGAAATAGCTAAGATTATTTTCCCCAAATAAATTTTTATTTAACTTAAAATACTAAATACTATTAGTTGTTGTGATGTTAGGTAATTTCTTCTTCCATGTGTTTATCCTTCATGTTATGGTACTCGGGAAATAGCATAATTTAGGGTTGATTTTATTTTTTATATTACAGTTGGATACAATTAAAAGTAGACAATCCTATATCTGTGCCACAGTTTTATGTTTTAATTTAATTATTCCATGAAATCCAACATTCTGGGAAATATACCATTAAACATGTATTGCCCCAGATTTAATTAGTTAATCAATAGGTAGCCAATCACAGAGCCAGATGCTGCAGTAACAAAAGCATGCCAAATGTGTTTTGCTGGAAGGGAAGTCAAGGAGATTTTAAAGCTTCAAGATACTCCAAATGAGGGAGACTAGTCATCATCACAAAGGAGGAAAGGATTAGAGGACAAGGTGACTACCTAAGGATGTTCTTGAATGAAAGAGCATGACCCAAGCTGGTGGGAACTCAAGATCAGGCATATCTTTTAAATTTCCTGGCATTAAACTTAGCCTTTGTCTCTGCTAACTCCCTGAAACCTGGTCTGCTCTGATTATCAGTGGAGAGTATTTAATTACAAGACTTTAAAAATCTGTTTTGGACTGAAGTCTTGAAAATAAAACAAAAGAAAAAGAAAAAAAAAAGTAAAACTACATCTACAGAGGAACCAGAGTTTTGCAGGGTACAAGAAATATAAAGGTAGCATGATGGGTTATGAGTGTGCACTCAAGTAGAAACAGAGAATATTGAAAAACAAAACAAAACATGTGGAAGTAGCTTAAGCTTTCTTGCTTTATAAATCAAAGAGAAAAATAAAAATGCAGGTATCCATGTCTAAGCCTTTTGTTATTCTCAAAAATGTATTGAAAGACACAGTAGTCAAAGACTACCAAAAACAAAATTATGTTGGTGACATTATTTCAGTTTTAGCGTAAGTCTTCTTGTTCCAAGAATTTGTAGCACTTCCTCCATATTTTGGCAGACAAAATCATATTTTTAAAATCTAAATAAGAATCTTTGCTCATGAGGATGAAAGAAGTGCTCAAAAAGATATGTAGGGTAGAAAAGCATGGACTTTTCTTCAGTAGAACTGAAAAGTACCCATCTTTTTTACAGTGTGGAACTCTGAGACAGCACTATCCTTTCAAATGCTACCTTACTTAAAACATATTGATATTACTTCACCCAACCTCTGCCAGCAGTCAATAAACCTTCATAGATCTTGTATAGAAAATGTTCTTGACACTACATGAAGAATCTTCCCAAGAGATCCAGGAAAGAGATCCGACCCTCACTGTGACCTTGATTTGCCTTTTGATGCAGCCAGGGAGGGTCAGGTCTATTCATCAAATCTCTCAGTGGAGGGGAGTCTAACCCACCTATCCACACTACACCCGCAGGCCACATTTTTTTTTGCCAATTCTCCTACCCTTTTAAAATAAACCTGATTCCAATGAAATAAAAATGTGGAGAAGGGAATCACAGTTTGGTTTGAAGTAGTTTTATAACACCTTAAGGATAATCTTAATACTTATGCTCTGTTGATAACCACAGGCCATGTAGGAAGAGTCTTTCTCCACCCCCCTGACAAGTAGAGAAATGTAAAGTACATTGTGATGAACCAAGAAAACATTACCACATAGTCTGCCTAGTATATACTTGTGGGTTATCTCAACCTTTTATTGTCTATTTCACAGCTTTGCAAATTATAGAAAATTAATAATTAATGAAAATGATTCTTGTCCATATATATTCAAATTAGTAGTGTGGAATGCAATTGATTTTTCCCTGTAGATAGACCTATTTTGCCTATGTTTGTAAATTCAATTCAGCATTCTTTACTTGCCTACATCTGTGTGGTTCTTTGAATGTTCCTTGAACCAGCTGTAACATCTCACTGATTCTTTCACTCACTAACCAATGACTTAAATAAAATCCTTGACATGCATTATTGTTTACCAGTGGGAGAGTATGATTATACCTTTAAAACATCTTTAATACTCCTTTTGATTAAATGCCAGCTGACACAGAAATCCTAGTCTCAGGGATTGAAAACAAGTTTGCACTTGAACAAATGATACCAACTTTAAATGTAGATAGGGTGTTTGAAAGATAAGGAATGTAAAAAGGGCTAATTGCCCTTCTTCCTAATTAGATAACTGTCCTTTTGAATATCCTAAAAACTCATTTCAAAAGTTACCCAAACTTTGTAATACGGAATCTAGATATATATCTATATCTATCTATCTATCTATCTATCTAGAGCTATCTAGATAGCTGTATCTAGATATGTGTGTGTATATATATATATGTAGATATATATAGATACATATATATCTACATATATATGTAGATATGTGTGTATATATATATGCGTATATATATATACACACATATATATATATGTGTATATATATATATACACATACATATATATATATACACACATAATGTATTCATCAAGTTGTCCTATCTTCTGCCTCATTTGCAATCTAAGGCTTGATATTTTAATTCCATAAGTCTTAATGTATAATAAGTGTTAATGTTACATATCAATGTTCTTTATTTACAAATAATTGTTCACTGAAAAAACACTGAAAATGAAAAAAATATTGAAGATTTACTTTCTTCTCCAAATTCTACAAAGCTGAATTTGACATTATTTAAAGCATTTTAGCAAGTCATTTCACATATCCTTGCTAATTGCAACAGACCTTTAGAATTTATACCATGCAATATTTCATGCTATACAGAATTTTTATCAACATGCTATTATTTTTATATGTTTATCTCATGCTCCCCAAATAGGTTCTGTACTCTCTAAGAGCAGAGGAGAGACCATCCTTTTTGTAAACTGTACATTAAACATAGTAAATGATCAACAATACCTGATTGTTGACTGATTAGTAGATCAGTGTTGGTACGGTAATGATGGCATCAAAAGAGCATGTTTAGTCTTTGGGAATCAGGAAGTCCAGGTTTTGAACACTTTCTGGCATTTACTAGCTGTGTGACTCAAGTCACTTAACCTCGTTAAGTAATAACTATTTTATTTTCTTTATTTTTGTTTCTTTATTTTATTTTAGACAGAGAGAGAGAGGTCATGAGTAGGGCGAGGGGAAGAGGGAGAAGGAGAGAATCTTAAGCAGGCTCCACACTGAGTGTGGAGCCAAACGTGGAGTTTGATCCCATGACCCTGGGATCAAGATCTGAGCCAAAATCAAGAGTCAGATGCTCAACCGACTGAGCTACCCAGGCACCCCAACTAGTACCTATTTTAGAAGAGTCCTAGGAATACTATAGTGTACATGAGGTCCCTGATTAAATGAGACGCTATATATGCAGTGTTGGAGAGGAATAGGACCTAATAAACTATAACTAATAACAGATTGTAACATCTTACACTTACTGGCTGTTTACTGTGTTGGATACCAGCCACGCTACAATTATTATTATGTATTATGTTATTATTATCATTATTGTCATTATCTAGGGTGTTATAAAGAATCTAACTATGCTGTTTCTTCCCTGGGTTACCATGCACAGTTCTTGTTACCTCTGAAACCATGAGTAAAATTCAAAATGTTCAGAAAAGTGTAATTTGAGTGATAAGCGAAGTGGAGGAGGGGTTAGGACTACTATATGACAACAGACCAGAAGGACTAGCCCTGACAAAAAGATTTTGGAGTAGCAGAGGGTAAAAAAAAAAAAAAAAAAAAAAAAGACATGATTGACATCTACTTAATCACAAGTGGTGTAGATATGGTGAACATGGATTTGTTCATTAAATCCTGAACTACGAGGATGAGGGGCACCTTTTGACATGTGGGCAAGGTAATTTTAAAATGAATACAGAAAATCCAACTTCAAATAGTAGATAGAGAAGCTATTAAATAGGGTATGCCAAGATATGGGGAGGTAGGAAATAAGAGTACGACAAAAAGAGTTTTGTCAAATTTATAAAAAGTGAAGCAAGTAATTACTTTTAAAAACGGGTAAGGATGGGTTCAAGAAGACAACTAGCACCTTCCATAATCTCACTGGGTTATTAAGTGCAACAAAATATTTGAATATTGAGGTTAAAGATTTGATATCCAAAATATGCAAGTTATATACTTTTATGACTTAATTGTTTTCTTAAAATAAATACTAAAAATTTCCAGTGAGCAAAATTTCAATCTGTTAATAGTGCATACATACAAAATTAAATACATGCAAATGTATGTATTCCACTTGTATAGATACAGCATAACACATTCAACTAAGGAGTTATAAAAAATATTAAGTAAGCTAAATACAGATGAGTTGTGGCAGAGTTAAAAGTGGGATCATTTGGGGAATTGGACAGCATTAAGAGAATTAGGAACCATTTTGTGTTCATTCTGTATTTAAGTTTGCTGTTATATTTTGTCTTGTCTTTATTTTTATATATTCATCATCTTTTAAAAAATGTTTAATGTTTATTTTTCAGAAACAGAGACAGAACATGAGCGGGGGAGGGGCAGAGAGAGAGGTAGACACACGCTCTAAGCGTACAATGTGGCCCTCAAACCCACAAACAGTGAGATCATGACCTGAGTCATAGTCGGATGCTTAACCAACTGAGCCACCCAGGCACCCCTATATATTCACCATCTTTTAAAAAGTTACACCTTTAGTAATTTTATTGTTTTTTTAATGTTTATTTATTTTTGAGACAGAAAGAGACAGAGCATGAACGGGGGAGGGTCAGAGAGAGAGGGAGACACAGAATCTGAAACAGGCTCCAGGCTCTGAGCTGTCAGCACAGAGCCCGTCGCGGGGCTCCAGCTCACGGACCGCGAGATCATGACCTGAGCCGAAGTCGGCGGCTCAACCGACTGAGCCACCCAGGCGCCCCTTGTTTTTAATATTATAGTATGAATAAGAACAGGTTATTAGACTGCGTAGTTTAGTTCACTTCCATCCACTTTCCATACATGAAGTTAAAGATACTCTTTCCATTGTTAGTTTTTATGAAAGGAATTTGAGATCTAGGCATGTTTACATACCATCTCAGAGATTCTGAGGACTCTATGAGATTCTGAAGGGTCAGGCACACACCTGATATGCTTCTGAAATCTTTGCTCTCAGTATACTCTTATCTACAGTAGACTCTCCACCTTGTAGGCACTGTGTCTGCCCTTCTCACTCCATCACCTGCATCTCAGACATAGGCAGAGAGCAGTTGCTATGATGGCAACAGAGCATTATGGGCAAAGTGGAAACTGGCTGTATGTATTCAGGATTTTGTGGTTAGTCACAGTCATTTCCTATCTCAGAACACCAAAGAGCTGACTGCATTTTCCACCATGGTGTGTCATATAGCTCAAAACAAATTTATGGCATGACCATGAACTACAAAATGTAATGGGGCAGAAAATGCAGATGCACATCATTTTGCCTCCTACACATTTGGAATTTACCCTTCCTTGCTCTAGCAGCCTTTGAGACTAGGAATGACAAACATTTCTGTTTTCTTCATCTTTATTTTTCTGTATGATAGAAAAACAATACACACACACAGAGAGAAACTATATTTAGATCAACAGCCACATCATCATCTATAGGAAAGAAGGCTTTCACAGTTGAATGTCTTAGAATTAAATTATTAAGTACAAGTCCCACACTGCATCTAAATGCTATTTGGTTACAAGCAGGTGGACAAGTGTAAAAACACTTCATAACCTTTATCTCTTATTGTACTTCAGTATTCCAATATCTCAGGGCCCTGGTTGTTGCTTGACTACTTGGCTTATCTCATTTAATCTGAGAAATACACCTGTTATGTCCCACTTTACTAAAGAGGAAATTGAAGTTAGAGAAATTATGTAACATGCTCATGGCCAAATCACTTAACTTAGACTTGTATTTACATTAATTGATTCCTTAACTGTCTGGTTCATCATCTGTCAAATGAGCTGATTGGGGTAGTTCATTCCTATTTATCTTTCTGATTTTAAACTTCCATGATTCCATGAAATGTTTTCTAATGTGTGTTAATCTGAGCCAGAGTTAGTTTTCTCGTATTACTGCTTCAGATTAGCTATATTCAAATTATTTCCCTCCAAAAAGACTTTTAAACCATATATACAGGTCCTCCAGCATGAAATATCCCCAAATGCTGAGACTACATATCTATGTATGTGGATGTATGTGTGTGTGTGTGTGTGTGTATACATATATTTGCATACTTGCATACATACCTATAAAACATTTTAAAACATATAAAATACTTATCATAATGCATGACATTACTAGGCACTTTTCATATATCATCTTATTTAATCCTGGAAACAACCTAGTGTGGTAGATATTGTTTCCATTTTACAGATGAAAAAATCCCCTTCCCAATAGTGGGTAGTTTGTATACAACTGATAGAAAAAGTGGATTTCCAAATGCAATGTATTTATGTTTAAAGCATGTTTATAAGTAGTGTAAGTACTAACAAACATCCGGAAACAATGCAGAAAATATAAGAAGGAACTTTCTAAGTCACTTATCCAAAAGATGTTGGTCATGGGAAACATCAAACAATGGGGCTTAGGGACTTACTTTTCAGAGATGTAAAAACTCATACCTTTCAACCTTTTTCTTAACTATCGGTACAGTCTTTGTTTTTAAAATGAAATTTCATGTGGAAATCACATATATTTGTTTTTGGTGAATGAGTGAGGGTGCTGATCACTCTAGGATTCTATAACACTCCGATTCTTCACTAACACTACAATTATTTCCCAACAATGTGAACATTTATTATCTAACTCATTCAATAAGGTTTAACAAATGTTTATCAATCAACTCTCCGGGAAAAAAAAAATCCTGGGTCTGTAACATTTGCTGATTTTCATGGTATAAATACTCCCACCATGTTTAACATGTAGTATATCACCAAACTGGAGTTGCTCAGAGTTGCACAGAGTCCATTCTCCCATGTCATTATAAGCCAGGTCCAGCATCCTCCTGAATTCACCCGGGTCAAGGGAAATGGTCCCTGAGATGCACCTTATGTTTTAATTTCCTCTCATTCTCTTAACTGTATTAGAAATCTATTTGAATGAGCAAGTAACAGTAACAACACTACAAATTAAATGTTCCTAGAGAGTTTATGTCCATTTCATCTTATCAGATCGTATTTTTAGGTTTTCAAGGCATTTTATTTCACATTAGTAGGATATTAACTTAGGTAAGAGGTATTTTGAGTTGGGGAAATGGGGGTGGGTGGCAGTTAAAATCTGTCATTTTGAACTGCAAGCCACTGTGGAGGGACAGGGAAGAATGAGGAAATTGGACATAGAGATGAAGGTCTTTTGCAGATAACATAAGAAAACAAAGTTCCAGAGGAGAAAATGTAGCACTGATGGTAGAAAGGGTGGCTTAAAAAAATTCTACATACTTCTTCAGTTTTTCTAGAAGTCGAGTTCCAATGCTCCTTAGAAAACCAATATGGGTTTCCTAGGGTCTTTGTCCACGTGCCATTGGCTGCTAAGTCCTGCACTTAACTGACACTGTATGCTTAAAGGCTCTTTGTTTTTCAGATAAGATATTTAGATGCAAGAGGATTTAAACAAACCTTTAAAACTGGCCAGTTAGACATTATGCTATGAATATAATGATGTTAAAGCCATTAAACCCTATTTTTGTGAGGAGGAAGTTTGAAGAAATGATATTCAATCTGCTTCCCTGCTCTTGACTTAGTTAACTACTATTGTTCTTTACTCAGCTAACTGAATTTTCTGTGGCATTTCTGTATATAATGTGTGGTATCTTCTGTAGACAGAATTGAAATCAGTACAAAAATAAAGAAAAGAGCACTCTAGGTGTTCCTGAAAGTCAAGCCATCCTTTCCTCTACTTACAGGTTTGGTCAACAAAGCAACATTAAAACAAAATAGAAGAGCACCTGGGTGGCTCAGCTCGTGGAGTGTGAGACTCTTGATTTTGGCTCACATCATGATCTTACGGTTTGTGAGTCTGAACCTCCCTTTGGGGTCTGTGCTGACAGCGTGGAGCCTGTTTAAGATTCTCTCTCTCCACCCCCCTCTCTCTCTGCCCTTTCCCCGCTTGTTTTCTCTCAAAATAAATAAATAAACTTAAAAAAAATCTTGAAAAATTATACGGCCACATTTGTTTGAGGCAGTTTGGAAGAAGAGTATATCATTTAAAGAAATTTTTAACAAATTCTTTAAACTTCCCTTCTTGTGAGTTATAAATAGCAGTAGTTGGCTTTATTCAGAATTCAGAAAGTCTCTTTGTAGTCACACAGACAGAGGCAAAAGAGACCTATGTACATTTTCCAAAATTCTCCAAGAGAGCTAGAACAACTATTCTTGCTTGCAAAACAAGCTGCTTTCAGTGATATGATGAACATGGTGATCATGATGTTTCTTTCCTTCAGCTGACTGAAAACATTTTTTTCATATAAATCTTAAAATACAAACCAATCTTTTTGTTTTGTTTTGTTTCTCCTATCTGAGCAACTATTTCCCTATCTCTCATTTTCATAGTGTTTTCTATTGGATGTTGTTCCCTAAGTCATTTTATAATACAAAAAACAACATCAAGGTTGGGGAATATTATCTAATTATCAATATCTAAAGGTGGCTAGAGATATGTAGATTTTGCTTGTCTTTGGACAGTTATAAATTCAATTGTTCAGGCTGAAAATGTTGCCATAAGTTATGTAATAGTACCCCACCCCCACTGGGTCATTCATAATCATTGTATATTTGCCAGACATGATTGAAAGATGCTTATGATGTCATAGGTGAAGACTGAATTTTTAAGTATTTTTTAAAAGTGTCTTTGAATTTTCTAGAGGATAAAATATCAGACTGAAATCCACTCTTGCTCATTTAAAAAGTAATAGATTTTTAGCTCAGAATCCATTATATCTAATTAATGAAACTTTGCCCCACTTTGCACTTTATGCATGTTTATGACAAAATGACATTATCCTTTACCCATTTAACCTCCATTATCTGAGACTATCATTTAATTTCTTTTATACTTGTAAAGTTCACTTGCTTTGGTCTGTAATGGCATTTCTTTGGATGTCCTACTTTTCTCATTTGTGTGGTTGTGTGTGTGTGTGTGTGTATAACATAATGTCCTAAATGATATTCAGCTATATAACTGGAATAACAAGTACTCATTTAAAAAGAGAGATGGTGAGAGAGAGAGGGAGGGAGACAAAAAGAAGAATTACAGTGTTTTAGACACTGATTGTATGGGGATTGTGCAAAGCTCACCATTGTGAAATAGAGAGTAAGATTACAAAAAACAAACACAACATATGTTCATGAACATTGAGCATATGGTCAATGAAGAATGTGTGATCGAGGTAAAGTAATTGCACTGTCAGCTTTTCACAGAAGCTTTTTTCCCCATTTCAATTCAGATCAACAAATTTTACTGTACATTTACTCTGTGTAAGGCACCGTGTTAGAAAAGCTTTTCTGAAGGGAATGGAGAGATGCTTCCTCCAAGAAAGGATGCAAATGGGGGCAGATGTAGAAACAGGTGGCAATCGATTTTGGGCAGTCAGTGGTTTCTCCCAAGCAATTGCAGAACCAGAGAAGGTTACATCTGGAAGAAATGCAGATATCATTTATTTTACTTCTTGGCTCATTCATTTATATATTCAACAAATATTTATTGTGTACTTTTTATGTGCCAAGATTTATATGAGGTAAAGAATAGCATAATAGCAAATGGTTGAAAGATATAGTCAGTCCCTGCTGCACAAATTAAGGGATTTAATTTATCCCCAGTTGCACATTAGCACTCTTGCTGTTAGGTGCACAAAATATAAACATATTTCCTTTAAAGTAGGCAGTTCTGTGACTTGAAATATCTAGAATAGAAGATCAGGGAGAGAACAGAATTCATTTCTGGGCTTCCTGGGAAGAATCAGCATAAAATGAAGGAAGAAGTCTATACTACTATACTCTAAAATGGCCCAGGATCTTACTTGAGAAGATGTGAACCAAATCTTCTTTGTCACAATGAAAATTCCTTTGCGTGTTTTGAATTATTGGATTGACATGCTGACTCTTTTCCTAATATACCCAATTCTATTACTACAGAAATAGACCTACTGTTGTGTTCACACTAGTTTCCTAGTCTCTAAATCTATGAATTTTGTTTAGTGTTATATCTTTATTATTTCACCTACTTTTGAAATATTTGTGTTATCTGAAACTTAACAGCATTTTGTGAAGCATGAGTCCTCCAGCAGACTTAAGAAAATATCCCATTATGCAAATGGAAAAACCATGGTAAGTTAGATTAAATAATAGATTTTGTATATCAAGTAATATTGGTATTAGGCTCTTTGGAATTAGATTAGCTATTATAGTGAATATTCAATTAATAACAAATTATCAATAACCATTTACATATAATTACCAAGAAATGGGTTAAATACTTTAAAATTATCCTCAGTGTTATTTTTACGAGAATATGTTAGACAAATGTTTACTCTTTTAATATTTCATTAATGGACTTTAAAAAAATCAATCTCTTGAAGATTAGATACTAGGACCCTCAAATGTGGACTTAGCACAATTACTGTGATAAAATTGATCTATTTAGCTCTAGTTATTTTTAAAAGTGATCACATCTGTTGGTACTTAAAAGTTATTGTGCACAATTTTACACACAAGAAATTATTCGAATTACCAAGATATATGTATATCTATCTTATAATGAGATACACAAGATACGCACATACACAAAGAGTGAAAGCAAAACTGAAGCAAATAACAAACGTGACTAATTTCATTTGCTAACTTTATCTTCCCAAAGTGGAAATAATTACATATGCTGGTGATAATTACATACGGACTAGACACTGAATATTTACATAGTGATCAGATTAAACCTACATATAATGTGCACATATACTTTTAAACTTCCTTTGCGCAGGAAAGATGAAAAAATTCACATTTCTTTATACTGTGAAATAGATATTTTATTGAAAAGTTGTGCAAATGTGTTTGGATAATTGTCTTGGCTTTATGCCATGAGCTATGTGATCTTTATCAAATTGCTTAATCCAGTCTTTTGATCAATAGTGTAATATATTCAAGCAAAAACAGTAACATTT
Source organism: Panthera leo (assembly GCF_018350215.1). Taxonomy (NCBI): domain Eukaryota; kingdom Metazoa; phylum Chordata; class Mammalia; order Carnivora; family Felidae; genus Panthera; species Panthera leo. Next base: position 132,159,390 of record NC_056686.1, read on the forward strand.
TCATATTTTAAAAAGTGGCTTAAAAATCTTATCTTTGATTTCTTTTCAAAAGTCTGTATCTAACCCCTTTAGAATGTAGTTTGACTTTAGAGACAACAAGAACAAAAAATCTGGTTTTCTTACACCACACAACTGAATGTCAAATATTTGTCACTCCTTCTTCCTAAACTTAAACAATAGGAATATGGAGAATACATAACTTATTTTCTGTCCAGTCTCTTAAATAAAGTATGATAATTCATCATCTTTAAATTAATAATATGGCATTCACATCCAAATGGTTATTTATGTCACTTTTAAAATTGTTTGTCACCCATAAAAGTCAAAGTTTTCTTAATTCCAGACCAATTTCTCTTATAGACAGTGCACTACCTTTGATTTTTCTTAAATCTTTGATGTGAGTTGGGGAAGATATGCAGATAGTCAAGTTATTGATGGGTGAATAGATATAGGAGTGTTTACATCCTTGGAGATCAGATAGGTCAAGAGTTCCCTGGCATAGTAGAGACTTCTAGTGCTCACTCATTTCTGATTTCCTTCTCCTTCCTGGGTTTACAGGAAAACAAATTTTTTTAGCCCCTTTGATTTCAGGACAAGATATATGACTAGTCTAGCAAATGACAAACATCACTTCTGGCTGAAAAAGCCAGTGTACTATTTCCATGTTCCCTTTTCCCCTACAAATGATGACCTCAGAAGCCATTTGTTAAGATGGCAATGTCACTAAAAGGAGTCACCAGATGGCAAAGCACACTTTCTGAGGGTAATCGGACTTTGTGTCAGCAAGAAACAACTAAGCCATTGAGTTTCAGGGTCTGTCTGCTACAGCACCTAGTTAGTTAAATACCCTGGGCTAACACATCTATGGCCATCTGTGAGAGATGTGTGATAGCATAGGGGAAAAAGTCAGACCTAACATATAGCTATGCGTCACTGTATTGGCTCTGGAAAACAAACTATAAAGGTGATTCCTTCACTGTATCAAAATGTGGTTCACAACTGCAACTCCGTATAAGAAACACAGAGAAGCTAAACAAGCCAATAAGATGAAGGTCTTTTTATCCTAGGGATGGCAGGAATAATGATGGTTAAAACCTTAGAATGTCCAAAATAGAAAAAGATACATTTTCTTTCATACCCAGTGTACTTAATGTGTTTTTAATTTAGGGGAGATGGAGCAGAAATTTATTGTACTTCTTCATTTTATAGTTAAATCTATTTTTGGAGCTGACATAGCTCAAGGTCTATATATGATGATCATCATAATGCTTGCCTGTGGAAAAATGGGACATATAAGTTTTGCACATGAGATAAGAGTATATCCAAGATCATAAACTTTGACCATATAGAATACTGCATTCATTTTAACATCTGAATTTCAAGGAGAGAGATAAGAAAATTTTTATTTAGCTTCAAAGACATAGAGAAGATGAAGTTTATGTGGCAGGTAAATTCAATGTACTTCACTAATATTTGAAAATTGTAAAACCTAAGCAAAACACCATATTGATATTTTGGAGATGACTTCTATGCACTATATTCCTTCACAATCTCTGGAAAGAGGGATAAATAGTATTTGCCTTCCATTTGGCAGTGAAAATATTCTAAGCAGGAGGCTACTTCTCCATTGTGTAATTACTATGTTGTATTTATGTGAAAGAGGAAAACCAAATGCTTTGAATAAGGAATACTTATAATGGCAATCTTTACTCTTTAATTCAACATAAAATATTTTCTTCCTTCTAAAATAAAAAGACAAAAAGGAAGGTTTCAATATCAGTTACCAAATTATAAATGACACATTGGAGTAACCTCAAGTGTGTCTGTGTGCTTGTGCTATGAGGATTGTAGAGAAATGAAAAAGGACAGAAAGATTAGAAGCCTAAGGACCAGATTTACTCTTTAGTTGATTGCCCCAATAGAGAAGTCTAGTGTGGTTTTAACTGATGGTCAAAATCAGTTTGAATATGGAAATATGACATTGATCTTTTATCTTGCAACCTTGCTAAATTCACAAGTTTTACTAGCTTTTATTAATAATTTCTTTGGTGATTTTTCTACTTAGACTATCATGTTGTCTGAAAATGAGATATTTTATTTCTATTTTTCCAACCTGTCTGCCTTTGAATTTGTTTTCTTGCCTTATTGGACTGGCTAAGACCTCCAATACAATGTTGAATTTTCATGGGGAGCACATATATCCTTGTCCCATTCCTGATCTTACAGGAAAAGTATTTAATCTTTCACCCTTTAATAATGTTGTTAGCTATAGGATTTTGTGAAATGACTTTTATCATGTTGCAGAATTTCATTTTAATTCCTACATTTCTGAGAGATTTTGTTGTGGTTATTGCTACTCTTGGTGATGTTATGAATACATGTTGATTTTTTTGTCAAATACCTTTTCTACATCAATTTAGATGATAACATAGTTTTCTTCTTTAGTCTTTTGGTATGGTGAATTATATTGATTGATTCTGAATATTGAAGCAACTTTATATTCCAGTATCACCATCAATTGGTCATGATGTATTAATCATTTTTATATACCACTGGATTCAATTTGTAGATATTTGTTGATGATTTTATTACATCTTTGTTTATGAAGGACATTATCAATTACTAATGAGGATGCAAAGCAATTGGAACATTTATATTTCCACTAAGAAAACAAAATAATACAGTCACTTCAAAAAACAGTTTGGCTCTTTGTTACAAATTTATACATTTGCTTTGCATAATTCAGAAATCCGACCCCTAGAAATTTCACTATGAGAAAGGCAAACTTTTCTTAAAATTCATTCATAAAATTCTAGAATAGTTTTATTCATAATCACCCCAACCTGGGAACAACCCAAATGTCTTCCAATTGGAAAATGGGTAAACAATGATACATCTATACAATAGGATACATAAAAAGAATAAACAAGTGATTTACACAACATAGATCAATCTCAAACGTATTACGTTGTATGAAAGAAGTCAGACATAAACTCTTCACATAAGATGCTACATGATTCACTTAAATGTCATCCTGGAAATGGTAAAATAATAAGCACAAAAGACAAACCAGTCTCAGGGGCCAAGAATAAGAAAAGGGTTTGTTTATAACTGGGAAAAGGAAGTGTTCAGGGCTCCTGGGTGGCTCAGTCGATTATGAGTCTGACTTCGGCTCAGGTCATGATCTCGTGGTTGATGAGTTTGAGCCCCGTATCAGGCTCTGTGCTGACAGTTCAGAGCCTGAAGCCTGCTTCAGATTCTGCTTCTCTCTCACTCTGCCCCTCCCCCGCTCATGCTCTGTCTCAAAAATAAAATAAATATTAAAGAAAAAAAAATTTTTTTAAATAACTGGGAAAAGGGAACTCTTTGAGGGTGATGGAAATATTCTCTCTTGAATGAATCGGTGTTCAATAATGATACACACTTGTCAAAACTCATAGAACTATACACTAAAAATTATGAGCTTTACTGCATATAAGCTATACCTCAATAAACTTGACTGAAAAACAAACTACTGTTCCTGAAAATGATATAAAGTACTATTCTTGGCTACATAATCTAAAAATGTTACTCAAAATTAAACTGCTTATTTCTAATAAAAATACAGTAGTCTTTCTTAGTTTTCTCCACAGCTTTCCTACTTAGCAGGAAGTTTACTTAAAGCTACTATTCTATCCACTCCCATGGTCATATACTGAAGAAACACTTTCAAACATCTATAAACAGAATTCTGTCCTAAATTTGGGCTATTGAAGACCTATTTTTTGGTTAGTTTTTCATAAGTGGTAGGAAGTACCTGGTCTCTGAAATAGAAACATGTTTTCCTCTTCTCTGTGAAATACTCTTCAATATAGCACATTTGCCTCTATAAGATTCATGTGACAAGCCCACATTTGTAACTCTTCAAAAACAGATAAAACTAGAATTTTGTTGTGGTCATTCATAATAAACCCAGGATTTGAGCTATGTACATTCTGAAATAATTTTACAGAAGTTTTTGAATTACTGAGGTCTAATTTTCAGCTCCCCTGACAATCATACTGATGTAATGTTCACACTGATGTGATGATTTCTAACGTGGTATTATTTTATGAGCTACTCTTACATATTTCTGCTTGAGTCTCATAATGTAAATTGTTTAAAAGCAGGAATTATAGTAATATTGCTGTCATCTTATATTAACAATTAAATGAGGTGATTAGAAATTATGTAAAACTCTTAAACTGGTGCCTGGAACTTAGTACTCATTAAATGGTGGCTCCTAATTGTACTGTTATTTTTTAGAAAGAATTAATATACAACTTGTAGATAAATATTGATGAAGAAATCTAGGTTTTATGATGGGTGGGGTGGATTCCAGTTCTTTAATTAGGACTTCAGAGTATTCTTAGAAAACAATCAAATAAGTAGTACCCTGAGTATACTAGCTGCACATGGTAAGAACTTGATAAATTTTAGCTTTTTAAAAATAATATTTTGTTATTAGGGAGCCTGGGTGGCTTAGACAGTTGAGTGTCCAATTTTTGATTTAGGCTCAGGCAGGCCATGATCTCACGTTCATGAGCAAGTCATGTGTCAGTCTCTGCACTGACAGTGCAGGGCCTGCTTTCAATTCTCTCTCCCCCCTTCTCTGCCTCTTCCTCTCTCACTCAAAATACATAAATAAGATAAAATAAAAATATTTTATTAAACAATTTTTAACATTTATTTATTTTTGAGAGACAGAGAGAGACAGAGCACAAGCAGGGGAGGGGCAGAGATAGAGGGAGACACAGAGATAGAAGGAGACACAGAAGGAGAAGCAGGCTCCAGGCTCCCAGCTGTTAGCACAGAGCCTGATGCAGGGCTCGAACTCACGAACTGTGAGATCATGACCTGAGCTGAAGTCGGATGCTTTGACTGACTGAGCCACCCAGGCGCCCCAAAATAATATTTTATTTTTATAAAATAATAACAACAACAGCAAAAATGGCCCACATATCATTTATCAAGAAGGATAAGAATGGTAGTTTTGTGGTTAATTTAATGACTGATTGCAGGCCTGAAGTGTTAAGTGAAAGAAATAAAGATAAATTGATAAAATCGTCCCTTGGATTACTAAGAAATGCACCAGCTTTACTCTGTTTTCTTTTGGGTTGGCATAGAATAGAAATGCTTTTATAGGGATCTCTGAGTGTTTTAGCTCAAGAGAGCTGCTTGTATTTTCCATTTTCATGAAGTGGGAAGAGGAGAAAGCAGTAAGAATAGCTCATCAGGTGGTACTGATGATGTGAACAAGGCCAAGGAAGTGTGTGCCAATTTTGCAATTAGGTGGCCTAATAACTTTTGAAATAATATTTTCAAGGCTCTGCAGCCTCCCTCTGCTCTGCTTCAAATAGGAACATTCTACTTGGAGGAGACAAAAAAGACTCCAAACGCCCTTCATTCTTTTCCGTTTATCGATGCCTTAACTGATGTTGATATGCGACATTATAACTTCAAGTACACTATAGTCCTTGAAGTTGAATGGCTAAGATCCATTAAAGGATTCAAGTTAACGAATAAAGAAATAGTTGAAGCCTAGTAGTTTTCCACATTAACAATGTCCTCCTACTGCTTCTTCAGATTCATTTTTCAGGTGTTAATAGCTTGGACACACACAGTTTGAATCATTACCTCATTGTTATTGATGCATAGTTTGTCTCTGGAGATGAACCCTGCATTTATCTTCATGTATGTTTTATCATGAAAAATTACCAGGGAAAGACTCCAGTAGAGATTCAGCCATTTAATTAAAATAAATGTATTCTGTTAATGAATAGAATTAAGCCTACAATACACACTCTTTGATTTTATTTGTATTTAAAGTTGTTGTTGTTGTTTTTTTTAATTCCCCAAAGAATTAATTATCCTATGTATAATTCTTCTGATCTTAGATCTACTTTAGAGCAGCTGTGTTTTACTGTGCCCTGGGAATTCTGGAAAAGCTTTCTGGGGGCTGCCGTGGGATGGAGTGTAGGTAGGTGGCAAGTGATCAGGGCCCTCATTTACACCCAGCTGGAATAGTAATCAAGATTCTATCTAATTTATAGAGTAGAATCACCACTAAAAAGTGAACATGTTTCTCAACTAAAAAAGCAAATATTTTGGAAGCTGAATCACCAGCCAGTACCATCTTGCATCCTCCTTTATTAATTGCCTTTAATAATAAAAAAAACTATTTTACAAACCATGATAATGAGATTCTTAGGGAAAAAAATGTGTTCTATATTTTATTCATTGTATTTAAAAATGGTTTTAAAAATCTAAAGATACTAATTTTATATGCAAAGTAATAAGATATTAAAGAAGCATAGAGAAATTGATGTGATAGAAAACTTGAAATGTATCAGTAAATTTTCTAAGGCATTGTCATTTGTATAAAATTATTAATAAGTGAAGTCTATTTTTAAAAGTAATATTGTAATTATTTTTATATATCATCTCTATCCATAGTATAATTTTCACTGAAATTATTCTAAAGAATTTTAGTGTAAAAATTCCAAATATTACAAGCAATGAAGTATGTTAAACAAAAAACTTCTGGCAAAAATAACAAAATGAAGGAATTACAGCTCCAAGACATTTATAAAATTAGGAAAACACACTGAATCGTATATATGTAGATGAATACACTATTTGTTCTCCTTTTTGAATGCTCACATACTCCACAAACTAATTAAATAAACTTTAAAACAAATAATAAAAAATGATTTTTCCAACCATATTAGAATTCTACTTATATTGATTGAAGCCATATACATGTATAACACCTGGAGAACTGTTTAAAGATAGCACATAAATACTTTAAAAGTTTTTCTTAGTACTCTGTCAATGACAAATATTATGAAAAATAAATTTTCTAAATAAATATATTTTAGTTTTTGCTGTATTGTTACACAGTCAACCAAATAATCACAGATCAGACTTTAGTAATGCTTAATATTTGTAAAGTGTTCCTCTAGCTCCACTTTAATTTGGGGAATTGTCAGAAAAAAAAATCCAAATTACAACACTAAGTTTGCAAAATCTTTCTCCACTCCATGGGTGATTTTCAGATTAACCAACATGAAGGCATGGAAAACAATGAGAAAGGAAATACAGAACAGATGTAGGCTCTAAAAACTGTGGCAAAAATAGCGTGCTAGCTATCTGCCCTCTTCTGTTGAGTCTTCAAGTTTTAATGGTTTATTAATTAATTACATTATATTTCAAGAAGGATAACTCCATAAAAGATCACCAAGCTTGTCAATGAATCCTGGCTAAAGCACTACATTCCTGCTTTCTAGTCTTTTCCTATAGAGTTTCATGGATTTGAATCAGTGAAAATAACCACTTAATTCAATAATTTGATATATGTGGCTATTGCTTTCTGTTGGAGACATTTTCCATGATAATTACTTTAATGTTCAATTTACTTTGCATGTTTTCCTCTGGTATCAATGACAAATCGTGAGACTTAAAAAAAATTCAGCTCCTCAAAACTTCCTTTTAGTATTCATTTCGTCTATATTATAAAAAGTCTCGGAAATCATAATTGCAACAAAGGAAATATCCCTATCAAGACCCAGGCAACGGAATAAGAACACAAAATCAGAAGCAAGAATAAACTAAGGACAAAAAAAAAAAAAAAAAAAAAAAAAAAAAAAAGGAAATAAATATAGTGGCAGAGCCATTGATCTCAAATTCACACTATGACATAGAAACTTCAGAATCTTCTTAGTGGTTATTGAAATAATAATTTTTGAATCCTTATTTCCATTTCCTTATAAAGAAAATGCAGGTGGTCAGTGATATAAGGGAAGAACTAGTGGTGTACCCTGCATTTATCTTCATATATGTTTTATCATGAAAAATTACCAGTGAAAGACTCCTTTTGAGAGTCAATTACTTAATCTAAATTAATCATTAGTTGTGTAGCATAGCGTTGATGGGCAGATACACACACTGTTCTGTGGCTATATTATGGTTAATATAAGTAGATAGAGTTAACTTCCTTTGCTAATCTCTAATAAGCTTCCTAAAACTCTGTCAAGATTATGCTCTAAAAGACTAAATAAATAGCACTCACTTCTGGTAATTGTAAAACTAAATACTTCACTTCTAATTCTTTTTTTTTAATTTAATTTTAATGTTTATTTATTTTTGACAGCAAGAGAGACAGAGCATAAGCAAGGGAGGGGCAGAGAGAGAGAGACACACACAGGATCCAAAGCAGGCTCTAGGCTCCAAGCTGTGAGCACAGAGCCAGATACCGGGCTCGAGCTTACAAACCGCGAAATCATGACCTGAGCTGAAGTCAGATGCTTAACTGTTTGAACCACCCAGGGACACCCAGCCGCCCCCTCCACTTCTATTTCTATGATGCCTATACAATGATACACCAATTGGGAATGTGGTCGGTCTCACACCCCAGGAAACAAATGATACAGTGACAGTTCGCTTAACAAAATTTAGATCTGCTTACATTATTATATCAAAGTAGAGGGGAAAGAAGAATTCCAGAGAAATATATTGTTAATTTTTCTAAACTTTGAAAAGATACTTTAAAAGGAAACGAACATCTGTATGGCATGCCTCTGTGATAGAAATGCATTGATAATTTTGAACAATTTTAAATACAGTTTCAAAAAGGCGATTTACTTGCCTTTCATTTTAGATGCATTATCAGCTGCCTTGTTAAAAAAGTTAAATTCCAATTGGGTTGTTTTGCCTGCTGCTTACAACACATTATCCTCTTTCATGGTTATACTGTACACATTGTCAATAACTGATTCTTTCTTCCCTGTTCACAGTCAAGGATCTTTTTTTGCTGATTTAATGGCTTCATATTGCATGCTTCATGAAACCTCTAAATACTTGTTTTAAATCACAACTTTTTTTTGTTTGTTTTTAAAGAGTGATATGCTTTTCTTTCCAAAAGACCATCTGCTTTCAAATGACAATGGTTTTCATGAGTAATTCTAAGGAGAAACACAGTTATTACACTTTAACAGATTTTTGCTAGAATAAAGGATAACATTCAATTACTATTTAAATATATTGAGCACTTTTTGCATAGTACTTAAAGGCCAAACTGTCACTACTGTAATAAGGGTTTCAATTACAGATTTCTCTGGTTCCAGGTTCTAAGGTTAAGAGACAGGATCATCACACTAAAGGAAAAAAAGTAAAAAATATTATAATTTAAAAATCATTCATAGTTATCAAACTTATTTTCATACAAAATTAATGCTACCAAATTAAAAAATCTCTACTTTTGTTTGGTTTTTAATTATAGAGAATAGCAAATGAAACCCTACAACATATAAAGTTTTAATGATAAGTGTATGAATCACTTATTGAAAAACATATACATTTTACTCTATTTTGTTTTGTCTTATTACAGTTTAGAGTCATTTGTTTTTGAAATTTTAAATTCTTTATTTATATTTATTTTAATATAGTGCCTCAATTATATCAGAGTTTTAGACAGCCTTTTGGAATTTAGACTTTTTTATTAATTAATTTATTAATTTATTTCAGAGACAGAGAGGGCCTTTCATTCCTTCTGATTCTAATTAACTTGGAATATTACTGAAATTCCAGTAGTTGATTAAGTAGTTACGCTTTCTTTGTTATATGGAGTGAGAATAGTTGAGGGAAGTAAAAGTTAAGAATATAATAAAGGAAAAAAATAATTTTAAAATTGCATTGCAAGTAAGCATGTGATGAATACTATTAAATTAAAAACATTTTCAAGTAAGAGAGAGAAGAAATGGGATGGGGGAGGGGAGAGAAATAAGGCCATGGAGAATAAGGATTTAACCCTTCAGTAGTATACTTACTCAAAGGAAAACATTAAGACTGGAATCATGTGTAGCACAAGGACTTTCAGAATGAATAGGAAGATGAAAATGGCATGAATACAAGGAAAAGGACAGAAAAAAATGAAAGAATTGAAAAAAGATATAGAATATAAAGAAGGCAATGCTGCCATGATAGATATTTGGCAAACAGCAATACAACAGCTGCTCCCTCAAAAATCTCTATAGAGTTCTGTAGGTCTAGTTGTTAGATCATCTACTCATCACCTTTAAAAAAAAAATTACTCCCATCCTTGGAACAGATATTTTAGTCTGGAACAAATTAACTGTCTCTCTGTATCTTGTGTGGTAATCATGAATGTTTGTTAACCTTGACTAATGTAAAATTCCATTAAAGATCATGGGTCAAGCTGCAAGAGTTGGTAATCGAAATATGTTCCCTTTGCAGCCCTTCATCTCTGAGGTAAGGAAACAGGAGATTACTGATTCCAATTGACAACTGGGGAGGCTTACTATTATATCAAGACAAATACTTTACATTTTGTAAAACCTAAACTCCTATAAATCATCTGATTACAAATCTCAAATTAAATGAACCACCAGGTGAAGCTCTTTGGCTGTCAAACCTGATTAAAATCTGTTCAGACTGGAAGGCTGCCTTCCTTGCCAAAATCTACCCTAATCAGCTCTTCAAGTGTAAATTCATCTGAATGAACTCACCTATTTTTTTTAAAATCAACATATTTCTTCTTTAAAATTGCTGATTAATCACTTTGTTCACCACTGAAGGTTTATAGTAGAAAGTCCATCATAGGGTATGTCAGTAATAATATGCTTAAGAAATATTCTATATTTTTAAGAAAGGTATAACAGAATCTTTTATATGCCTTTCCTGAAACTCCAAATATATTTTAATGAAGTATATAATTTGTATCTTATGGTACCAGAGTACCAGCAAAATTAAGTCCTGTGACAAGTCAAAAAAATAATAATGCAGTCTTCAGGGAATGCTACATCAAAAATTCAAAGTCATCTTTTTTCATTGTGTAAGGAACATTCCATATTTGGGAAAGTACACATAAGTATTGGGGCTGTATTATTTTTACCAGAACCTGGGAATGTTTTCTTAAAGGCCCAGCAGTATTTCTATCACAGGCTTGTTGATTGGTGAAATAAGTGGAGTTGTAAAAATACTGCTTTGAGCAAAAATCTCACAATAGTACTTTGGGTTCAGTGTAATTAAATATTTAAAGATTTTTCATGAGATTGATATGGTTACTTTTAGTTTACTGAAGACTATTTCGAAAAAAGTTAATTGATCTACACTGTTTTCTGGAGTGTTGAATGTTAAGTTAATAACAGTTTGAAAAAATAGTTGGCAGGCATAATGGGGACCTAGTTGCTTTTAGCACAAATATTCATCCCTTATATTAGGATGTCTTACTGGAAGTTAAGCAAAGGGAATTTATATTTACAATGATGTTATATTTAACTTATCCATACATATTTATTTATACTTATTTTATCATTTATACTTATTTCCCCTACTGACCATACTTTTCCATTTCCCATAATATTATAGAAAAGAAAGGACCCAAGTAAGTAAAAACACCACTTGCCTTTAACAGAAAAATATCACACTGTGTGTGTGTACACACAACCACACATGCACACTTATGCCCAAATACACCAGATCTTGAGGGAAGATACACATAATTGCAAAGCTAGTGTGGGGATACGCCTCTATTTTTATGTTCAATTTAGAAATTTAGTTTAAGTTAGTATTTCAGATCCTGCTTTGTATTTTGTTGTTATTTCTTTGATAAATGATGAGATACAATCAATACGGAAGGCTTCTAGAACAATATTACTGGAAAACACACATGCAAATTGTAAAAAAAAAAAAAAACAGAAAAAGAGGATGCACATGAATATGATCTAAATTTCAGTCACAGTTGTGAGATTTATTAACTATGTGTCCTTAGGCCAGTTGTTTTACTTCACTAACTATAGGTTTTGTGTGTGTGTGTGTGTTTCATCTGGAGATTGTTGGTTCAACTTTTTTCACTTCCTAGCATCTACAAATGTCCAATAAACCTAAATATTATTAATTAGAAACAAAGAATAAAAGTTGAGCAAAAATCTCTCTTGAAACAAAATTTAATAAGAACCTGACAGTCTGAATCCTTGTCACAAAGTATGTGGCTCATGATGCATCACCCAGGTCCAATTTATCCTTGAGTTGAAACTTTTTTATTTTTAATATTTATTATTTATTTTGAGAGAGGGAGATAGTAAGCAGGGAAGAGGCAGAGAGAGAGGGAGAGAGATAGAATCCCAAGCAGGCTCCGCGCTCTCAGCTCAGAGCCCGGCAGGGGGATCAATACTACAAACCATGAGATCGTGATCTGAGCCAAAACGAAGAGTCAGATGCTTATCTGACTGAGCCACCCAGGCATCCCTCCTTGAGTTAAATCTTAAATAGAACTCAATCTCCTTGATTTAAGGGTACATCCTAGATAGCCAATCAGATCACTGTGATTCCTTGAGACTAGAATTAACCTATATCGGATTTGTTAAATCAGTTCCATTTAAGGAATAACAAATTCTTCCACTCTGTCAGGCCTAAAAAGTTTAAAATAAAACAAACTTACTCATACTAGCCCTATTCATCAATGGAAAAAAATACTTACAGATTATCAGAAAAATAATTGAGTAGTAATGCAAACTCAATTACTTCATTCCAGTCGGAGTGCAGCAGTTCTACATCCATATCTGGAGAGTTCCCTCACCTCAAGGTCAATTGTTTCCAAACACATGCCTATCACTAGTAAACAACGTATCATTATCTTGAATTTATAAACTGCCTTCTGGTTTTTCTTTGTTGGTATGTATCCGGCCTGCTTTGCCTTAATTTGGATGCTATTTTAGGCAGGGTTTTTTTTGTTTGTTTTGTTTTTTGTTTTATGTTACTAGGATTGGTGTGGATTTTTCTTGTCCTTTGTTTCTTTTTTTTTTTTTTTTTTCTCTTTTATTTTTAAACTCAGTTTCAACCTGAATGCACAGATACCATTCTATTCTATTCTCTTCTATTCTATTCTGTGTTTGTGTGTGTGTGTTTTGTTTGTTTTTGTTTTGTTTTTTTGTTTTGTTTTGTTTTACTTTGGATGACATATGAAAATGTTCCAGTGGGAGTGCAGAGTCATCATTACTCTATTTGGCTGAAATCCTGACAGTTGTTAAACATAATAGAGGTGGTATATTTTAAGTTTCTTGAACTGGAAACATTTTCTCTTGCATTTGCAATTGTAAAACAGATTCATATGTTTTCTCTCACTAACACCAAAAAGTAGCACACATGATGGCCAACTTTGGGAAGAATTCTTTTGATTTTTTAATAGTAAATGAAAATACAGTTTTCAGTCTACTTTCCCTTTTAAAATTTCAGTCTACTTTCCCTTTTAAAATCAATCATTCCATTGGTGATCTAATTAAATAGAAACTTGTTGACAGTACTAAAAGAAAGGCGGGGTAAAAAAATCTAAATAGTAGACTGAGTCCCTGCCTCAAGGAGCATTTTCCTTATTTATGTGAAGAAAGCAAGTTAATAAAGCAATTGTGTAAATTTCTTGAAGGTATTACATATAATTCTGTAATTTGTGAAATCTATATAGAAGGTACTATTCAATAAACTGCCAGTTAAAGTTTGACTTTGAAAATAATCCTATATATAATTACAGTATATAGTATATCTATATGCATATATATGCACAGAGTTCTTACGAATAATGAGACTATTCTCAGTTGCCTTGCATCATATCTTAAACTACCTACCTACATATGAATCTCTGAAATCTCTGACAGACAAAATATGTATTTGCTGTTCACTGTGTGCAGAACAATTCATGGATATACAAAGAATGAAAAAAAGATCCCTGTCCTTAAGAATTCTAACAATATAAGGAGGGATTTAAACTACTTGTTACTTAAACAACATTATAGTAATTCTATGTTACATTTATACTTAGCTACACCTAGAGCAAAGTGAACAACCAAAATTAGATTATTTTAAGTAGGGAGTGATACTCAAATCAAGAGATACAAAGTTCAAGCTTGATAGCCTCACTCTTCAGTTGATTTCTATTTTCAAGTTCAAATAACATAAGGATATGTCATGATTTTAAGGTCTTAATCTTATCTTTTGTTTAAATTATGTCTTAATTTTAATCTTTTTCTAACTCTTTTTCCTAATGGAATAGTTCAGACTATAAAAGATTGCTCCATCTTTAATTTCTTAGCTGCATAGTTCAGAGGTGTACCTTACGTTCCAAAAAACACTTTGCTGCACTTCAGTTTTGGTAACCAAGTTATTAAGCTATCATCAATCTAACCTATCTTTTGAGTTAACACAATGTGAAAGATGTATCATAACCTATGAGGTATTCTTGGCAAAATATTTACATGGAGTGTAATCATCATCAAGTAAACAGAAAATTCAGATTGCATGACATCCTATGAGAAAATGTCAGTGATACAATGGAAAAAAGGAAAGTTTAGAAATATTCTAGATTAAAGTAGATTAAAGAGCTATAACAACCATATGCAATGCATTATGTTTGTTTGGCTCCTGGCCTGGAAAAAAAAAAAAAACTATAAGAGGTATCTTGGGTACCACTGGAGAAACCTAATTATGGACTGGATATCACAACAATGTCAAATTTCATAGGTGTGATTATGGTATTGTGTTTATGTAAGAGGATGTCTTGTTCTTGGACTCATTTAGGGGTAAAGCATCATGACGTCTGCAAAAATACATATATGAACATATATATGTATATGTGTGTAAATATTATGTATATGAATACATAATTCAGAAAGAGAGAAAGATGAAGCAAATGTCTCAGAATATTAATGATTAATAAATGAAAGGTATATAGGTGTTTACTATACCAATCTTTCAACTTTTCTGTCAGCTTAAAATTGTTCACAACAATAAAGGGAATAATTCAACTTTTTAAACAATAAGTTAAACATTTATTAGGTAAGCTAGTAACTAATGATGTCTTAAAATCTCAAAAAAGAAAACCAAAGTAATTCTGTGTGTTATGGGTTGAATCGTGTCGGTCCAAATTTTATATATTGAAGTCTTAACAGCAAGTACCTCAGAAGGTGTCTGTGTTTAAAGACAGGGTCTTTAAAAAAGTGATTAAGGTAAAAGGAGGTCATATGGGCCCTAATCCAATATGACTATTGTCCTCAGAAAGAAGGGACTGGGACTAAACACACAGGGGGAAGACCAGGTGAAGACACCAGAGGAAGACAACCAACTAAAGCCAAGGAAAGAGACCTTAGCGTGTAACCAACCCTGACAACACCTTTGTGTTAGACTTCTAGCCTCCAGAACTGTGAGGAAATAAATTTCTGTTAAGTCACTCAGTGTGGTTTGTTTGCTTTTTTTATGGCAGTGCTAGTACACTAACACAGAATTCTAAGACCAATGACCCTCACCCTTGTACAATCCCTTGTCTTCTGAATATGAGTGAACATGTGAATATGATGAGATATCACTTCAAAGCTTATATGGCAAAAGGGGAAATCATCCAAGTGTTCCTGATATAATCACATGAGGTTGTTAAAAGTGGAGTTCTTTCCATTGTGTAATGAAAAGGAAGTTAGAGATTTAAAGCATAAAAACATGAGGGAGTTTTGACATACTATTGCTGATTTGGGGAATGGAGGGGGTCACCATTTCAAGGAATGTAGGTGGCCTTTGGTTGTAAAGAGTGGCTGAGACTGACAACTATCAAAAAATCCTTGCCCCAGTCCAACAACCACAAGAAACTACATTCATTCACGGGCATGGAAGAGAATTATTCCTTAGACCCTCCAGATAGGAGCCCAACATGAGGAAAACCTTGATCTCAGCCTTGCAAGTCTTTAAGCAGAGAATTCATTTGATCCTGCCTAGACTTCTGACCTACAGATCTGTAAAATAAGAAATGTTTATTTAAATAAATGCTTATTTAAAGTAAAAATGCTTATTTAAATAAAATAAAAAATTCTTATTTAAATAAGATGTTTATTTAAATAAATGTGTATTTAAAATAAGCATGTTTTAACATGCTCAGTTTATGGTAGTTTTTTACACAGCAATAGAAAATTAGTAAGTATTTCCTCATAATATACATAGTTATGCTCGATATGTATTTTCAAATTAGTATGTGGGGTTTGTAGGTGTGAGCAATAAAGTTTAAGAGAATATTAATTATTTTTCCAGGTTCAAATTGTTCATATGCACACACAAAATTTTATATACATGCATATATCAATGTTAATGATTTGTATGCCTTGTATATGATTAACTTTTTAAAATGCTTAACCTTTCATAATGATTAACCAAGTAACATATACATATTTTTTAAATGTTTTTTATAACGTTTATTCATTTTTGAGACAGAGAGAGAGAGAGACAGAGCATGAATGGGGGAAGGTCAGAGACGGAGAGGAAGACACAGAATCTGAAACAGGCTCCAGGCTCTGAGCTGTCAGCACAGAGCCTGACGCGGGGCTCGAACTCATGGACCGCGAGATCATGACCTGAGCCGAAGTCGGACGCCCAACCGACTGAGCCACCCAGGCTCCCCGAAGTAACATATACATATTTAAACAAAACCTTTTTAGTTGGAATAATAAATGAGCAAAATTTTCTCTCCAATTGTTAGTATACCTATCTTTCATATTTAGCATATTGATCTTGTGATTCCCAACATCTACCACAGGATCTGTCACATAGAAGTCACTCAATTAAAATTTGTTATGTGTAAATTGAAGAGCGAAACAATTGGAGTATATATAGGAAGACTGTGGGGTATAATGGAGTATGTACAGGAGGTTGTGTTGTGGGACAGAAAGCATGCTGACTTGAATATAATGCAAGATGAGCCTGCATGAAAATTTTGCCTCCACTAAGAGGGAATCCTAGAGGCATCTATTTAACTTCTCTCAGCTTCATTTTCCTATCTAGAAGTCTGTATAGCATGGTACAGTGTTCAATTGTAGTTCTATCACTTAATTGCTTTAAGACCTCTAACAAATAACTTCCCTCATGATTTATTTTCTTTATCTATAAAAGAAGACCATAGTTAGTATCACAGGCAGGGCCACCATTAGCTCATATAGTGTCATCACACAAATTAGAAAATGTTCCCCCCTCTTTTTGAGATAATTCATTTCCTTTTGTGGGAATATATGTACAACCATGCTGACTGTGATATTTATGTTACCCAGGTGCCCTGTTCGATGTGAACAACTGTACCTGATGTCCTGTTCAGGGTTGTTGTCAGAATCAAAAAAGAGTCCATACAAGGCTCATGGCACAGAATCTGGCTCATACTGATTATCCCTTTTGTGTCAGTAATCATCATTATCACATTTATCCAAACATCATCTTCCTTAGTATAGATATAGTAGCATATAACCAGAGTAGAGAACTATATTAGCATAGGCTAAAGCCTTAGCACATGGTAGGACATGCATAAATGGCCACCCCTAGTAAATACCTTGAACACAGTAGTTCCTCAGTAAATAGCTGCTGAGTGATTGGATGGTTTTAGTTTTCTTAAAGAAAATGAACCTATATGTTACGAGAATTCTGGTCTGGTGCCAAAATTGTCTTCAGTATTTAAATGAAAATACATAGTATGCCATTTATTTAAAAACTTGAATTGTCTAATATGTGCAAATTTGGAAGTAAAATATAACAAAATTCCCCGAAGGTCCATGTGGAGAAAGCATCTCTTTTTACTGTCAAATTTTGGAGCAACTCATAATTCATAAACATTTGAAAAAAATAAATCTGTAATAATTATATACTGACTTTTGGGGCACCTGCGTGGCTCAGTCGGTTGAGAGTCCGACTTCAGCTCAGGTCATGATCTCACACTCTGTGAGTTAGAGCCCCGCGTCGGGCTCTGTGCTGACAGCTCAGAGCCTGGAGCCCTCTTCAGATTCTGTGTCTCCCCCTCTCTCTGCCCCTCCCCTGCTCATGCTCTGTGTCTGTCTATCTCAAAAATAAATAAAAACATTTAAAAATTTTAATTATATACTGATTTTTATCAAAAATATTTTTTCAGGGGCTCCTGGGTGGCTCAGTTGTTTTAAGCGTCCAATTCTTGATTTCAGCACAGGTCATGATCTCAACTGGGCCTCATGTTGGGCTCCACTCTTACAGCATGCAGCCTGCTTATGATTCTCTCTCCCTCTCTCTCTTGCCCCTCCCTGACATGTGTGTGCACAATCTCTCTCTGAAAATAAATATTTTATATGTATACATATTTTTTCATTTGCTTAATAATAGCATTTACAGTTAAATTAGGCTATAGTATTATAAACACTACTGTAGAAATGGGCCCTTTATTCCATCAGAAACTGACTGATTTCATTTCACATAAAAAAAATTTATATTTATTTATTTGTTTGTCTGTTTATGTATTTTTAGTATATTTATTTTGAGAGAGAGAAAAAGAGCATGGGAGGGGCAGAAAGAGGGAGAGAGAGAGAGAGAGAGAGAGAATCTCAAGTAGGCTTCATACAGTCAGTGCAGATCCTGATGTGGGACTTGAATCCATGAATCATGAGATCATGACCTGAGTTGAAATCATGAATTGGAGGCTTAACTGACTGAGCTACCAAGGTGCCCCAAGGAGGCATTTTTTAATTGCTAATTTATTCTTAGGCTGGTATAAAAATAGATAAAATTTAATAGATGTATATAGTAGGTTGCTATATCAGCCTGCTAGAGCTTCCCTAACAAAATGCCATAGACTAGGTGTCTTAAACAACAGAAATGTATTGATTCACAGTTCTGGAAGCTGGAAGTAAGGTCAGATGTTGTGAGAATTGTTTCCTGGGAGCCTATTCTTTTGGTTGTAGATGGTTACCATCTTTCTGCTTCTTCACGTGGTCTTCTATCTGTGTATGCTTGCCCTGAGTGTCCATTAGTATGTCTAAATTTCTTCTACTTATGAGGCCACCATGAAGTTCAGACCAACTCTCATAGCCTCATTTTAAATTAATTACCTCTTTTAAGGTCCTATCTCCAAATGCAGGCACATTCTGAGCTACTGGACTTCAACAGATGAGTACAACATGAGTTTTGGGCTTCAACACATGAGTTTGGAGGGGCCACAATTCAATGCAGAGTTGATGCTATAACAGGAAGCTAGGAAATAGAATAGAAGCTAGGGAATAGTCTAGCTATGAGACTCTTGACCAGGCAACCCATCTGTGCCTAGCCTCTGATTTCTTTTTTTTTTTTTTTATGGTAACACTATCTGCCTTATCTTTCTAAAAACAAAACAAAACAAAAAACAGAGCTGTAATGATCAAAAGGTATTAACTGATTCCAATGTACATATTCTTAACAAATTATCAAAACATTATACAAGTTATTTTTACAATTTCTATTTATTAAAGATGAAATTATTAGTCTCATGACTGTATGCTGAATCCTAAGACAAGTATTTTTTTTTAAGTTTATTTATTTATTTTGAGAGGGAGGGAGAGAATCCCAAGCAGGCTCCATACTGTCAGCACAGAACCCGATGCGGGGCTTGAACTTAAGAACTGTGAGATCATAACCTGACCCAAAATCAAGAGTCAGATGCTCAACCAACTGAATCACTCAGGTACCCTGAAGACAAATATTTTACATTAGGATTTACTTCGCTCTTGGCAACTCAGCCACGAGTATTGGGGAGTATTTGTTTTCTTTATTGCTATTGAGTATCAAGAAAGATCTGTGCCATTTGAAGGATTGTCCCTGTTGTATCAGATTCTTCAATGTTAACCAGTGAATAATTCCAGCAAACTCTTTCCTTCCAAGGCATCTTCCCCCCCTCCACCCAATAAACAAAGAAACAAACAAACAACAAACCCTGCATGCAACCTGAGTAGATGTTATAAGCCACTTTCACTAAACTGGTATCCTCTCACCTAAACCCTCTTTAGTCTATCCATCTTCTCAAGAACTTAACTCTTTTGTGAGCAATTTATCTCATCCCCTAAATCAGGAAAGCTAATGTTACAAAGATTTTAATTAAAAAAAACTCAACACAAAGTTAATTATACTGCCTGAATCTGAACAGGGCCTATATAGCAATTAGCCAAATGATGACACTCTTTGTCCTGCTGAAAATTCCCTAGGCATATTATAGTTGGGGTTCATATCTCACTTTCAGGAAAGGCTGATGGAAGATGTGGGGAAAGGGAGAGAAAAAGAATGGCACTGCCATTAAAATAAGTTCTTAGAACACAGCATCCTTTAGTGCTTCATTTAACAAAATATGTCATTTTAGAAGCACTTCTGAGTGAAAGTCAAATGTAAATTTTATACTCTGACTATAAAGAATAAAACGTCCTCCGGGAAGAAATTTGCTCACCCATGAAAGGTAGAAAGCCTTCATCCTCAACCCCAAATGCTAGATTAGTTGTGGATAAATGATGGATTGAATAGTTTCTAAGAAGACTCCTTGTTCAGCCTTCAGCTTTGTCCCTATAGAGCTCTGAAAGAGCATTTGTTTACAGTACATCATCCCTTAAGCCAAGGAGATTTTATCAGAGTTGTCTGTGGAATTCATCTATTTTGTTTTACCCTCTTTATTTTACAACATTTCAAAGTTTGCATTCCCTATAGTTTCCAGTCTAGGCTGAGGGACATGAGTCGCTTTTTATCCTTTGACCTGTGATCTAGGATCAGAAAACCAACAAGCAGTAACTCCTTGAGTCAAAAAGTGAGGCTTTTTTTCAATGCTGGTCTTGCTCTGCCTGTGTGAACTATAGTGCACTCAGTTTTATCACCTATGCCTCCAATCAAGCTTTCTTAAAATTGCAGAGGCTGACTTTCAGAGTTCCATTAGTACATTGTGGGGCAGAATGAAGAGAAACGTCACCCTCCACCCATCCCCACTGTGCTGGGAAAAAGAACCAACATTAGACAGGCTCTTTCAACTCAAAATTACACTTTTTCCCCACCTTTCTGTCACCCCTCCATATCAACTCTTAAGTGGGAGTTTTTTTATTATTAAAGAAGGGTCAATGTTTTTGGCCTCTCCAATGCTAAAGAGAAGACTGTAAGAATAAAATGAAGAGCAAAACAAAAAGAATTGGAAGAGACATAAACTGTCCTCATGGGTCTCATATGCTTTCCATTTAATCTGTAAGATCATTTCAGCTTCTCTACCTAACGAAAAGCTTAGCTGTGTGGCTCCCATATATTAGCTCATTGCAAAGTGACCTCTAAATCACTATTACTTAGAAACAAGCACCACACTTCCATTCATTTTATTGTTCCTATACTCTAGTTTCAGTGCCCTATTCTACTATATATTTTTAAAGGGCAGGATCTGTTTGCTAATAACCTCCCACTTGAATTTCATTTTATTTCTCTGACCTCTGTCGAAGAAAGAAAATTTAGAAGGAAACCATAAAAGGATTCCCACCTTATATCCTAGGGGAAAGGCCATTGTATAAATATAAGAAGTTCATTAATATCATCCTATCTAAATAAAGGTTAAAAATCGCATACACTAGAAACACAATAGAAGAAATGGTCAACTCACGCAGAGGCCCATCTGACCCTAATAACTCACAGTTATTTTCATTTTTCACAAATGCTTCTATTCCTACTACCCAGAAGACTTGTTATTTTTACTACATTATTCAGTTAGAACTGATCACTCCCAAAGTCAGCATGATATAACCCTGTTGGGAGCTTTCTGTGTTTTTCAAATGACATCATATATTTAAATTAGGTGGTTTTAGGAGCCCTGCTATGAGTTGGATCCTTCTTTACCTCAGTATTTCAAAAAAATAAGGCAACTTCAAAGAAATATAAATTCTGCATTCACCAATAACTGCCAATGTATAGGAGTACAGAGGACCATAAATTCAATTTCTTCCTTTCTTAAAATGAGATAACCTCTACCTTTCAGGACTGTAGTCTTGATTAAATATGATTATTCACTAATGTGTTTTTTAGCCATGTATTTTAACTTTAGTCAATTAGTTAACGTGATGTTTTTGGAAGAGTTCCTAGAAAAAGCCACCTGTCCCAAAATAATCTTGATACAAAATCTGTCCTAATGTTTGTGTGTAATATACCTAATTATTAAAAACTGTTAACAACTTAACGTGAATGAGTGTATGTGGTAAATTAATCCTATTCCTAGTCACACCCTTAAAGAATAAAACTGATTTTCTGTAAAAGTGAGAGAGGGGGCAGTAAAGATGTTCTATCAAAAGCCCCGCAGGATAAGGCGCTTGCTCACTCAGAGCTCTGAGCATCTGAAAAGCAGGGTGAGGTGTGCAATGAAGAGTCTTACTATGCAACAGACATTATTTTAAGCACTTTACTGTGGGGCAGGTACTATCATGTCCATTGTTCAGATGAGGTGATGAAAGCCTAGAAAGGTTAAGTCAGCTGCCAGAGAGCAAAGATATTCAGAGAGGAACTGGCTTTACAGCCAAGCAGTTGGGATGCAGAAGTCCTGATCATGCACTGTGCCTTCCTCTCCCCCTTCCCGTGCAGTGGACGGAGAGAAGGAAGGGGGTGAAAGGACACAGTGGCACATGCTGCCTGGTGCCTCTGCCTACCCAATAGCTGTGCTCCCCTTTTCCTTTAATAGCAGAGCCACTAATTCTATTTTGGAGAGCAATGGGCCCCATTGAAAATACTCATTGCCCCATACCTCATATGTTCACTTCTGGCCAAGGACATCTAAGCAGAAATCCACTGAGCTTGTTTTTTGTTAAACAGAGAGACTCAACTAGCACTTGCCTTTTCCCTTTCCCTTTTCCCTTGTGACTGCCTGAAATGAAATTATCTACTGGCAGAGTTCAAGTCGTCTGCGTTGCCTGTGAGACTGACATCTCCATGCTAAGGATGGCAGAGCAGAAAGTGGAGCTATCATACCAATCCTAAGTGGTGCACTTTTGCAACTTTTTTATATGGGAACAAACCCCTAGCTGGTTAAGTTATTGTTTCTGTTTCATTGTAAATGCAATCTTAACCAATAAGGTGATTATGCAAAAGTAGAAGAAAGAACCCATCATTTGTGGATGGCACTATATTGCCCGAGTCTGGCTCCATATGGTAGTGGGTACACACCGAGCTCTGTGCCACATACTTCTATGGGGAAGGGGTATCCTGTCCCCTGTGGCAGCAGTACCTGGCACAGAACCACTACCACAGTGGAAAGTGGATATGGTTCAGTTCTGACACTGCAACGGGGGGTGGCAAACTACAGCCCGCTGGCCAAATCCCACCCGAGTCCTGTGTTGTATAAACTGTAAGCTGAGAAAGTTTTTTGGTTTTGTTTGCCATTTTAAATAAAGTGTTTTGCAAAGAAACAAACAAAAAACAGAGAAGAACATGCAGTTTTAATCACATGGGACACAAAACCTAAAATATTTACCATCTAGTCCTTTACAGAAAAAGTTTGCATCAAGATAGAGTCAATTATCACAACTGTCAAGGTTGCAAATCTTACCGTCCTCTAAGGACGTTTTTTTTTTTAATGTTTATTTTTGAGAGAGCACAAGCCAGGGAGGGACAGAGAGAGGCGACAGAGGATCTGAAGTGGGCTTTTGCTGACAGCAACCAGTCCCACATGGGGCTTGATCTATGAATTGTGAGATCATGACCTAAGCCGAAGTTGGTTGCTTAACGAACTGAGTCACCAAGGTACCCCATGGCCATTTTTATTCTCCTTTGTTGGACAGTGAGTCATTACATCCAAAGCATGATATGTAATTGAAGGACACAGTACATGATTTTCTGAAGAACGACAGTGTAGGGCAATAGGGAAGGAAAAGAAGCAGCAGAACTAATACCTTCCTGACTTAAAAAGGAAGGATCAAGTTTTAAGTACATTAACATCAGATTGGCAGAAAACATCATACATCAGCTGAAGCTAATTGTTGGAAGGAAGTATCATTAAGCACTCAACAGAAAATCCTAGAAGGAATTAAATTTTGAATACCTCAGAATAAAAGTGCCTTTCAAGAAGACTTCCCTGCCACAGGTGATGCTAAGCTTTCATTCCACAAATAAACATTACCACCATTCACTTAAATCCTCCTAACACATGACGCCAGACTAACTGGATTGAAAGCACTGAGTTGAAAGATGGTGATTTTCCTGATTTTCTATTCTCATTGTCTCATAGGACCTAAAGATGATTAGCCATTTAGACACTTGAAAAATTACTTCAAATAACGTAGAGAAATAAGGAGTTTCATTTTTAATCGAAGGCTAAAGAATCATTTCTGACATTCAACGTAAGGGTATAAATTATTAAATTTCTCCAATTTCATATTTAAGAAAACTCATCTCAACATGCAATCAGCTTAGTGGTAAATCAACCTCACACAAAAGTTTATGGGGGAGTTCTTTGTTTTTTTTTCACTGTGAAGTCTTGACTCTCACCTCATGGATACTAGAGAATGTCCCTAGAACCTGGGCCTAAACACACACAGAAGAGGAATATATATGCATGCTAACCTCTCAGATCCCGAAATATATAAATTTCATGTAAGTTCAAAATTTCTTGTTTTTCTGTATGTGCATTTATGTTCAAAGCATTTCAATCATTGGCATTTCACAAGTAATTCCTATCTTCCACGCCCCCCCCCCCGCCCCCGCCGAAAATACTCATTTTTTATCCCTATAGAATGGTGTCCTTGCAGAGATTTCCCACTATCATTATAAACTTGGTGCTATATTGCTCTTCTTATCATTTTAAAGGCTAAGTGGATTTAGGAAAAATAAGTGTATAGCATCAGCTGTTTTCATCTAATATTTTGTAGATACAACACACTTTGTCTTCAAATCAAAGATGGTAACACGCTTTTGTCCATACAGTGAGCACAAAATTACCCTTCCTAAAAATCAGTCTTCAAGGTTTTCGATTTCTGGTATTTATCTTTCACAATGAATGGATGCATCCATATAATTATAAAATTATGCAATTATTTTATGTAGATTAGTGATGACTGCATATGAATGTCATAAAACAACGCATTACAAAGCACTATGATTAGGGAAAATGTAATTGTGAACATCTGGATTGAGAAATTTAAATTTGAAAAAGTCTCATATTTTTCATAAAGCTTTTTCCCTTGCTTGTCCATATTTCAATGGGTACTGACTGAATCCATTTATCGGGACTAGGCTAATTTAATGTAGATCCAAAAATGTTTTCCAGATCGAGTGCCCAGGTAGAAAAATAGCCATTTCTCTGTTTTTGTTATGTAACTACAATAATAGTTTTAGCATCTCCTTTAAGGATATTCAGCAATTTTGATGTTAAAAGATAGAGTAAGAATGGCCAAAATGAAGAAACATTTTTAAACAGAATTCATCAAATTTTATTGGAGAAGAAAATAACTATACTGCCAAGAATATCTTGAGCAGGTATGAAATTGCATGTTAAAAATATTGTAAGAAAGTAGACAGTCTATCTCTATTTCTAATTAACCACATGTAATTTCTAACTTACAGCCTCAGGCCTCAAGCCCCTAATCTCTGTGAATGAAGGACCTACCTTTTCCTAAGCCCCAGGTGCTGTCTATTTTATGGGCAGGGTGAGCATTCAAATATTTAACAACACTGTGGTAGATACACAAACTATTCACAGCAAATGCCCAATCAATCGCAGTGGATGCTGGCTGGCAAACTCAGGTCGAGTCCATTGGTATGGCCCTAATGGGTATCAGCCATGTTCCTAGAAGTGTGGACTGGGCATGGGAGGGAGAAGAATATTTGCCATCCATCCACTTTGACATTCACTGCAAGGTCTCTTTACTCTCTGGACTTTAGTTGTGACCACACAGATCCTTGCGACTTCTCTATACCACAAAGCTTCTCCAGTATGAATCTCCTATCGAATTCCCTCTTTAGCACAAAAAGAACATCATTATTCTCTATTCTTCACCAGCATAAAGAAAACTCTTGCCCTTATAGGTTCTCCTTCCATTTCTTCTCAGTTGCTTTTGCATTGTGCCTGGTACACAGTTCCATGGAAATTTCCCCTCAACTTGGCCTTCCTGCATACACATTTCAAAGAGCTATCTCACATCTCTGTCATTTTTCCCATCAGCAATTTTGCAGAATAAACAAGGCAGAAACAAAAGATTCCAGTACTAAAACTCAAAACTCTAACTTTTTATTTTGATTGTGCCATGGCAACCATCCCTTGCAGCTAAGAAGGAGACTACTCCTAGATGGTACTTATATAGGGGAGGGTCCCACTACTTATATATTTCATGGCCAGTGCATTTATTTATTATGGTTGTCTTTTCTCATTACTATGCTATGTGTGCCCATAAGCATAATATTGAGATTTTTTCTTCTTTTTCATTTTATTATAACAACTTCATTATAACATAATTCACATACCATACAATTCACCCATTTTAATATGTACAAGTCAATGATTTTAAATGTATTAACAGTGTTGTGCAACCATGACTGTGATCTAACTTGAGAATAGTTTCACCTTTGGAAGAGATCCCATACTCATTAGCAATCATTCTTCATTGCCTTCAACGCCACCTGGACTTGAGAAACTACTTTCTGTTTCTATGAATTTGCCTATTTGAGATCTTCCATGTGAATGAAATCATAAAATACCTGGCCTTTTGTGACTTGCTTCTCTTCTTAAGCATAATGTGTTAAAGGTTTATCCATGTGGCATGTATAAGTATGTCATTACTTTTTTATTGCCAAATAATATTCTTTTGTATGGCTTTACTACATTTATTTATCCATTAGAGTTTTTTCCCATTAACCTACTTTTTTTGTTTGTTTTATCATGCCTTGAAACTTTTCTATGCTATAGAGTGTCTAGTAAAGGTTTTCTGAATTAAACTGGTGAAAATTACAAATGTAGTAGTAAACAACTACAACCTCTTCCTATAGAAGCAGTGATCTGTTCAAAGAGCAATTAATGCAAATATTCAAGAACCCATATGCTGAGAAACTTTAAAAACACTAGCAAACATAAAGAAAATGAATAAGCATTGCCTCTGCTTTCTAATGGCAAGATTGTCATCAAAACTTATATTGGCACTGCCTGCAAGACTTGTAAACAAGTAAATAAAAATGGAAAATGGAACCAATAATTGTTATCTCTTACAATATCAAGCACTAAGGATGATGGATTTTTTTTTTTCTCACTTCAACCCAACAGCATTACGTAGTTGCTTTGAGAATACTGATAAGCTGGCCCACCTGGTTGTCAGGGGACAGGGGGTGCACAAACTAGAAGTGCTAGAAATATCAATAGCAAAATTAGAGGAGCATTCATATACTATATGATAGTCAGTATTAAAAAAAAAGTATAGCAGATTTAGCTGTGGTCCTATTATTTATAATTTTGCTGTAGGGGCATTTTTCATGCATGCAAAGCCCTCAGTGGACTCCCAAGTTAGATACAGTGGTACTATTACAACTGAGATCCATGTGTATGAAGAGCTTCTGAATCTAATATTATAAAGGCAAAGATACTCACTGCAGGGATGAATAAAAATCATTTCAGTCTTTCTGTTTCAAAAGAAAGCATGTCCAATAATTTGTGTAGTGCCCCAAAATATTAACAGAGATAATATGGAAGCTCAACTTGGTTACTTTACCATTCTTTCTCTATGTTCTTCTGTCTCAAAATGAGTGAAATATATTATGGGAGAGGGTCTTATTCCCTTTTAGTGCTCTGTTTTAAATGTTTTTTTCCTCTCAAGTTATATTTTTTCTAGTAATAACACAATTACATTGAAATAATTAACCTTGCATTTTCTTCCCTTCAAAAATTAATGCACAGTACAAAACTGCATTTTATGCTCTCATTCACATAGTCATTTTAAAGAAAACACAAAGAAAAGGTTTCAAGTTTCTTAGGCTATTTGGGGGGAAAAAGAATCAACTAGAACAGCAGTCATCCGTGAAAACAACTGACATTTAGTTTCACATGTAAGGTAAAGCTGAATGGCATGAGAACCTTTCTACTCACAGGTATCTAAAGATTCGTCTGAATCATCAGGGCAGTCAGGGTCCCCATCACACAGCCAGCTCTGGGAGACACAAGTCACATGATCGTGGCAAAGAAATTCACCAGGATCACACAACTGCTGATCTGAAAATGAAAATGTTTCGAAATAAAATATGAATGATCTGAACGTGAACACGAGAGCAGTACAAAGATGAAATGTTGGAAAGCAATACATAAAAGGTATATGAGTGTGATCCACATTTTCTCTTCAGGAGCAAAACTAAACCAAGTATTTGTCTTAATTTTGGCCACTTGGCTCAAGCACACATTTTTGATAGAAGTGACTATGTTGTGGTCTCACACATTCTGTTCTGAAAATAGTTAAGAATTCTGTTTGTGTTTATGACTAGAGGTTTGGTCATATTGGATAAGACATATGGCTATCACAGTCAGTGGGTTTTATAGAAGATATTGATCCAAACCAGAAGTCCTGAGTACAGAAATTTTAGTTTCCTCCTCTGCTCTAAGAGAAAGAAAAATCAGTAATAAAAATTAAATATTGTACTTAAACTCCATCTCTGAGAATTCAGTTCTGAATCATCCATCCTGATACTGGGGATTCATGTCAGTTGAATACCCAATATCATAATATTTCTTTTCTTTTCTTTTTTCTTTTTCTTTTTCTTCTCTTTCCTTTTTTTGCTACAACTTCCCATATGACAGCTTCTGCTACCGGACCTCAAACTTCTGTAAAGCTTTGCTCTAATTTGGGTTTCTACAATTGGTTGTATCCAAAAATTACATTATTTTCCTTCCATGGCTTCAGAATATTTAGGATCTGTAGTCTTTCTTCAAGTCCTAGTAAATTTATTATATGTCTTGCTTTGTTTTTGTTTCTGGTTTTTTTTTTTTTGCAATATACTTACTTACACACTGTGAATCCACTCAATATAATATTTACTTTTTTACATATTTTAAATGTCTGAAATAGGAATGTTTCTTACAATCGATAATCTCTGAATGTGAAAGAGTTAGGAACATCTTAACCATTTGATATCACTTATACTTTTGTTTATGTATATACAGGAATGATTCAAAATTTTAAAAATCTATCAATAAGTAGGTCTTTCAATATGTTATCAAATAAAAATTCTAAATGATATGAAAGCATTAGACCATGACTTCATTGACATTTTTCCCCTAGTAATATACAAAATGATGGTGCATTTTCCACACAATGGTTGGATAAAATATGGTATATCTTTCCTTTCTCTCCCTCCCAACCTCCACATAATTTTCAATAAATATACATTACAAACATACACAAACATACACACATCTTTAACCAATGGATGTGGTATATAATTAAATTTTTCCCGTTCTCATACTATAGATATTTCCTGAAAGTCCCTATTGTTTTATCTTACCATATTATATTTTTCAACAAATCTACCGTCAATATCACACTTATTACCACTGTTATCATAACTTGTTTTTTTAAGATTAACTTAATTGAGCATACTCTGTATTTAGCTCGAACTGTTGCTACAAAAATGTAGAAGTCACGATCTTTGGCTTTGAGGATCCAGCAGACTACTTGTGCCAACAGTTCCGGGAGGAAAAAAGTACTTAGTGTATACAAAAAGTTGCCAAATAAATGATATAGAAAATGACTGCTAAAAGAGACCACACATAGAGATGGAGACAAAAGCAAAGAACAGTTTGAAGATGTACTTTAAAAATGGGTAGGACTTAGATAAATAGAGAGTAAATATAAGATATTCCAGACAAGGAGTAGAGTAAAAGTATGTCCAAGGCACTAATCACTTTTTCTTTAAAAACAAAAAAAAATTATTTATGTATTTATTTATTTATTTACATCCAAGTTAGTTAGCATAGTTAGCAACAAGTGTCTTCCTTAATGCCCCTTACCCATTTATCCCATCCCCCCACCCCCACCCCTCCAGCAACCCTCAGTTTGTTTTCTGTACTTAAGAGCCTCATATGTTTTGTTCCCCCCTCTGTTTTTATACTACTTTTCCTTCCCTTCCCTTATGTTCATCTGTTTTGTATCTTAAACTCCACATATAAGTGAAGTCATATATATGATATCTGTCTTTCTCTAATTTTGCTTAGCCTAATACCCTCTAGTTCCATCCACATGGTTGCAAATGGGAAGGTTTCATTCTTTTTGATTGTAAGGCACTAATTATTAAAATCCATTTGAAACAAAAACAATTGCTAAAATTGGAATGACATTCAGGTTATAAAACTGTTGTTGTTATTTTTTTTTCCCCCACCATATGTATAAGTACGTTCCAAAGCTAGAGGAGGAGAATATATGTTTTGTTTTAGACTACCACATAACTTTTATATAGGAAAAGAGCATGGGATAAAATTCACATTGTTTTGCTTATAGAAAAAGAGACCACATAATTTGTAATCAAACTGGGAGAGTTCTGAAGATTAAGGAAGGCTTATTAAGAATTATACTGGGAAATAGGTATAAACCAAATTTCTTCCAGAAAAATCAGAATGGATGTTCTTTGTACCTATAGCTACTCTGCATTTGATTTATGATCTTGAGATGCTAGACTGTTTCCCACTTTCTTTCCTCCCAAACTATAACAAATTGCTATGAGAATAAGGGAAAAGAGATGGTGCCTTGCTAAATGCCATTGTATAATTCCTGACTCAGTAAATAATCAATAAGTACTTATTGAAAGTATAAAGAAACAAAAAAGAGCCATAAAGAACTATTTAGGGTGTTGGAAATAGAATCTCAAAACATAGGTCAGAGTCAGTAATGAAGGACTTTGATTATCATAGGAAATGTTTTGTAGATAATTTGAAGTCATACAAAAGTACTTAAGAAAGGCTATTTATGATAATATATGCGACAAAGTCATCTGTCAGGACACTCTTGCAATTGTCTAGAGAAAAGCTCCAGATGATTGGACTAAAGTACTGGGAACTAAAATGGAGACTCTGCTCCAAGTGATGTAAGAATTAATAACTGGTGACCAAATGGTTGAAAGGCTCAAATATATTTCCAAGTGAATAGCCTCAAAAATTAACTGGATGAAATCTCAAAACCAAAATAAAACATATGGATATTAACAAAAAAAGTAATGTACACATGGCCCTGGTCATGCAGGCAGTGGGATAATAATAATAGGTATAACAGAGGGAATAATAAGTATTTTACAGTGTTTTTTGTTTTTTTTTTTTACCTCAAAAGCACTTCCATTCTCCCCTCCCCAATCTTAATTTTTTCATTCATTTACTTAGTCAACAATCACTAATGAGTTTCTACTATGCTCTAGGCACTGAAGATAACTTTTTTTTAAGTAGAAATCCTTGGCATCATGAAGCTTATATTAATAGTGGCAGGATAGAAACAAAAACAAAATAAATGAGTTATGTGTATAATACATAAGAAGATAAAACTTTATGGAGAAAAATAAAACAGAGAAGGGGATTAAGAATTGGAGGCTGGGGATATGGATGTACAATTTTAAATAAGGTGGTCAGAGAATACATCGCAGACAATGACATTTGAAGTGAAGGGGAGGGTGACATCCATTTGAATAAAAGGTAATGTAGTAAGAGTCATATACTATGGACTTGAGGCAGGAGGGTGTCCAGTAAAATTTAAGGAATACTGAGGAAGTCAGAATAGCTGGAGAAAAAGAGAGAGTAGAAAGAGTTGGGGCAAGGAATCAGGATATACAGGGTTGAGGAGGACACAGGAAAGCTTGATTTTTATTAAAAGTCAAGACGACAAACTGTTGGAAGGTTCTGAATAAAGAGATGATATAACTTACTGTTTTAAAGTATAATTCTGACTACTGTGTTGAGAAAAAACTTCAGTGAAGTGAAGGTGGAAACAAGGGGATCAATTAGGATGTTATTGCAATAATGTATATGAGAAGGGATGGTTGGTGGATAAATATATCGGTGAAATAGAGTTTCAAGACAGTGTTTGATGAGGAAACTGAAGTCAAATATCCTGCTCGCCATCTCATTAAATGTCAGAATCTTAAGTTCAGATCTTTGACCCTAAATGTAGAACTTCTCAACAGCTTTTGAATATAATGAGTATGAGATGCTTGTGGGAGATTCAAGAATAAATATGCATCAGGCAGAGATGCATTTTAAGTCTGAAATTTAGGAGAATAATCAAAACTGGAAACATGGAACAGAACTGGAGCTGTAAAGGAAACAGCAAAAAACTGTAGGAATAGATGTAGATGAAATTTAAGTGAGGTGGGGGGAAACGGGTAGAAGCAAAGAAATAGGAGTAGGTCAGGCAAGGGGACAGAGGGGACAGAAAGTTTATCCAGAGATACAAAAGGAGAAGGGCAAAGGAAAAGGAGTTTCACTAAAACCATGTGAAATTTCAAGAATTGTAATGAGGAAGGGGGTCACTGTGACAACACTCAATACGATGAGTTCTGAAAAAATGGAGCAAATGTGTAGACTGAGGAAAAGATGCCACTGAAGGAAGAGAGACTGGAGCCCAAGGATGTGGAAGTGGAACAGTTTCCCAAGGAGAACTCATGTGGCTGGAATAAGAACCTAAACACTAGTAGGAGCACCTGCCCAGAGGAAGAAAGGAGAGAGAAATGAAATAGACATGAAATAGATAAGTAATTACCTGGTAGGAAGCTGCTTTCTTGCCTGGTTGTGTTTTCTCAAAGAACTGAAAAGCAAGATTATTTTTTTACAATTTGCAAAGGATGGAACTGGAAAAAGTGGTAAAGATTTAGGATAACTGCTGAGGGAGTTGGAGCAGGACTCAACTAGGAATTTGTGAAAGGATTTCTTTCTAACAGCGATGAGGATCCAGCTAAGGCTGAAAAGTGTGCAGTTGACAATTATCATGTTTTGTTCATTTTGTGTTGTATTAATGTCCAAACGTTCACCTACATTGAACACAGATACAGAATAATCCCTTGGGGAAAATCTCAGAAGAAAATCCCTTGGGAAAATATGCAAACCACCCTCAATACATATTCACATGTATAGATATGTACCCAAATCCATCCTAATTCAAAATAGATGCATATTAGGAGTAAGACAGACTTACCGGGATTTACCTAATGAGCCTGTGTTATCAGCTTCTAAGCAAGATCCAACCTTGAAAGACAACTTGTACTGTTGCAATTTTGAGGACAGGTTTATATTATCTCTCTAAGAAGTAGCAGTTAAGAATAGCTTTCTACAACTCACCTATTTATTTTTCAACCAGATATTCCATTTCAAGGTTGGTTTTTAAAAGCACTGATTATATGATCCAAATGAATGAATGTTCACTACTTCAAGGTGATTATTTTAAAAGATATCCACCGGATTGAGTTCCTTGAATCAGAAGTTAATATGTTCTGTGTATATATGTATTTTCCACTTATCCTATTTAATGCTTCATGCCACACTTCTGAGATATTCAAACTAATCTTATTTTAAATATCTTCATATTGTATGAAAGGTATTGTTATACACTGTGATTAAAACAAGAAGCTTATGAGAATGTGTAGGCAGTTTCACTTACATCCCTAAGGAAGAAGATCAAAGCTAGGACCATGTCTATCTCTTTATAATAATAGTCTCTTGCAATAAAAAGACATGAAAAGATTAGGACAACCATAGCCTATAGACTTTTACTAAGTTTGGATTCACCCTAGATTAGTATGATAATCTTGCTACATTTTTATGAAAGCATATAATTGCTCATTTTAATAAAAATTAAGAGTAACATTTTTGGAAGTTGCATGTAGATGGTCTTAAACAAAAGATTTTAGATACATGAGTTGCCACAGACTTATCTAATTTGTATTTCCTCATTTTAATGTCACAATGAACTATTTTTTATCTTTTAAAAAGACAGGAAGTATCACAGTCAAATACTAAAACTAATATCCCCCAATAGGCATCTATTGAAAAAATTATGTAGACTCCAGCTCCTTGAGTTTTTCACCATGATTAATTTATAATAATGTGATGCCATTTCTCTTAGATGTCGACTTGCTATTTAAATACTAATGAGAATGTTAGTTTACAAGAAAAAAAAAGATAATTGCCTACTAAATGCACAATAGGACACTATGGGGACATTTAAAGGAAGGATAGGGGCGCCTGGGTGGCTCAGTCGGTTAAATGTCTGACTTCGGCTCAGGTCATGATCTCACAGCTCATGGGTTCCAGGCCTGCATTGGGCTCTGTGCTGACAGCTCAGAGCCTGAAGCCTGTTTTGGATTCTGTGTCTCCCTCTCTCTCTGCCCCTCCCCTGCTTATGCTCTGTCTCTGTCTCAAAAATGAATAAACATTAAAAACATTTTAAAGGAAGTATAAATGATGAACTCTGGTAACTGCATATTAAAGGTAAAAGGAAGGGTAGCACCCATTCAACAGCTAAATTCCTGAGGAATGCAATATTGATCCTAGCTAAGTTAAAGAATTGCTACAACCTCCTGCACTAGCTAAGCATTAGGGAAAGTCTGTGACTTAGATTTTCAGAAGTTAGTTAACATCACAAATATTTATTTAGTATAACTACTAAATCTAGTATATCTATATATCTCATCACTGACAGTCATATAATGGTTAATAATATACCATCTATAATTGCTAAAAGAGAAATATAGCTACATTTCCTTTCTTCCCACAATAAGAAGCAATGATTCCATTACCAGAAGAATAGAATTCTTGTAGAGATCTACAGAAATTCTTACTGTATTACAGATATTACTAGTATTACTAACTCAACTTCAAATTTTGATTAAGCTCATGTAAAATTAAAGGAGTGGTGTTAGTTATCGAGTTATTAGGAAGTACCTTAAATCTTTTGCCTTTATATTTACCCCTTCTCCAGAAAAAATGTGCATATATAGATGAAGAAAAATCCTTTAGAATTCCATACGAATTGTTTTTTCATAATATAGCAAAAGTATTTCTTCTTCAATGCTTTCTTCTACTATCCATTCTTGGTCCAACAAACACTTTTAGTTCTCTATGTTCTTCTATTCACTTTCCCTAAATATATACTTTTATGTGTCTTTACTGTTTTATTGCTTTGCTTGGAATGCCCTTTCCCGTACAATGAAATTCTAGTCTCTCCTCTAAAGTCAATGACATTTTACCTCCTTTAATCAAAACTTCCCCAACAAACTTTTTTCTTCCTCCATCACCAGTTCTATAACACTCCATCCAAAAAGCTCCTATTGTATTTTACCGTATGTATTGTAGCTACTGGTAATGAGCTCCTGGGGGGCTGAAGGTTCTGTCTTAAGACTTTATATTTGCCCCAACAAGGTGACTTTAATGGAAAAATCTCACATTTTCTGAAAAGAATTATTCTTTCTTTCTTTCTTTCTTTCTTTCTTTGTTTCTTTCTTTCTTTTTTTTTTTTTTTTTTTTTTTGATAAAGGGTGGGGGATAAAAAACAAAGCAATATTGTGTTTTATATTTTATTATCAAAATGATAAATAGCTTTATTTAGTTAATCACCAAAATTAAAACGAAGTTATCCCCTGGTTAAAATAAAATAACCTGAATACTAAAGTTTATACCATATGAAATTAAAGCATCCATGAAAACTAAAAATCAAACTTGAGAGAGATTCAGTGTTATCCTCCAGAGTCTCTTAAAGACTATACTGAAAATTACACTTTTACAATACCTGGTTATGCAATGCTAACTTAGCCAAATATATTATGATAGTGGTATTTTTTAAGATAATTCTTTTAAAAATACCATCTTCGTAAGTGTAAGATAAAATGTAACTCATCATTTTAAGTCTATGTTTAATAGAAATAGGAAAATATATTTGGATTATATTAAGAAGGTTTGTGTGAAGAAAGGTCGGTCAAAAATGGTCAAACCTGGCAGTTTAATTTTACCAAGTACTTAGTTTTCCTCCACAAAAAGCCTGGTTGATTAAAAATAAACCATATTATACACTATAAGACTATATAATTCATAGTATCATTTGTCTTTCTTAAATCCATCTTAACAATCTGCCCAAGCTTAAATTAGAGGGACAGTTAGTAACGAAGAGTGCTAAAATCAAACAAGAGACCAGACTTGAAAATTCCCTGAACAGACAAACTACTTTAGTCATACAAGCAAAGCTTAATTTAGCTTATTTGCGAGGCAAGACAAAGGAGACTAATTTGACCTGGGTCACTTCTTGCTTATGCCTCTGAAAATTTAAGCAAAACTTAAATTGTTCCCCAAAATGGATATGAGGTAACCGCTAACCAATTCCCTTATATTTAAGAAAATCATAATATTATAAACAATCACTGTGAAGAATAGTCCTTGCCTCCATACTATATAAGCCGCTTTATAACAATATAGCTCTAAGCCTCATTCCACATGGAATACAACTCTCAGTTTGCAAACTATCTTTTTGGTGTAGGCACAATAAACTTTTACTAACCGCCACTTCAGTAATTCATTGGTTTTTACTTCTTTTTTCTTTCCTGAACTTTTTACAAGAGTACCCACCTTTCAATAATAACATGAATTTTAGTTAATAATTCCCATTGTCCTGCTGAATCGTTATTGAGAATTTAGACACTTAATTACTCTAAGTACAGACATATGTGCACATACACTCATACAGTATGTACATATATTGTGGTATTTTAAAATTAGCATACAACTCCACCTAGAACTCTGTTATCCCTGAAGCAAAGACTGATTAAGACAGACAAACCAAATGTTTGAATAAGAGTCCTTTGGCAGGCTGAATAATGGTACCCCAAAAATGTTCATATCCTAACTCCCACACCTGAGAATGTCACCTTACATAGTAAACGGGACTGGGCAGATGTGATTAAGCTAAGGATCATGAGGTAGGGAGACTAGCCTGGATTATCCATGTGAGCCCAATGTAATCTTTAGAGTTTTTATAAAAGGGAAGTCAGAGAGGAGAGAAGATGCGAAAACAGAAACACAAGTTGGAACGATCTGATGTCCCACACCAAGCAATGTGGGACGGCCTCTAGAAGCTGAAAAAGGCAAGGAAACAGATTTTCATCTAGAGACTGCATAAAGACTCAGTCCTAAGGACAGGACTAGGCTTCTGACCGCCATAACTGCAAGATAAGAAAGACTGTGTTGCTTTAACCCACTGAGTTTGCAATAATTTGTTATAATAGCAATAGGAAACGAATACTAGAACCATTACATCTCACAGCCCAAACATTACTTTTTTTCAAGTCTGATTAGCCAAGCTGTCAGGTACTTTACCATTACTTTAAGGCCATTTTCTCCTAAGTTGCGTTCTGTTCATTTCAATGCTACCTGCTTAAGTAAAATGCCTCTCCTCCTTGATGTCAAATGACAGGACTAAGGCCAACAATACTAACTAGAAACACATGACAAGACTTTATGAAAAATACAGTATAAATGCTCAAGTAAATGCCATCTCTGGGAAATATATGAATTAGGAAGAGTGTGTGTGAGTGTGTGTGTGTGTGTGTGTGTGCGCGCACGCGTGCATGTTTTTATTCTCATGAGATGAGAAAATGCCAAAATGTGATATATTTGTATTATGAGAAAATTGTAACTGAATTGTATATTTTTATGTTTTCTGCTGGCTACCAAATTTGCAATCACCCTATGCCTTATTAAACGCCAAGTGGTTTTGGTGCTGCAAATGGCAATTTGTATTTACAAAACACCTTATGTAAAACCAGGACAAAATTGGAAATTTAAAGAAGTACATTATCTTCAGAAGAAGCTTTGCTCATTTATCATTTCTATCATAATGAACAAATGAAAAGTATCTCTGTAAACATTTCAAATCCAATTTGACATTTAATTTTCAGAAAGTTGGTTTTGTTTTGTTTTTTGTTTTGTTTTGTTGTTCCCTTGATCATTTAAATATTCTTAGCCTCCTTGTTGTTGTTGTTGTTGTTTTGTTTTGTTGTTTTTCCTCAGGAAGTGATATTGTAACACACTCAGCGTAGAACTGCTTTTTTTATCAAGAAAAAAACAAAAAAGTACCAAAGTAAAAACACTGTCTTTTATTTAGCAAGAGACAAAGGTTGTATTTTTCAGTGGAATAAAACTGATACATTCAACATGGTCGACTCCACTTTTTATTATCATTGGACTAAAGCTTTGCAGTTCAGTGTTCTTTTCTGAAATTTCAGTAGAAATGTTCTATTTCCTTTTTACCTGCCCTTTCTCAAAAGCCCTGTGAAATGAATCTGCAGAGTTATTTCATATACTACATTGTTAAGGAAAGGGAAAATTTTGACAGGTCTCCTTCGTAAATGTAAAAGAAAAAGCCTAAATTATTGACATTTCCTTGCAAGTTCTATTCTCTAAATCCTGTGTGATCCTCTTCCAATCTCCCAGGGGGTACCAAAATTCACATCTTTTTTCTCATCTCTAGGCTTAGTGAGATATGAAGCAGATGGTTAGGCTTTGGCTCTTTCAGGGATGATGCAATATCTCCTATCTGTTATGCTGTGTTTTAACCATTAAGGACTCTTCAAAGACTAAAATTTCACTTATCTCAAGTTCCAACTTTGATTTTAAAATATATTTCTCAACGATAATTTCTTGTTTCCTATTTTAAAAGACTTTAAACTTACTCATTTAATTAGTACTCATTTATGGTGAACCAAAATAGGAATGTAATGATGAAGACAACAGGATTTCTACCCATAAGTTGCTGAGGGGGAGGCAAATGTAGAAATATTTACAGTAATGTGAAATAAGTGTTAATATAGGTGTGGAGGGTATTGGAAAAGCATTGCAAATGGAGGAACTTGCGCTGTGGACAGCTGAGAGTTGTGCTGTAGACAGCTGCAGCAGAGATGCAGAGAAAGCAGGCAGGAAACCTTTTTTGTGACCTACCCAACAGCTACTTTTACCACTTTTGAAAAACCCCATATCCCACTGTAGAGGCAGGGAAAACCATTTGCTTGCTTTTCCTGTCTCCCTTGTGGCGAGGGCATGGACATGTGTCCTGGAGTTCATCAGTGACAACCAAGGTTGAGAGTCTGCTAAGACTTTCCCAGGAAACAATTTTCTTTCTATTAAAAAGGAAAAAAAAAAAAAAAAAGACTTGAGAGGAGGAGAGGAAGAGCTTTCTGCATTGCTTTAGGTTGTCAGCATTTGAAATCTGAAACAGCCACAGCCATAATCAGAGCATGAGGATAAATAAGCCTGAGGACAAAGGCTAACACAGTGAGGATGACAATAGCAGAAAGACATTCATCACTAGGTTTTAGAAGATAGTGTTGGACTACCCTGAGGTACCTCTGCACTCCATCCCATGGATCTCTACACATTTTGTCATGTTATGCAACAAATATCCTTATTACTTGGCCATGGCATGTTGCATAATTTCACTACCAACCAGAAGAAACTGATACAGGTATCCGGGAAGTTCCCCCCAAAAAAGGTATGTTAAAGTCATTTTAATATAAAAAAGTGAGATTGCCAAGCTCACTAGGTGGGAGAATAACATTCCAAACAAAAGGAAGATCATACAGGGAACACACGGTATATTACTGGAACACCAAGTGATTCCTATGGCTGAAGTTTAGTTTATGTGTCAAAGATAGCCTGGAAAATAGGTTGAATATTCACATTGTTTGACTTGAGTGCAGTCAATATTTTAATATGTTCTTCATGCAGTAAGCCTTCTTACTTTTTGTTATTTTTTAAAAATAATTTTAATGTTTATTCATTTTTGAGAGACAGAGAGAGGCAAAGCACGAGCAGCGGAGGAGCAGAGAGAGAGGGAAACACAGAATCTGAAAGCAGGCTCCAGGCTCTGAGCTGTCAGCACAGAGCCCGACGCAGGGCTCAAACCCACGAACTATGAGATCATGACCTGAACCAAAGTTGGATGCTTAAATGACTGAGCCAGGCACCCTTGACTTTTTGTTATTTTAAGTTGATACATTTTTTAAAAGACTTTCTTGTGGGGAAGATAATAATACTATAAATGGCAATAGTCATTGAATGCACACTATCTGCCACATACTAAAATAAACAATCTATTTTATTTAATACTCACAAAAACTTGTTATTTATGTTCAACAAATGGATCAGATACGAGACTGTTTAGAAAGTTGAAAGACTTTCTTAATATTACCCAACTAGGAAGCAGAACACAAACACTCATCTGACTGACACAAAGCTGCTCTCATTACCACTAAAGGA
This sequence comes from Panthera leo, assembly GCF_018350215.1. Taxonomy (NCBI): domain Eukaryota; kingdom Metazoa; phylum Chordata; class Mammalia; order Carnivora; family Felidae; genus Panthera; species Panthera leo. The sequence continues at coordinate 132,199,453 of NC_056686.1, forward strand.
GTTTTTTCTCAGTTTGGAGATTACTGGCATTTTGAGAGCAACAATTTTTGCACTGTGAGTATATTTAGCATCATTGACTTCTAGAGATTAAATGCCAGCAGTGCCTTCAGTCATTGCAACAGCCCCAAACATTCCACACATACATGTGCAGGCACTACAGATGTTGCATTATATGACCTGGAAGTCATATAAACCATTGTTATTCACCCTCTTTTTAAATGTTGTGACTTTGCACCAAATTTGCACTTCCAAAATAGGCCTCAGTGCTTCCTTCTTCTCAAACCTTACCCAAGTTCTGGCTGATACCTAAAATTCCGTGTGTTTGAGTCTCAGATCTATAAAGGCAGCAACTGTCCCTACAAAGAATGAACCTTTGTTTATAATTTATTTACAGCTTTGTGAATAAAAAATAAAAAAGAAGGCATTTATGGAGATAGAGGCAATCATGAAGGTATACCACAGATGAAAAGACTGAATATTAAGGACACAAAAGGTTGGATATTATCAAGAATTTCCTTCTTTAGTATTCTCCACAATCAAAAGCATGGAATAAATGAACTTTCCAGCTCCTTGTATTTTATCTCCATCATCAAACAAATACTTAAAATGTATGAAAGTCCTCTAGGGGGGAAATTAAAATATGGTGAGATAGTGGTTTTCATAGAATGGTTACCCTTTTGTAGATATATGTCTAAACCCCAAACTATCAAATGAGAAGAGCATCTTTATTAGTTAATGTGGTAGAGGACAGAGGTCCCAGCTAGGCGGGCTTATGTTATTTGGATAATTGTGAAATATGAATGAAAGTTCAATGGGTTTCCTAAACATAACTATAAGTAACAGAGATAATTAAGTACTTCTCTGCAGAAGACACATGTCATGAGAATTTAAATGAATCCTTGTGAAAGTAATTATTACTCTATCAAAAGGAAAGGTCTAATGTAACATTTTAATGTTAATAGGAAATTAGAAAAGGTAGCCATGGGGGCCAAAAGGAATATAAATCAAGCCTCATAATGTTTTCAGGAAGAGATATAAACGCATACATGTTCTCACATTATGCCAATGATTTTACATGTTTCCCCCAAATTAAGAAATTACTGACAAACAATATAATTTAACAAAACATGTATTAAATCATATTACCTGACTCTGTATTAGACTGTTATTATTTTCTATCATTCAAATTTTGGTGATATTATAATTACACAAGTTATATTTAAGTAAAACAAAACAAAATGGAAGATAATAAAGGGACAAAAATCAAATATTCTGAAGTTCACCACTCATAGGCAATAACTGCAACTACTTTTAAAAATGTTTCTGTTGGTTTTTCTATACATATAAACTGTTGGATTTTTTTTAAATATTCAAAATATTGTTCTTTTTGGTTTTACTCAAAAATACTTCGTGATAGGGCACCTGGGTGGCTCAGTCGGTTAAGCATCCAACTCTTTATTTCTGCTAAGGTCATGATCTCAAGGTTCATGAATTGGAGCCCCACATCAGGGATTCTGCTTGGGATTCTGTCTCCCTCTATCTCTGCCCCTCCCCTGCTTGCACTGCTCTCCAAATATAGTGTCAAAGTAAGCCCCCAACCTTACTTTTTTCCCACACCCTAAACTATACTTCTTATTGTTTTTGAATGTCAGTACAAGAGATTGTATCATTGTGATATTTCTATTTCTTTTGACCTCAAACATATTCTGCATATTTTCTGACCATTTTCAAAAGCTTGTTAATTTTAAGAGACCCCATGATAATAGAACTTGGAAAAATTCCATGAAGCGTGGACATCCTGGTGCTTGCCCGTTTTTCAGGAAATATGAGTTTTAAGTGAGTTGTGACCTCATTCTTAAGCTGTACTCTTAAGATGCAGCATCCTTCCCAGAAAGACAGCTCCAGCTCCAGAGTTGCCATGAGGAAGAATGAACTACCTGTGCAATCCTGTGGTTTAAAGTTCCTTTGTTGAATAATCATTTTGCAGAAGTGATCAGCCAGTTTGCTGTTTGGTTGACCAGTTTTAATGTTTCTTTATTTTTGAGAGAGACAGAGACAGAATGCAAGTGGGTTAGGGGCAGAGAGAGAGGGAGACACAGAATCCGAAGCAGGTTCCAGTCTCCGAGCCATCAGCACCAGAGCCCGACGCGAGGCTCAAACTCACGGACCATGAGATCATGACCTGAGCCGAAGTCAGACGCTTAACCAACTGAGCCACCCAGGCGCTCCTGATGCATTGCAAAGGAAAAGTTCCTGAAGGAAAGTAAAAGTGCTATTCCAGTGTACACATAAATGATAAAAAAAGAAAAACAGCCTTAATGCTGATACGGAGAAGGTTTTAGTGGACTGGAGAGAAGATCAAACCAGCTCCAACATTCCATTAAGTCCAAGCCTAAACCAGAGAAAAGCCCAAAGGCTGAGAGAGGTGAGAACGCTGCAGAAGCAAAATCTAAAGCCAGCCAAGGATGGTTCATGGGGTTTGAGGGAAAAAGACATCTCCAAAATATTAAAGTAAAAGGTGAAGCAAGTGCTGAAGTAGAAGCTGCAGCAAGTTATCCAGAAGATCTGGCTAAGATCATTAATTAATAATGAAGGTGGCTACACTAACTAACAGATATTTTATGTAGACAAAACAGCCCTTTTTGGAAGAAGATGTCATGTATGATTTTTGTGGCTAGAAAGGAGAAGTCAATGACTGGCTTCAAATCTTCAAAAGATAAGCTGACTGTCTTGTTAGGGGCTAATATAGCTGATGCCTTGAAGTTCAAGTCTGCTCATTTACATTCCAAAAATCCATAGGCCCTTGAAAATTATGCTAAATCTATGTTGTCTGTGTTCTACAAATGGAACAACAAAGCCTGAATAACAACACATGTGTTTACTATATGGTTTACTGAATAGTTTAAGCCACTGTTGAGACCTACTCAGAAAAAAAAAAAAAAATCCTTTCAATACATTTACTGCTCATTTGACAATGTACCTGGTGGTCACCCAAGAGCTCTGTGGAGATGTACAATGAGATTAATGTTTCATGCTTGCTAACACAACATCCATTCTACAGCCCATGGATCAAGGAGTAATTTTGGCTTTCAAGTCTTATTATTTAAGAAATACATTTCATAAAGCTATAGCTGCTATAGAAAGTAATTTTTCTACTGGGTCGGGGCAAAGTCAATCAAAATCCTTCTGGAAAGCATTCACCATTCTAGGTGACATTAATAACATTTTTGATTTGTAGAAAGAGATCAATATATTAATATTAGCAGGAGTTTGGAAGAAGTTGATTCCGATCCTCCTGGATGACTTTGAAAGGTTCAAGACTTCACTGTAGGAAGTAACTACAGATGTGGTGAAAATAGCACCACAGATGTGACTGAATTGGTGCAATTTCATAACATTGTAATGGATGAGGACATTCTTCTTAAGAATGAGCAAAGATATATATATATGTGTGTGTGTGTGTGTGTGTGTGTATATTTTGAGATAATACATACCTTTTGAGATAATATATATCTTTTGAGAGACTATTAGCAGATGATTGGGAAGATAAAAGTGTAGGCAAACATGAAGAAAACAAACAAATTTTAAGGACTCTGGTCTTTTACTGATGTTAACTATGAATAAGTCCTGACAACTATACAATTAAAGTTGATATATTCCACTAGATTAAATAACTTTTCTAAAGTACTTAAATGTTTAAGCTACTTTAAAATATATTAAAAAATGAATGAAACTTAAGAACAAGTTAACATTTGGACAACAAAGACTTAAAATATATATACAAGAACCTGCCATCTCATATTTGTTAAATTTTTAGCTTCCCCAACTATGTTCTATATTCAAAGAAGACTAAATGGATTCCAATTATTACAATTTAAAAGTAGGTATATTAACACAATATCTCATCATGTTTTTAATTATCTACCTATTAATTACTATTCATTATATACATTCATGCTCTTGTTTCCAAAAGGTATTTGTGGTTTCTTTGATATGAATTCTGAACACAATTTTGTAAATATCATTATGTGTCTTAGACATTCTTTAATGAATAGATTAATTAATCATGGTAAAAGAATTATTAAAAAAAATTACTGAGGAAAAACACAGAAAAGAGAGTAACACACTTATCAATATTTAAATGGTAGCAGGATTGTAATTCAGTTTACAAATTTACAAATTTAAAAAACTGAATAAAAGAATTTTCAGTTCCTTCATGGGCAGCTAGAATATACTAAATATTATAGACAATATACAAAAGGATGCTACCAACAGTGGCAGCAAAATATTGCACTGAATGTCAGCAAAATAGACTGAAAGTCAAAAATCTGAACCAAAATCCACATTTTACTCACTTATTTATCATTTATTTAAAATCATATTATATGCTTAATTGACATAATAAACTATAAATGTTCCTTTGCTGATGAAATTTGTGCAATTTTGGAAATTTCTCCATTCCTCACCTGAGTGCTCAGTGAAGAAAATAGAATAAAAATACTGATTTTAGTAACAGGAGTCACTTCCAGTGGACTGGTAGCCGGCATTCTTTTCCTTGCTATTTTTTTTTCTTTTTTCATTTCCAACTTCACTACCTCCCAGCTTTCTTATTTGAGAGATCAAAAAGTTAAAATTTTTAGTGTTTATTTATTTATTTTGAGAGATAGAGAGTGTGGCAAGTAAGGCAGTGTCAGAGAGAGAGAGAGAGAGGGAGAGAAAGAGGGAGAGAGAGAGAATCCTAAGCAGGCTCTGTGCTATCAGCACAGAGCCCGACATGGGGCTCGATCTCATGATCTGTGAGATCATGCCACAGGCCAAAATCAAAAGTCAGAGGCTTAACCGACTGAGCCACCCAGGTGCACCCCGCAAAAAGTTAATTGAATCTACTAAATGATATCTATATCCTGGAATAGACAAAGCATCATTCCTTCTCTCAGCATATCACCCAATCAGACTACATGCTAAGATTCTTATAAATACATACAGTAACCCAAAGTGTTTTATCTTCTCCTTTAAAATATTTGTCTATTTATGCTACTTTTCATTACACATAGAGCTAGATGCGCTTCCCTTACCTTACTCCTACCCAAAGTCTGACAGCATCTTTGGTGGGGCAATCTGTAAATTTAAGTGTAGATAACACCTGCACAAATGGTTCATTAGCTCAAATAAGGATTGAAAATGTGAGCTCAGTGAATTCTTACACTGATATGAATTCAAAAATCAAGAGTTTAATACATCCCATCCCACAAAAGTTAGTGGAAATGAAAGCAAAATAGAAAACTATACAGGTTAGAAGTCGGAACACTGGGTTCCCAGATGTATCTTGATGCTTCCCTCCTGGGCAAATGACTCCAGGGCCTTGGTCCTGAATTCCTCATCTAGAAAACAAGTTTCAACTAAGGACAACTTTAAAATCCTCCTGGAGCTCTTGTATCTAAGTATTGTACTCTGTAGGCACATGCACTGGATGAATCTTAAAGGTTTGACTCTCTTTTCTTTTGAAATTCCCTTTAGTAAAAATTTACTACATTTGCCTCATTTAAATACATTAATTTCATTATAAAATATCCTGGTCTTGTTTTTGAGCCACTGACTTCTACCTATCTTATCTCTCAATGTTACTCTGTTATTTTTGTTCATTTCAAAAAATTAATTTGCATATTCAAAGATTAAAAGTAGGCACTATTTTTTATAGTCAGAATAATCTGACAGTAAAAAATCATGCCTCATTAAAGTTGATTTAAAAAATAACATGTCAAAGGTTCTTAATTCAATTTTAAGATATTTGTTGCAGGCATATTCTCAAAAATTAGTTTTGAGAATAAGAAGATGTATCCTGAGGTGACTTCTTCAAAGCATACTAAATGCATCTAATAAATGTATTAAATCATTGAAATTAGACACTGATTTCTATGTGATTTGATTTTTCTCTCTCTTTTTTTAGCACCATAACTGATTTCTGAGGCTTCTAAAGCCAAAACCATGCATCTTGACATATAAAAAATCCAGTTATTTATACATAGATAATCCCATTATGTCTCCATATTATACATACTCTTTATTATAATAGTGTATTGTGGTGTTTAGATGCTTTTTTGTTTTCCACAGACATTTCATGTTTAGCAATATAAATCTATTTTAGCCACTCAAAAGTGTAGGGGAGGGGGGATTTTAAGAAAAGATACCCCAAACAGTACATCCTGGAAATCCATACTGGCCCCAAATCAATAGTCCACAAAGTTGTTTGGGGGATGTCTGTGTTAAAGACACCTGGGGTGTGGGCTAAACAAAAGCAAATCCTGGTTCCTGATTAGAACCTTTGGAGATAAGAGTGCAAAAATCAGAATTTTATAAAGTTCTTTAGGTATTCTTTAGGCACTTTAAAGTTTGAGAACCTCTAACCCAGAATATCTACGTGTCCTTGTTAATATTAAATCATGTCTTCATGTAAATGAGACCTATAATTTAAAGAATTTCTCTTCCTCACCATAATCTAAGCAACCTGACACATGTGTTACAGTGAGTACTATATCTTAGTTTGGGATAACCATATCTCTTGTTAATGGGGAATCCCATCTTGGTCTCATACACCACTGAGGAAAATATCAGCCTCTCGCCTTTGATTCTCCTCTCATTTTTTTCCTTACAGATGGCATTTTGTCATTAGCTCCCACCAGAGGCATATCCAAACGGTGTGGGCTCTAGGTTATTAATGTTTGGGGACATTCTTTAAGGAAAAGAATATAAAATTACAAATGCAAAATTAGGTATAAAAATATATATTTAAAATGTGAAAGAAATTATAATATGTTACAAATTAAAAAAATTTATATATGTTAAAACATCAATGAACTTGAAAACTAACACAATGTTTTCACTAATTAACTCAGTAACATACATCTATAATGAATACCTTTTCTCGTTGTTTTTTTTTTATTTCAGCTAGACATTTTAGTCATCTTTACAATCATATTTTTTTTGACGTTTATTTACTGAGAGACAGAGAGACACAGAGTATGAGCAGGGGAGGGGCAGAGAGAGGAGGAGACACAGAATCTGAAGCAAGCTCCAGGCTCCAAGCCGTCAGCACAGATCCCGACGCGGGGCTTGAACTCTCAAACTGCGAGATCACGACCTGAGCTGAAGTCGGACACAACCGACTGAGTCATTCAGGTGCCCCAATAATCATATTTTCTACAGAAAGAATAAAATGTGAATCCAGACTTTTCTCTTGAATATTTGATAAAAATTTTAAATCATCATCAGCTTAGAAAAGTTTCTTTAAATTTTGTGACTTATTATTGAAAGAACCATGGCGCATGGAAAGTGCATGGTTGTCAAATTTGGGGTCACCTCTATATACCTTATATATGAGCTCTAAGATTTGGAATAATTTTCCATTGACTAGTTTCTTGTTTTGTACTACCTACATACTTCAAATGTCATTAAGCACACTCATATAGTGATATGTCCCTTAGCTCTGCACTCATTTATCATGATGTTGGATATATCAACACAATGATTGGAAGCCAAACATACACTACAGTGGTTACAAATAACTATTCATAGTGACTGTGAATCACACATAAATTATCTCACTAAACACAAATTAAATATACTGTGCACTCGATTCGCTGAAATCAGACTCCAAAAATGCTTAGTCACCCCAACACCTGACTCATTCTCATCTCTTTTCTCACCTTTCTCAGTAGTAAGTACCACCATTAACCCATTGCTCAAACTTTATTTTCACAGTTTTAACTATATATATCTACTTGGTTTGGTACTGGGGAGACAGACCAAGAAGTGTATTCTTAGAAGTTGAAATTTCACCTACATTCTATTATTATTTCTAGCCCAAGACATGGAGCTGTTTCTAAACCTCTGCTTCTCAGTCAACTCACATATCAGATGAATCATTGAATTATGGTAATTTTATTTTCTATTTCCTACATGGCACTAGAGTATCATCTCTTCTTCCATTTTGATTGGAATTTCAGTCCAAGCTATGAGTATCTCTTGCCTCTTTCTGCATTAAGCTTTATTTTTCTCCAATTCATTTTCCAGGGTGTGATCCACTTTTAGAATACATCTAATAATTTTAAATCATTGCTTACATTCTTCAAAAACTTACACTTACCATAAAATTTCTGATTTCAGTAAACACAGTGTATATGTATAGGTATATACATACATATATATATATATATATATATATATATGTATATATATATATACATATATATATATATATATGCCTATATATAGGCTCTCCAGGATTGAACCTTTGTTCACCATTCACCTCCTCCCCCTGCAAACTCTGGGATCCAGCCCAAACTGATTTATTTTTGGTCTTTCACTACATGTATTTCCTTGCCTCAGTTTCTTGACTGATTCTGTACCTTCTGCTTGCACCACTTTTCTCTCCTCACCCATTTCTTATATCAGATCTACCTTATGTTTCAATTTAAAAGTCAGATCTTTCAGGACAGCTGACTACTGTGCTTTGCAATGACTCTCTGTATTTCTACTCTGACGATATTAATGTGTTTCCTCTCATACCTTGTTCAGTTCTCCTTCTCCCTAGACTATAAGGCTAAGTGAAGGCAGGAGCTCTGTCTTATTCATCATTCCTTGCCAAATTTATATAAATTCAGTAAGTAGTTATTGGAATAAAGAAACTGAAATAATGAAAAATATTTGGAATCAGACATACTGGGAAATTTTTATGGCTTCAGTAAAGTTATTTACATTTCCCATAAATCAGTTCTCTCATGTATAAAACAGGAATAAGAGTATACATTTCAGGGTTGCATTGTGAAAATTATATAAAATGATACAGTAATCATTAACACAGTATGTGGCATGCACACTGGCAGCACTCAAAAAATGAAAGATATTATTATTATTTATTGTAAAAAATTTAGATTTATATCTGCATTCCTTTAAAGTGTTTTAACTTTGGTTAGCTGGAAACAGTATCCATGATTTCATTTGTCAAAACACTGTACAAGGAATCCTAAGTCTTCTCGTTTTTCCCCTGGTTCAAGGACTCTCTGCCCTGGTAATATTTGGCCAACAGTCACTTGATGGGACTGGCACAATGACCAGTGATAAAGTCTCATTCTATGCTTACACTAATTCTTTTCTCTGTTCTCATATGCTCTTCTGTTCTTGACCAGGATTTTCTTGTCCACATTACTTTTACAGGGAATAACAACCTCTGTTGAGAGTGCTATTAGAATGACTATTGCTAAAATTAAAAAACAAATCCTTTTTCTCTGGTTTATTTCTCTTCCTTAAGAACTAATCCATTTTCACAATTAGAGTTTTCTTTTAAATCAAATTCTGACAGCTGAAATTGCCATAAAAATGGTTGCAATTGGTGGGCAATAATTATTTGCACACACACACACACACACACACACACACAATTTGTTAAGTGAACAAATGACTTATATAAAAGGAGTGAATAGGCAAATGAAAGCAGTAGCATGTAAATAGAGATAAGTGGACAGCAATATAGTCTTTCACAAAAATACCAATTTTCTTTCATACAAATGGTCTTTCTGGAACTTGAAAAGGTTGCGCTGTTTGGTTAAATTGGAATTACTGTGTTGACTATTTTGACAATGCAATCAAACAGTCCAATCATTCTGTGACCACTAGACTCCCTGGCAGAATCACAGTCATAGAGACATTCAAATGCCATAAAACAAGAATCCTCATGCAATTTTCAAAAAACATACTGGATCTAAATAACAGTAAAGATACACTATATTTCAGCTACCAAGACTTGTTTTCTTGTTTTCCCTCCAAGAAATCAAATAAAATGTATATAGTTAAGACTGTGGAAACAAACTTGCAATCATTCATTCAAATTAAAAGTGTTTTCTATTTTTATTATGAAAATGAATTAAACCAGGCATTTAAAAACAGTGCTTTTTGGGGCACCTGGGTAGCTCAGTTGGTTGAGTGTCTGACCAGCTCAGGTCATGATCTCACAGCTCCTGAGTTTGAGCCCCACATTGAGCTCGCTTGTGTCAGCACAGCACAGAACCCACTTCAGATCCTCTGTCCCTCTCTCTCTCTGCTCCTCCCCTGCTCATGCTCTCTCTCTCTTAAAAATAAACATTTAAAAAATTACCTTTAATTTCACAACTCTAGGAAAAAATGCTGCGTGTTTTTTTACATCATCTCAATATTCTCCCACAAATTTTATATACGTAATTTTACTACAAATATTATTTTGAATTTCAATCGTGTCTTTAAATATGGGCAAAAATTCTCTCCCTAAAAAGAAAACAGAATGTCTTGAAGAAAAAGCAAGATGCACATACTAAAATACTTAATTAATAAGGTTTCTTGATTATTATTATTCTTTATTCTGTTCCAGTTAAATCAAATAAGGTAGCTCCACTAAGTCAATTAAATGATAATAATTTAATATATATGTAATTTCTTCCTCTGTATTTAATCTTGCACCATTAAGTATATAAATATCTTCCTCTCTAAAAGTATTTAATTTTTTGATGAAGTATAAAAAATATCAGGTTAGACATTGTCTCTAGAACTTAAACTTAAACTTAAACAAAAATTTGTCTGACTTACAGTATGTTACTAGCTTTAAGTTTGTTCTTTGTCACAATTCAGGAAATGATAGAACAATGAATATATTTTGGGGCCTCATGAAGAAGTAGATTCAATGCAATATGAATATTACAGGAAGAGTCTCATCAAAAATATTTCAGAGTAAAACAGTGACAGAGTGAAAGGAATACTATATTCATTAACTGATAAAAATTCGTATAACTTTTTTGGAGTCAAGTGTCTTCCCTACACTCACACAAACCTGATGGACCTCAAGACAACAACAATTTAGATAAAGGATTAAGCATAAACTAAAAATGACAATGCAAGTGTCCCAGAGCAAAGTCATTAGACTAGAAATGACTCTGTTGTATCTCCTAGCTATACTGGCTCCTAGCACATAATACAGATTCAATAAATATTACTGGAAAAAAAATAATGAATGTTTATTTTAAGAGAAATAGGCACAAGGGTCTAAGAAGAAAAAGAGGAAGTACCGTTCCCTTACTTCAAGAGTAGATGAAGGCAGAATGAGATAAGGCAATTCTCAAAAGAGAAAATCCTTAACAGGGCTTCAAGGATAGATATGGATTTCCCAGGCATAGAAGAGAATGATGGAAGAAGTGGTATTTACCACTCAGAGAGGATTAGGAAAAGAAAGGGTATTTCAGGAAGAATAAATAACTTAAATAAAAGGCATACAGATAAAAGCCACACAATCTGTCCACCATGTATGTAGTCCAGGGCTACTTTATTATAGGGTGCCTGATAGGGAGTTTAAAAATGTGGCTGGACAGTGATTGTGCAATTATTTCTTGAAAGGCTGTAGTTAAAGTGCTCAAGTGTCTGGACTACACTTTGTCAGTAGGGATAAGATACTGAATATTTTAACAAAGGTTTTAAACAGTGTTTTATTTACTTATTTTCTAATGTTTATTTATTTTTGAGAGACAGAGAGAGAGACAGCGTGTGAGCAGGGGAGGGGCAGAGAGAGAGTGAAAGACACAGAATCTGAAGAGGCTCCAGGCTCTGAGCTGTCAGCACACAGCCCGACGCGGGGCTCGAACTCACAAGCCGTGAGATCATGACCTGAGCCGAAGTCGGACGCTTAACCGACTGAGCCACCCAGGCACCCCTTAAACAGTGTTTTAAAGAAGAAGCATCTCATTATGCTACGGAAGGAGACCTCAGTCAGTAGCTTGGATAATGAGTCAGAGATAGAAAATCTCATATAGACAAACTAATTAAGAAAGTATCTATAATATCTTCTTAGCCATATAACAAAGAGGGTCTAAACTCAGACAACGAAAAGAAAGGAGAGAACGAAACAAAGTGGCCATTTCTGAGGTAAAATGGATGGCACCAGATGGATCAGTATAAAAAGACTGCAGGACACAGAGGTATATCTGACACAAGTGTCTTCCTGAGTGGATACACATTAAATAAGGGAGATAGGGGAGGAAAATTCAGTGAGAAAGACAATGAATTCTGCTTTGAGCATACGGAGTTTAAAGGAATAATATGAGATCTGGGGAAAGGTGTCCAAAAGCAGTAGAAATGTTATTCCATGACAAAAGTGGGAGGATTGAGACACCATGGTTGTTCATGGTGTCTGTATGACGAATAGTTACAATAGCCAGAGGAGGTTAAGACAGTAAAGAAACTGTAGAGTGATATTTCCAGAATAAAGGAAGAACCTGTAGGAAAGTGAGAAAGTGAGAGTTGAGGTTAGAAGGGGTATATTTGCTCATTTGTTATGTTTGTTGTTTTTTCACAGAAGATAAACATGGAAAAAGACCATAGACTGAGGAAATAAAGCCAAGGATGTGTAAAGATTAATAGGTATATTATAGAGTAAAATCATGATAATTTTATAGGGGAAGATAATGATAAAGTTAATAGATAGAAACAAGATCTCAGAGATAGCATTTGTTCACAAAGTCATATTAATCTTTCTCAGATATAGCTCAGTAAACTCTAATAACACTTACCCATAGTTTGAACTAAATTATTACACTGGGCTCTTATCAAAATCTTCATTTCGTCATCAATACTTCCTCTTCCTTTCACATTGTTTTGGGAATCATTAAGTGTTGTCTATCATAGAACAAATTATTCTAATGGTTAATGATATGATTCATATCATCCCTGGAAAAATGTTGATATCATCATTGGACTTTGCTTGGCATGGACTGTGTGGTGTCCAGGACAGGGGACCTATGTTTACATTTAGTCCCTATATTTACTTGTTCTGCATCTTTTTGTCTCTTTAAGTTGCTTTCCCATTACTAGGAATGATAGGTATACTGGCTCTCGGAAAAATCAAGTGAGCTAAAGAATGTACGTGAAATATACAGGTTGATACATAAGGAGGAGATATAAGCTTTTTGCAGATGTTTTTTTGGTACATTTTACTGGGACAAATTATTATTGTATCCCTATTTAGCATTCATTGATGCCTCACTTTATCCACTCCTATCTATCTAAGACCTGAGTGTCATGCTCTGTTCCTGTCTTTTTGGTCATCGTGGAAATCACTAAATGTGCCAAATTGAAGAAACCAAAAACAGTACAATTGATTTACATTAGAAAAGTCACTAGATGAAGGGCAGAAAAGATTCAGAAGGTGAATGAAGGAAGGGAAAAATTGGTACTAGGAAGAATGAGAAGAGAAATAGGAGTTTTGAGTAACTGCCACGTTGTAAAAATTGTTGGGGAAAATGTTAAGATATTTAGTACCATTTGCTCTATTTTAGGTAACGAATTCTCTTCAACCCCTTTTCAAAGGATCCAGTACAGATTAAAATTCTTTTTCAATTTTTTTTTTTTTGAAAATTAGTCAAGTTATTTCTTTGAATGAAACTAGGTACCATGTTGTCATACTACTCATCAGGTCACAAAAATAGCCTTTACCTAATTGTCTATGTGATGGGTCTAAGCACTGGCCACATTACATGGGAGCAGAAAATATTACGAACTTTGGAACAATATTACACTTATACTGAACTGGTAGGACACAAAGTAACTAATTTCTCTAAATTAGATAGTCTCCACTGATCTAAATCAATCATCACTTTCTAAGTCTTTGATGGAAATGCTTGTGTGAGAATCAGCTGTGGAGTAAACATGGAACTGACTTATTATTGGTAAATCAATAGAGTCTAAATTGGTTACGTTATCTGGCTCCAAACTCCAACCTAGAAAATCCTTTATCAAATAGTCATCTATAAAATTCCCAGGGTTTCTCATGGAAATCCTTCACCCAAATGAAAGACACTTCACCATACAAAAGACTTACCAAAGAGGAGTGAGGGTGACAATTAATATATAACTTTTTTATATTTTTAATTTTTAACATTTATTCATTCTTGGGAGACACAGACAGAGTGTGAGCCAGGGAGGGGCAGAAAGCAAGGTGACAGAGAATCTGAAACAGGGTCCAGGTTCTGGACTGTTGCACTGTGCCTGATGTGGGGCTGTAACCTGAGCCAAAGTCAGACGCTTAACTAAGCCACCCAGGCGCCCCTAAATATATAATTTTTTAAAATTGCCTATAAAACAAAACAAAACAAAAAGATATGAGTATGTTAAGTCCTTGGATAAGTGAAAGAGTATAACAGAAGACTTATGATATGGGGATTAAAGTCTCTTCAGTTCTATAACTAAATTTTCTATTTATTTCTTCTTTTACTGACATATTTTATTTAAAGAAACTGATTTTTTTTAAAGGCAATTTAGCATAGGACTGAAGGGATAGTGAGATGCACTCATTCAAACATAAAACTTACTATATGATTACAAAGTAGCGAGTGTTGATTTATATGTATAAATAGTACATGTTTGAAGCAAATATGACCACAACACACACACACACACACACACACACACACACACATATATATACATACATATGTACCCACATATATATATATATATATATATATATATATATATATATATACACACACACATATATGAACATGTGAGAATTTGTTAGATTCCCATTAGATTTAGAAATTATAAATATATTTTATTTTATTTATTTTATTTTATTTTTTAACGTTTATTTATTTTTGAGACAGAGAGAGACAGAGCATGAACGGGGGAGGGGCAGAGAGAGAGGAAGACACAGAATCGGAAGCAGGCTCCAGGCTCTGAGCCATCAGCCCAGAGCCCGACGCGGGGCTCGAACTCACGGACTGTGAGATCGTGACCTGAGCCAAAGTCGGACGCTCAACCGACTGAGCCACCCAGGCGCCCCCAAAATTATAAATATATTTTAATTAGAGATGCAACTGTTGATCATGCAGTACAGAATCAAAAAGATTGGTAATTTGTTTGACATGGTATTTTTCAGGTTACATACAATAAAAAAATCCTATATATATGCTAAGGCATTTACCTAACAAATTTTGTGTACTTGGGAAAAGAACCCTCTATATTAATTTACCCATTGGGAAAGTAAAATATCTGAAGCCTGTAAGCATCTTGAATTGAAATGACTGTAGAATGATTAGTCAAAATATTATAGCTATTATTCTAACAATTATATTGATGAAATTTACCATTTATTAGGATGATTAAATGTGGCACCAAACACTTATATTTAGGGGTGCCTAGGTGGTTTAGTTGGTTAAACATCTGACTTCAGCTCAGGTCATGACTTCATGCTTCATGAGTTCAAGCCCTGCATCAGGCTCTCTGCTGTCAGTGTGGAGCCCACTTCAGATCCTCTGTCTTTGTCTCTCTCTCTCTCTCTCTCTCAAAAATAAAAATAAAACATTACAAAAATTCCATGTTTAAAAACTATTTGGAAATGCTTATATAGTGTTGTTAATTTTTATAACTAAAAGCATTTAGCTTTTCAATCATATAAACAGAATGAAAAAATGTGCAATGTCAGTAGTATATCTATGATACATTTCTATAAATAAAATTTATATCCTCTGACTGTTATAATTTTTTCTCCTTTCTTCCAAATACTTCATGATGTTTTATTCTTTGAAATCCTTCCTCTAAGCAGAAAGAATCAAGCAGCTGCTACAGATAAAATGAGCATCAACTGGCAGATATTAAAACCGTCACCTGGTAGAAGATGGGGATCACCATTAGGCCTTCAAGCAATAACCTGCAGTATAATTTGGTAACTCATATATCAATTAATTTTATATTACTGTCACACATGACACTAACAGCTAACAATATTTCTTCATGCTGCTATCTTAATTGCTATGTATGTGTTCTGAACATGACTATCTGAAGATCAAAATATGTCCTATAAGAAATACATCTAAACTGTTTGGTGAAATTTATTAGAAGTCTATAAATCTAATAGTAGAAAGTTTTTTATCTTATTTATAAATAATCTTTAGAATCTATAGTGCAGTTATGCTATTTACTTGTATTATATAACAAAGTAATTTTGTCTGATTTGCACATTAAGAATATATTTGTGCTTAGTGATTTTCCATAAAATATTAATTTATGTAAATTAAATACCACCACAATGGCAATAGATAGTCTTGGGTCTTCAACAACTAATTTATTATTTTAGGTTAGTAGGGGTGGTTGAGGATCGAGAAAAGGAATTTTACCTGAGGTTAACATTATTCAGAACAGTAGTAATGCAGGGTTGAAAAACACAACCAAAGTTAGAGTGACTGGAACTTTGGAGAATATCATCAGGAAATACACGGTCAGGCAAAATTAGTACAGGTGATGTTTATTCTAAGGGTAATGAAAAACAGGAAGGAGAGAATCTTTAAAGGTGAATGGATAGAAATTGCCATTAAAAGGAAGAGCACTGAAATTAACAGTGATGGACCAAGAAAAAATACTTTTTTTTTCTTTTCTGATTGCATTTTTAACACATCTTTAAGACATATAGTTTTAGATTAAATTAGAGGATTTCTCTTAATCTTGAACCCACAGGTAGACTTTCTTTTTTCTGTAAACCATCTGAAACAACACATATTTTTTTTATGTATGTACAATATGTAATTATGATAAGACCCTCAGCTTTCATCATAATCTTAAAGGCATCCCTGACCTTAGAAGGACTAGAAGCACTGGTTTGTTATCTTTACATTTCAATCATATAATTTATAATAAAGTGACTTTTACAAGGACAGATCAAATGAACCCGCTACTTTGAAAGTTTTTTATAAAAATAGAATTTTTCTTCATCTGTGGAGCTGTGAATCTAGTACCAGGTTTTGTACATAGTAAGTGGAAGTCAATAAATGCTGTTGGAATGAGTAAATTAATGAATAATAAAGCCAAGATGGATGAACCAAGAATGTTTCTTTTTTGTATTATCAGACTCTTAAACCTCACCAACACATTAAACCTGAATGTTCTTCCATCAAAATGCAACTAAGAAATTAATTTTCATACATCAAATGTCTACAATATTTATGTGCTCGATATGATTAAAAACTTATGGCATGTAGTTGCAAATATAGTCAAAGAAAACTGAAGCACAGAGCACACAGCAGGGAAATAGTTAGGAGCAAATGTTACCCAAGTAGGTCCCCATAGGCTTAAGAAAACAGAGTGTGGTTTATTAATCTAACCGCCCATTTCACATTACTTTTTTATTTACTAAGCACGTCCTGTTGGGCATCTATTATATAGTAGATCCTGGGCTCGAAGTGGAGGATACCGAAATGCAAAGTTATAATAATCTACAACCTAAACTCTATCACAGTCTGGTGGATACAGAGACCAAACCACAAACAAATCAAATTATTGCCACTGGAGGTAAGAGCAAAATGCAGTGTACCAAAAAGATAATGAACAACTCCTGATCTACAGGTCAACACATTTACCTTGGAGATTTTTTTCTTCTTTCCAGTTTTATTAAGAATAATTGACATATATCACTGTATATGTTTAAAGTATATAGCCATGATGGTTTGATTTAATCAGGTGTAATGATGATCACAATAGGTTCAGCTATCATCCATCTTTTCACATAATTAGGAAAAAAAAACCAATTCTTGTGATGAGAACTTTTAGGATTTACTCTTTTAACATGTTTCCTATACATCACACATTGCTGTCAGCTATAGCCATCACGTTGTACGTACCAGGGACATAACTTACAGAACTGATAGAAGTTGTGGTTGATGTTATTTGCCAAACTTTCCCTGTCCTATTTTTTCCATCTCTCAGCTATTAATTTAGTGATTATCGGTTTCCTCCCTCCCATCATTCTGCTGAACTATGATAGTCTGCATTCCTTTTGGCATTTGGGAGGACAAAATTAGAGAATAAATGATAAGCACATTAAATGATAAGCACATTGGTAGTCAATATATTTGGACATTTGACTCCTCATGTACATATTCAATGATCCTTGTGTAGAAGACATTTCCTTATATTTTGGTTGAATGCTTCAGCATGCCTCAATGACTTGATAATTGAGCACTGATACACAAATTGTAACCTTTCAGGATGAATTTCACATTCACTCTCTCAGTGGAGAAAGTATTTTTTAAGGCAGGCTGAATTTATTCAGGCCAGAAATCCATTCACTTTCTAGGACACTAAATGTTTTATGTTTGAGCTGGATTGCAGATGCTTCTATAGCATATAGAATAGTATTTTTAATTGGAATTTTATTTTTTTTCAATTTTATAGAACAGAGAAAATTGATTGTGAAACTTGAAATTCATATTAGTATTTGCACTTTCCACTCTCTGTTAGGGATATTATCATGCAGAAACTGAATAACTTGACTAGTAGTGTGCTTTAGGGGAACTACTGAGTCATAGGAGCTAAGATTCCTGAATTTAGATAAAGGAAGAATATTGATTGTTGTCTTGTTTTGTTTCTATTTAAGGTGCCTATATTGGTAGGTACAACACGAATTATGGCGCAACAAAGATGTTTTATGTTTGAAGAGGACTTCATGCTGTTCTTACTGGATTTAAGAGAAGCCCAAATTGTATTTCCTATGTCTCTGAGCAATTTAATTATATGGGAGAAGACGCTGTAAACGAAGCAAATGATGAGGCATTACTGCTACCTATGTACCTTTTCATAATGGAAACGCCAGTCAAATAGGAAAAATAGATTATTGCTTACATATTACTTATATAAAGCCAGAATTACAAGTCTTCAGGTAACTTAATTTTCATATGTATACACCCATACATGCATCATTAAGCATGCTTAAATATTATAACTGCAACCCAAATGCTGACACAAGGATTTATGTCAGAGGTTATTCCGAATTAATTTAGATTATAAAACAAAACACAAAATTTAGATTCTCATAGGGATTTTCTTTTGCTACTGGCCATTATAAGCAGATAAATGAGGCCTGTACATCCATCCACCCTATTATTCTATAACAGGCCTAAGCAGTGGTTCCTTTTCTTGACTATTTTTAGACACCAAATACCCAAGATTGTATTGCAACTTTAGTAAGACCGCTGAAAGAAAAGAAAATCTACCTTACATTCTGCTGAAAGGGAAGTGAACCTGAATGAAACCCTATAGATATTAACTAATGAAAAATAATTGCACTGTTTAATCCTACTTGGTAATTAGCCTAATTTGCTAAAAAATAAGTCGCAATAGATTTACCCTAATATAAAGCACAGTTCAATTGTTTACTTCAAATCCTCCTCTAATGAAATATATCTAAATGAAAGACATTAATAATTATGTATTACAACATCCTCACACATATGCCCTTCCAGCATTGGTTAAAGAAAACAAAACAAAACAAAACAATCAAATCAAAACCAAAACAAAAAGAAAAGAAAAAAATCCTAAAATGAGAGTTTTTATGCCTTGTAGGAGAAACTCTTCATTCTTGGGTAAATGGATGGATGGAAGAAAAACAATCTGAAAGAGCAACAGTTTTTAAAGTTCAAATATTTTACCAAAAAACGTTGCCCATTTAGTTCAATACATATCTCATTTAACAGATCTACCAAATATATTTAGAAGGTTTGGGTGAACAACTGATTCGGATCAATTATATTTATCACATTTTGTTAGAGGGTTACAGTAAATGCTGCAAGTAAAATCCCAGAAATAGTTCATGTCAAATGCAGATCATTTAAAAATGAGCATATTTATGTATCTAAAGCTATTAAAATATATAATCATTATTAAAATAAGAGGAACAATTAGACCTCAACTCTTCTAATGTTTGTGGTCTACTTGAATATATTGCTAGAAATCTCATGAAGAAACTTAGCATGTTAATCAGTAGGTTTCTTCCATTCTTTTTCTGTTTTTTTAATGAATATTTTGCACATACTATTTTAGCTATTTTTAGAAACCTGCTTGAAATATCTTTGATATTGACCTTTGTGGGAAAGCTTTAGCAGTAATTTTTATACAGTACGATGCTCCAAAATGAAGCATGCATTTAATACATTAGTAAAATAGAAGTTGGTTATATATAATCCATCAGTGTTATAGAATGATGCCATTCTGAACTTCATTCATTTAAAGAGGTCACTCTATAATTCCAGTGAAGCTTTTAGAAATTGTTAACCAGATTGTATACAAGATAATACCATGGCTAATGTCTGTATTTTAATTAAATGCATGATCACAAACTAAGCTGTGCAGAGTGAGAATATAACGTTGTGAGGGCACAGCTCATCTATGTTCTACCTGATTGCAAAACTTTTGTTTGAATGACTAAAAATAACCTACAAATAAACACCTAGGCCAATCTCAAAAACACAATTGGTAAAATATTTTCTCTATAGATTACTACCCTTTTAATAATTCCAAATTAGAATGCATTTCAGAGATAATATAGGAACAGCCTGAACCAGATATTATTCCCCAGTATAAGAGTTTAACGAGAAGACAAGGTATATTCTATCATGCTGCAAGTTATTGCACTGAGCCTTCTCAGGATTGGAAGCAGCAAATTTCCATATCCTTTTAATCACTGGCTTCCATGCTGAGGCAGTCCGTATGGGTAGAGAGGCCACAGGCAATGGTGTCTGCTCTTCACCTCATTTACTCAAGAAATGCTTTACCCAGGGAACAATAACATCAGCCAGCAGGGATGACAATTTAAATCTACCAATACAAATGGGGATCGTAAGGCTTTCATTCACTCTTTCCTTGCAGATTGCCTTAGATCCTATTTAATCACATCCTCCCTTCCCACACACTTATGAGCAATGAAAAACTGAAACCAGAAAGAAAAGCTAATAGCTTCCATTAGATTTTGACCTCACTCTAAGAATCAGCTAGAAGTATGGATAAAGACATTCAGGAGACTAAAAAATTTTCTTTCCCCTTCTCCCCTACCCTAACTCCTGGCTATACCTCACTCATCTTTCAGGTCCAAGTTTAAATTTTACTCTTTCAGGAAAGCACTCCCTGCTCACTCAGAGTTAATTAATCTCCTCACACCTCCACTCCCATATGCTTTTATAGGACTCCAAAACTTTCCATTTTTGCTACTATGAAAACTGAAATTAAATAACTCTGGGTATAATTAACTGTTGAGTGACTATCTTTCTTACTAACTTACAAATCCTGTGACAGCAGTGATTTTCTCTCATTGCACTTTTAATAAGCCAGCACTTACAATAGTATACCATACATATATGTATGGTAGATGTGCAATAAACATTTTTCAGACAAATAAGTGAATGAACACACTCATTTATGCCTGATTTAAAAACAGTACTGGGGTGCCTGGGTGGCTCAGTTGGTTGAGCATCTGACTTGGGTTCAGGTCATGACCTCATGGTTCCTGAGTTCCAGCCCCACATTGGGCTCTGTGCTTACAGCTCAGAGTCTGGAGCCTACTTCTGATTCTGTCTCCCTCTCTTTCTGCCCCTCCCCTACTTGCACTCTGTCTTTCTCTGCCTCTCAAAAATAAAGAAACGTAATAAAAACAGTGTCAATCTTGCCTATCAAGTTAAAATGGATATGACAAAAATACAGAAGACTCACATACAGTGAAACCTTTGTCTTGGAACATTTTTTATCCAATTTTATCACTTAAAGTATCATTGGAGAGTATCTTCATAGTGTTAAACTGTTATAAAGTTATATAATTAAGTAATAATTTGATAGAAATTGGAAACTCCATGATTGTTTAAGGTGCTAAATTATAATGAGAACTTAGTAATTTGCTTGCTAGATATCTTTAATAATAGACCAAAGATACCTTATTCTAAAAACATTAGATTCTGTGATAATATGGAAGAATGGATTCTTATCTAATTAGGATGGAATTACCAGAATTTCTTCATGTTTGCCTTACAAATATTTGGCACTTTCTCAACATCTTGAATTTTTCTCTAGTCAAGAAATTTACCTCTTTTACTCCATTTAAATATTCTGTCTTTCATCAGCTTCACAATTAAGTAATCTTAACTAATTTATGGTAAAAATTTCCTGTTAAAAATTCAGCACTGTTATACTCATCATGTCCAGAAAAAGTGATAAAACCCACTAATGGGTATTTTGGTAATCTTTCATCTTCACAGTTCTTTTTAGATAAAAAGACATGACTAAATTTATCAATGTAATATCAACTTCTCTTTTCCTTATAAGATCTCTTCAGTAATTTATAATAAGCCAATTATATAGCTTAAAAAGTGAAAGCAAATAGGATTAAAGTTAAATATGAATAAAAACTCTACATAGATATGGTTGAGCATTCATAGAAAAAATACGATGATCTTTGGAAATGTCAAAGAAGCTTCTGGTTCATTTAAACAAATACAGCATATTGTATATTTTCCTATAAGTTGATAGTTCTGCTTGTCTTCAGGTAGATAAAAATCTATGAAAATACTAGTGTAAAACTGTAGAGCAATAGGAAGAAGGTGATAGCAAGGTGTTGAGGCCAGAATGTCATACTTGAGGGCTTCTTCCTTTAAGCCACATTTCCTACTAAAGCAATATGGAGGAGAAAAGATTTTTTTTAATGTTTATTATTATTTTTTTAATATTTATTTTATTTTTGAGACAGTGAGAGACAGAGCATGAATGGGGGAGGGTCAGAAAGAGAGGGAGACACAGAATCTGAAGCAGGCTCCAGGCTCTGACACAGAGCCTGACACGGGGCTCGAACACATGGACTGGAACATCATGACTTGAGCCAAAGTCAGAACGCTTAACTGACTAAGTCACTCAGGTGCCCCTGGAGGAGAAAATTTAAAAAGACATAGGGGTCTATCCAACGAGAAGATCTAACAATTGTAAACATTTATGCCCCTAACTTAATAACATCCAAATATATAAATCAACTAATAACAAACTTAAAGAAACACATTGATAGTAATACAATCATAGTAGAGAACTTTAACACCCCACTTATAGTGATGGACTAATCGTCTAAACAGAAGATCAGTGAGGAAACAATGGATTTGTTATGTTAAGTTTATTTATTTATTTTGAGAGAGACAGTGCATGAGCAGGGAGTGGCAGAGAGAAAGGGAGAGAGAGAATCTCAAGCCCCAATGCAGGGCCTGAACTCATGAACTGTGAGATCATGACTTGACCTGAAATCAAGTGTTGGGCACTTAACTGACTGAGCCACCCAAGCACCCTGGAAACAATGGCTCTAAATGACACACTGGACCAGATAGACTTAACAGATATATTCAGAGCATTTCATCCTAAAGCAGCAGAATACACATTCTTTTCAAGTGTACATGGAACATTCTCCAGAATAGATCACTTACTGGGTCATAAATCAGGCCTCAACCAGTACAAAAAGACTGAGATCATACCATGCATATTTTCAGACCACAATGCTATAAAACTTCAGTCAGCCACAAGAAAAAAAAAACTGGAAAGACCACAAATACATGGAGTTTAAAGAGCATCCTACTAAAGAATGAAGGGAGGTGAGGTGCCTGGGTGGCTCAGTCAGTTAAGCATCTGACTCTTGACCTTGGCTCAGGTCATGATCTCACACTTCGTGGGACTGAGCACACAGAGACTCCTTGGGATTTTCTCTCTCCCTCTCTCTCTGCTCTTCCTCTGCTCACGTGCTCTCTCTCTCTCTCAATTAAAAAAAGAATGAATGTGTTAAACAAGAAATTAAAGACAAAATTATATATTTTGTCCATACACACACACACACACACACACACACACACACACACACGGAAGCAAATGAAAATGAAAAACACAACAGTCCAAAACCTTTGGGATGCAGCAAAGGCAGTCATAAAAGGAAATATATAGCAATCCAGGTCTTCCTTAAGAAAGTAGAAAAGTCTCAAATACACAACTTAACCTTACACCTAAAAGAGCTAGAAAAAGAACAGCAAATAAAACCTAAAACCAGCAGAAGAAAGAAAATAATAAAAATTAGGGCAGAAATAAATGATATAGAAATTGAAAAAAAAAGTAGAACAGATCAGCAAAAGTAGGGGTTGGTCCTTTGAAATAATTAACAAAATTGATAAACTCTTAGCCAGACTTATCAAGAAGAAAAGAGAAAGGTCCTAAATAAATAAAATCACAAATGAAAGAGGAGAGATCACAACCAACACCACATAACTATAAACAATAGTAAGAGAATATTATGAGCAATTATATACCAACAAATTGGGCAATCTAGAAGAAATGAATAAATTCCTAGGAATATACAAACTACCAAAACTGAAACAGGAAGAAATAGAAAATTTGAACAGACCCATACCAGTAAAGAAATTGAATCAGTAATCAAAAATCTCCCAACAAACAAGAGTCCAGGGCCAGATGGCTTCACAGGGGAATTCTACCAAACATTTAAAGAATACCTGATATCCATTCTTTCTGAATCTGTTCAAAAAAATAAAATTGAAGGAAAACTTCCAAACTCATTCTATGAGGCCTCATTTCTTGATTTGAAAACCAGATGAAGACCCCACTAAAAAGAACTGCAGACCAATATCCCTGATGAACATTGATGCAAAAAATCTCAACAAGATACTAGCAAATCAAGTCAAAGAGTATATTAAAAGAATTATTCACCACAGGCAAGTGGGATTTATTCCTGGGCTGCAGGGGTGG
Source organism: Panthera leo (assembly GCF_018350215.1). Classification (NCBI taxonomy): domain Eukaryota; kingdom Metazoa; phylum Chordata; class Mammalia; order Carnivora; family Felidae; genus Panthera; species Panthera leo. The sequence goes on from NC_056686.1 coordinate 132,224,059, forward strand.
TTCAATATCCACAAATCAATCATATGATCCTCTCAACAGATGGAGGAAAAGTATTTGACACAATACAGCTGTTTGACAAAAACCCTCAAGAAAGTCAGAATCGAAGAAACATACCTCAACATCATAAAGGCGATATATGAAAAAGTCATAGCTAATATCATCCTCAATAGGGAACACCTGAGAGCTTTTCCCATAAGGTTTTGAACAGGGCAGGGATGTCCACTCTCACCACTGTTGTTCAACATAGTATTGGAAGTCCTATCCTCAGCAATCAGATAACAAAAAGAAGTAAAATGCATCCAAATCAGCAAGAAAGAAGTCAAACTTTCACTCTTCATAGATGACATGATATTCGATGCAGAAGATCCAAAAGAGTATACCACAAAATAGCTAGAAATGTTATAAAAATTCAGCAAAGTTGCAGGATATGAAATCAATGTAAGAAATCTGTTGCATTTCTATACACCAATGATGAAGCGGCAGAAAGAGAAATCAAGGAATCAACCCCATTTACAATTGCACCAAATAAATAAATAAATAAATAAATAAATAAATAAAATAAGATACCTAGGAATAAACCTTACCAAAGAGGTAAAAGATCTATACACTGAAACTTTAGAAAGTTTATAAAAGAAATTGAAAAATACACACAGAAATGAAAAAACATTCCATTCCCATGGATTGGAAGAGTAAATATTGTTAAAACATCTATACTTCCCAAAGCAATCTACAGATTCAATGCAATCCCTATCAAAATAACAATAGCGTTTTTCACAGAGCTATAACAAACAATTCTAAAATTTGTATGGAACCAGAAAAGACCCCAAATAGCCAAAGCCATGTTGAAAAGAAAAGCAAAGCAGGAGGCATCATAATCCCAGACTTGATGCTATATTACAAAGCTGTGATCATCAAGACAGTATGGTACTGGCAGAAAAACAGATCCATAAATCAATGGAACAAAACAGAGAATCCAGAAATGAACTCACACCTACATGGTCAACTAATCTTCAACAAAACAGGAAAGAATATCCAATGGAAAAAAGACAGTCTTTCAGCAAATGGTGTTGGGAAAACTGTATGGCAACATGCAAAAGAATGAAACAGGACCACTTTCTGACACCGTATACAAATATAAAGTGAAAATGGATGAAAGACTTAAATGTGAGACAGGAAAACATCAAAATTCAAAGGAGAACACAGGCAGCAACCATTTTGACCTTGGTCGCAGCAACTTCTTACTAGACACATATCCAGAAGGGAAACAAAAGCAAAAATGAACTATTGGGACTTCATCAAGATAAAAATCTTCCACACAGTGAAGGAAATAATCCAAAAAACTAAAAGGCAACCTACAGAATGGGAGAAGATATTTGCAAATGGCATATCACATAAAAGGCTAGTATTCAAAATCTATGAAGAACTTATCAAACTCAACATCCCCAAAATAAATAATGCAGTTAAGAAATGGGCAGAAGACATGAACAGACATTTCTCCAAAGAAGACATACAAATGACGAATAGACACATGAAAAAATGCTAAACATCACTCATCATTGGGTAAACATAAATCAAAACCACAATGAGATACTACCATATACCTATCAGAATGGCTCAAATTAACAACTCAAGAAACAACAGATGCTGGTGAGGATGTGTAGAAAGGGGAACCCTCTTATACAATTGGTAGGAATGCAAACTGGTGCAGCCACTCTGGAAATCATCATGGGGTTTCCTCAAAAAATTAAAAATGTAACTACCTTACGACCCAGCAATTGCACTACTAGGTATTTATCCAAAGGATACAAAAATACGGATTTGAAGGGAAACATGCACCCCAATGTTTATAGCAGCACTGTCAACACTAGCCAAACTATGGAAAGAGCCCAAATGCTCATCAACTGATGAATGGATAAAGAAAATGTGGTATATGTATATGTATATGTGTATATGTACATATATATATATATATATATACACACATATATGCATATATATCAGAATATTAATCAGCCATCCAAAAGAATGAAATCTTGCCATTTGCATTGACATGGATGGAGCTGAAGTGTTTATGCTAAGCAAAATAAGTCAGTCAGAGAAAGGCAAATACCATAGGATTTCACTCATATGTGGAATTTAAGAAATAAAACAGATGAACATAGGGGAAGGGAAGGAAAAATAAAATAAGATAAAAACTAAGAGGGAGGCAAACCATAAAAGACTTTTAAATACAGAGAATGCACTGAGGGTTTAGGGGGTGTTGGGTGGGGGGTAGGATAAATGGGTGATGGACATTAAGAAGAGCACTTGTTGTGATGGGCACTGGATGTTATATGTAAGTGATGAATCACTAAATTCTACTCCTGAAAACAATACTACACTATACATTAACTAACTTGCATTAAAATAAAATCTTAGAAGAAAAAAAAATTTTTAGAGATCCTAGTCTTTTCTGCCTCCTTGAAGGTAAATATTTTTAGCCAAAGCTGATTTTTCAAAAGGAAAAAGTAGGACATATCAGAGGAATGCAAAAACTAAAGGGAAGACAGTGAACATAACTTATACCAGAAGCAGAACTAAGGCAGCAAGAATAATAAGAATATAAAACAAACATTATAAATACCCCCAGAAAGATATAGAAGGGTTGGAAAATATAAAACAAATAGAAAAGTTATTTTTTTTTTTAGATAGAGAGGGTAAAATTATAAATGTAATCAATGAAATAAAAAAAATCAATGTATAGGTTGAATAGTAGGACAGATTAACCTGAAGAAAAAAAATAAGGAGCTGATACATCAGGTATTATTTTTCCTAGAAGATATCAAAAGGAGATTAAAAAAGAAGACAGAGAATAGTCAATGATGTAAAGAATAGAAAAGAAAATAAAGGTAAAAATTAATGAAATAAACAGCAAAAAAATAATAGGAATAATAAACAAAACTACGAGCCTAGCAAAGAGAAATTCCTGCCAAAACTGAAAAAAAAAAAAGAAAAGAAAAAGATTAGTAGGCCAAAGAATACAGAGAGAAAAATAAGAAATAGCTATAGATGTTGCTAAAAACTTATTTTATGAAAGAATAAAATATAAAATATTTATGAAAGAATAAAGTAAACTGTGCATTATTACAGTTAAAAACCTAGCTAAAAACAATAAGTTTCTAGGAAAATATGTGATAAGTTACAAAAAATTAGATAATGCACATAAACCATTAATCACAAAATAATTTGAAATGACAATCAAGTCTCTACCCAGATTTATCACATTATTTCCACAGTTTTATAGATATTTTTTTACTAGCATTTTTGGAACAAGTTATCTCTAAATTACACAAATTTTTCTTAAAAAAAGAAAAGGAAGAGTCTATCTTTCCTTGAATCAAACAAGGTAAAGACTGTACAAGAAAAGTAAATTACAGTATATTTCACTTAGGACAAGAGCAATAAAGATCTTAAATGTAATAATAATTAAACTAATCCAACAGAATATTAAAAATAATAGATTATTAGAATTCACTTCAAGAGTTAGTTATTTAATGTCAGAAAATCCATTAATGCAATTATTTGTGTTAATGAACTAAAGGACAACACAATTACATTATCACCTAGAATGGCATAAAAAGTAGTCAATAGTGTACAATATCTTTTCACAACAAAAATAAAAACTTTTTGAAATCTAAAAATAGCATTTCTCTTAACTAGAAAATGTTACTTATAAAATTCTATCACAAATCCCATACTTGAAGAATAAAATTTTAATATATTTCTTGAAGTTTAAGATACCATAAGGATGCTTCCAATCACCATTAATGTTCACGTGCTACCCAAGATTATAGGTAACCTAATAAGACACAAAAAGAAAGAAGTATAAACATGAAACAGAAAGAAGTCTGATGGTTTGTGGTTGTATTTAGTTTTATTTTTGCAAATTATATGATCATTTACATAAAAAGCCCTAAGGGAATGCATTTTAAAAACTATCAGAATTTGTAAGTGAACTCGGCAATTTTGTGAGATTATTACAGCTGAAGCCAATTACAACAGTTACTAGAAAATAAGATTCCGTTTACCATAACAACAAAATATATACTATCTAGGAATTAACCTAGCAATAAATGCACAAGGCCATCATAAATAAACTTTTAAATAGTGCTGAGTAAGTATAAAGATATACCTTTTATGAGTGATATGACTAAATACTATGAAAAAAAGTAAATTCTCATCAAAGCAATTTATAAATCCAAATCAAGTCTACCCATAATCCCACATATTTTTTGAAACTTGAAAATTGATTTAACAACAACAAAAAAGAACCAAAAAAAAAATTATGGAAGCAAACAGGTCTATAGATAGCTAAAACTACTTTTGAAAATGACAAAAATTATCAACTTTTCCCTATCAGATATTAGATCACTAAGTCACAAAAAGAGTGTAGGGCAGATGCAGAAAACCATATAATGTAATGAAACAAAATAGAAAGCCCTGAAACATATTTGTATGCATAAGGCAACTTGAGGTAGAGATGGTATTAAAAACTGGAATGGATTATTTTTTAAGTATTAAATTAGTAAAAGATGTGTGGTAGAAAATGACTCAATGCATGGAAAATTCTCTAACACCATGTTTAAGAAGCAGCTCCAAATCCTCACCCAAATGTGAAGTTACTAAAGCTTAAAACATGAGGGGGGCGGTGGCAGCCTGGGTGTTGTTTCAGTTGGTTAAGGGTCCGACTTAGGCTCAGGTCATGATCTCATGGTTCATGGATTCGAGCCCAGCAACGGGCTCTGTGCTGACAGCTCGGGACTGGAGCCTGCTTCGGATTCTGTCTCCCTCTCACTGCCTCTCCCTCGTTCGCACTGTCTCTCCTCTCAAAAAAAAAAAAAAAAAAAAAAAAAAAAAAAATTAATTTTTTTTAAATATGAGAATGCTTTTGTGTTAATTAAAGGAAGTAATTAATATATCTGAGTGTAATTAAGGATTTTAGTGTGAAGATTACAGAAACAAACTAGGAAAGCTATTTTGCACTTTTCTAAATCTAAAAAGGGAATGATTTATGTCTGTAATGTATACAGAATCCTTCAAATTAGCAAAATAAAGACCATGTCAATATGGAATGAGCAAAAAATATGAATGATTCATAAAAGAAGAAGCTAAAATGGGACAAGAAAAATATAGAGAGATGATGTACCTCACTAGTAAGAAAAAAAAATTGCAATTTTAATGCCTATGGATTATTTCTATCAAAAAGTAAATGACAAATATCAATTATTTGAGGATTGGGAAAACGGAAAGCCATGATAAACTGGATGGAATAAAAACTCACAGGGATGCCTGGATGGCTCAGTTGGTTCAGTGTCAGATTTCAGTTTAGGTCATGATCTTGTGGTTCCTGAGTTTGAGCCCTGTGTCATGCTCTCTGTTGCCAGTGCAAAGCCTGCTTTGGATCCTCTGTCTCCCTCTCTCTCTGCCCCTCCCCCACATGCATGTGCATACACATGTTCTCTCTCTCAAAAATAAAATAAACAAAAAAAAACTGGTAAAGGTATTCTGAAGAATAGTATTTTTCACATATATCCTGTATTAAGCAATTCTAACACTGGGTATGCACACCCAGACAGGTGTCTTGGAGAACACTGGAGGAGCGTAAAGGGAGATTCAGTATCATGCTGGGACACAGGCATGAGCCACAGATGTCTCAGGTGAACCTAATACTGCCTGGCCATGCCATATATAAAAGCTATTCATAATTCATGATAACAAATGTTTATTTCAGAATGTGTTGGATTCAACTCTGGTGTTCATCACTTGGGAAAACTATAAATTATATGTGGTGTATGCATACGCATATGATGGAATTACATCCAAGAGAAACACGGCCAAATGATAGATCTAAAAAATAAAATGCAGAATAAAAAATTCTAAGTTTTTGAAACTATTAAACTTCTAAGTTATTTCTGTCTCTCGGAGAGTTAAGTTTATAACAATACCATTCGGGTACATTAAAAAATAAATGTGCCCACATGAACACTATACAGTTTCAAGAATACACATATAAATATATTAACAATTCATGGTATATTAAGAGAATATATAGTGTAGAAATTAGAATGGACATCCATGCAGGGAGGGCAATGTAATCAGGATATGAGAACAAGAGGAAACAATAAAACAGAATTAAATAACCAAAGGGTTTTTGCCTGAGTAGATGGTGAAATCTCTAAGGACATGGGCTTTTGCCAATTATCTTTACTGATGCCATCTAGATGCCTAGGGGAGTATGTGACACATAGTAAGGGCTCAGTAAATATTACTGAAAAAGGACTATAATAAAAGAAGTTTTGTATGCCATAGGTGCTAAAAAGAGTAATTAAAATAAATACTTTGGTTTCTTCATTTTGTTTTATTAATTTTTAATGCACAGTAATAAAAAAATTAGCATACTATAAAACATGATTGTGGGGGCTAGTCTACTATGGAACTGTCCATTTTTGTGCTAATATCAACTGTTTTAATTACTCAGGCTTACAATGTCTTGTATCTAACACTTAACTAAATTTTCTCATTAAGTCTAAAAGTTTTTCAGCAAATTCTCTTGAGTTTTCTTGGTGTATAATCACATTGTCTACAAATAATGAAAATTTTGTCTCTTAATCATTTCATTGCCTTGTTGTTTTGTCAGAATATTAATTGTGATAGTATTTTTTTTTTGGTCTTGTTGAGCATAATCAAATTATTACTAGTTTTTTACATCTTTAATTATGGTTTTTGCTTTGGCTTAGCAGATCTTAAACATGTCAAAGAAGTATACTATTCCCAAATTCTGAGGATTTTTTTTTTTTTAATTAGAAACTAGTTCCAGGATCACCTGGCTGGCTGAGTACATAGAGCATGTGACTCTTGATCTTGGTTGTAAGTTGGAGCCCCACGTTGGGTGTAGAGATTACCTAAATATAAAGTCAGGAAGCAAGAAAGCAAGAAAGCAAGAAAGCAAGAAAGCAAGAAAGAAAGAAAGAAAGAAGGAAGGAAAGGGAGAAAAGAAGGAAGGAAGAGAAAGAGAGAGAAGGAGAGAGAGGGAGGGAGGGAGAGAAAGGGAGGAAGGAAAAGAGGGAAAGGGAGGAAGGAAAAGAAGGGAAGGAAGGAAGGAAGGAAGGAAGGAAGGAAGGAAGGTAGAAAGGGAGAAACTAGTTCTAGATGGTTTACATTGGGGCTTTCTTCATTTCATTCCTACTGCTTTCTAATACTTTTCTAAGGAAATACATGCTCATAATTTAAAACATCTCACAATAATCACTATGGAACATGTTATCAAGTGACAAAAGGAAATAGGATTTTACATGAAAAAATAAAGTTGCTGGGCCAAATTTAGGGAATGTGCTAAATATGACTGTAAGCAATTAAAACAAAATATATAAAGGCTCTATATAGAACAGAATTAATATACTATAAACTTCCTACTTTTCATTAGAAAGTCAAATTTAATGATTACATAGCCACATCAAAACTTTGTAGTCAGATCTTAATATTTTTAAAATTCTATCCGGAAAGCACATACCAATTACAAAAAAAAAAAAAAAAAATTCTTTAAACCTCTGATTCTAAGAAATCATAGTCAAAGAATGGCCAATAATCCACTTTTGATGGAGTTCTTTTAGTATAAGTGAAGGTTTTACATGTTTTTTAGAAGAAAACAAAAAATAACACCTTTCCCAAAGTTGAACTAGGTACAACATGTATTCCCAACAGCAAAATCCATCAATGGATCAAGTATTTAGTATATGCTTAGCTCCTGAGTTTACTTAGTGCTCAAACTGGATAATTCATGAATTGAATAATTTTTCACTTTTAAACCAGTTGCTGGGTTTTTTTTTTGTTTGTTTTTTTGTTTTGTTTTGTTTTTTTGCAAAGGTTAATTATCAAGCCAACTATCTCTTTGCCAGTACAGATCATTTTCATGGTTCTGGGTAAGAAGAATGAGAAAAAAATGGTACTTAGCAAAACAAATTGTTTAGAACCTGTTTGAATTAAAAACCCAGTCTGAGTGGAAAAAAAAGAATCCAAGACTCTTCTCTGGTCTTGTCTTTTGTGACATGGATAGTGTTCTGGAGAGATTTTATTTTTATACAATAATTATAGAAGCATTCATCATCCATAATCTTAAACATTTCAGATTTGCTCCATTTTGTTTAATATCTTGTCAATATGTTTTTGTTGTTGTCATTTTTTAAATGTTCATTTACTTATTTGAGAGAGAGAGAGAGAAAGAATGGGAGGCAGAGAGAGAGAGAGAGGGTGAGAGAGAATCCTAAGCAGGCTCTGCCATGCTTAGCACAGAGCACAACACAGGGCTGGATCCCACAGACAGTGATATCATGACCTGAGCCAAAATCAAGAGTCAGATGCTTAACCGACTTGAGCGACCCAGGCGTCCCTTGTCAATTTTTTTTAACAAAACTCTCATTTTACTTTTAAATTATAATTGATTTTCAGGTAATATAATACCCTATACTATTTTGTGTGTGTATCTGTGTGTGTTTCGCCCTACAATAAATTATGTATGTGAGTATGTGCAAAAGCAGTCCTCAAAATCCTCACTCCAGGAACAGTTTAATAGGCAGAGGAAGAAAGAATTAACCAGCAAACCACTAAGAGCTATCCATTGCCTTTCTGTCCCTCTGGTCCCCAAGCATTCGCCCAGAGTAATAAGAATTTCCTGAAGCATGCATAGTTATTCTTACTTGGCGAGTTTGTAATTCTTTATTTTTTTTTCTCCTTAAAAATCAAAGGAATCCTACCAATGCTGACATTAAACATACTGATGGGAATTATGATCATATGTCAGAAAAATATATAACTCCTTTGGGCTCTGTAAGAAGCTGACAGCATTCCCATAAAATATTAACTACTTACAATAAAATCCCTTCACAAGGAGTGAGAGGTTAGTAGAAAGAATCTGGAAGCCCTCAACAATGAATTTTGATTAACAGGTTGACTTGAATTCCCTTGCTACAGTTGTTTTCAGGCTTCACATAGGTGGATAAAAAAGCATGAAAATCACTAGCATATATTCATTATGCAAATGTTTAAAAGATAAAAAAAAATGTGAAAGTTCTGCTCCCAAAGGAATATATGAATAATAAATTGATAATATTACATTTGGCAGGAATGAGAAGGTTGGTCACCTTAGTGATATCACCTCCTCTAGTTATATACAACATATCTCCCCCTTTTTCCAAATTTAGTTTGCAGATGTTTCACAAATGCTATTTTCTTTTCTGCCACATACTTAAATTGTGTTCAGGAATATTCATATTAGGCTTTATTCTATAGCTATTCCTCTGAATAAAAAAAATTAGATAGCTGTGTGAAAATTTGCCAGTTTGAGAAATGAAAACACAGCTTGAAATGCAACGCATTAGCGATGTGTGAATACAGTTAGATCTCCCAGGAAATATGCATATTAAGTAAAGCAGTGAAAACATCAGATGGGCATTTGAGTACCTTACTTAGATATCTTTAAAGGCAGTATAACAGTTCCAAATTAGAGAGTAGTCTGTTACTGTTTTAGTTTTCCAATGAAGTTCCAAAGAATAACAATAAGGAATTTGAATTTACCTAAGTACCTTTTACCACATCAGCAAGGTCAGCCTAGCTATTGCCAGGTAGACCTACATATATGGAAAGTCACATGTCCCTGTAAACAAAATCTAAAATACACTAGACTTTCCTAACTAACAATCCCCACTAAGAGAGTGTGCACTGGTAACTTGGGTTGATTTTTCTGAATTTCATACAGCAAAGTTCACTTTAAAAAAAAAATGGCCCTAAAATCCAAACATACTTGAGGGATTAGCCACAATCTATCAAGTGGGGATGCCCCCCAAATTCTCATTTTCACCTCCCTTGAACCAGACAAAAATTGATAAATTAACCTTTTAAAACAGGGTCCCAGAAAAGAGAATTATGGTAATTAAAGAGACAGAGTGCCAATATGCCTGATTTCCATTGAATTCAGTTTCAAAATGTAATAAAACCATGATATTTTTATTAGATGGTTTCTTATAACAAAAAGTTAATCTTTTGTTAATTATAAAATACCTATGTTTGCATCCTGAGGCTTGAGAAGTTATTGACTTGGCATCCCTTGAAATGAATATTCTTCAAATATATATTCAACATTTATTTGATAGGGGGATTTTGAAATTGACTTTTAAATTTCAAATTTATTTTAATAGCAAAAATTATATATACATACATATAGCTGTATATATATATATATATATACAGCATACATATGTATGTATATATGTATATACATATATACAGTACTGTATATATATACACATACATAGTACTGTATATATATGCACATATATATAGTACTGTATATATATGCACATATATACATGTACATATACAGTAACCTTAAAACGTGTTGATGTAAGTCAGGCAAATAGGTGAGAATACTTAAAATTATTTTGCAATAAAAATAGGGGCGCTTGAGTGGCTTAATTGGTTGAGCATTCAACTTTTTTTTCTTTAAAAAAATTTTTTTTAATGTTTATTTTTGAGAGAGAGAGAGACATAACACGAGTAAGGGAGGGGCAGAGAGAGACAGAATCTGAAGCAGGCTGCAGTCTCTGAGAGTTGTCAGCACAGAGCCTGACATGGGGCTCAAACCCACGAAATGTGAGGTCATGATCTAAGCTGGAGTCAGATGCTTAACCGACTGAGCCACCCAGGTGCCCCAACCATCCATCTCTTGATTTGGGTTCAGGTCATATTCCCAGGGTCATGGGACTGAGTCCAACATTGTAATCTGTGCTGAGTGTGGAACTTGCTTAAGATTCTCTCTCTCCCTCTGCCCCTCTCCCCTGCTTGCTGCCTCTCTTTCTCAAAAAAAATAAATAAAAATAAATAAATTAATCAATTAAGTAAATTAAAATAGTAATGTAGTGCCTGACAATATGATAAGAATTATTAAAATGTGAGATACAATAATTTTCATAAAATAGTGAAAAATAAACAATTTTAGCAGTGAAGAAAATAATAAATAGGTCAGTGGATTAGAAGTGAGAAGATGCTCACATACACGTGTGGAAATTTAGTATACAATAAAGGAGGTATTTTAGATCATTTGGGAAAATAAAAATTATTCCATACAGCATGTTGGTTCTATTACTGAGCTAGTTGTTAATTAAAAAAAAAAAGCTAACCCACACAAAACTGAATTATAAATGCATCAAATATTTTAATAAAAATATGAAAATTAAAAGATCAAAAGAAAACTGGAAGATATGATTTTTAATTTTTTTTACAGAAAAGAAAGCCATTGTAGGTACAATTTTAAAAAAATGAGGTCAGAGTAAATGATGAACATACTATTGCCATATAATGAGAAATAAATATTTGTTTAATAACTGGATGAACTTATTAATTCTAGTTTAGGTAATATAGAGGTGTTCTAGTACAGGCTGTATAAATAGTGAAAATAAGAAAAAAATAAAAATAATAATTGTATGCTGCTTCCCAGAGATATAATATGCATTAAAATATGCCTTTTTATTATATCAATATTGATATTTCTGGTGATTGTTAGTTTTCCATCCAAAGAATAATTAAAATGAACAAATAAATTCATAGATTTAAAATATATACATTCTACCAAGCATTTCACTCCCTCAAATCCTAGTATTAAGGACTATAAATGGTGAGGAGGATCATACCTTGAAATACCAGGAACATGTGGATTGTAAATACCCTGCAAACAGTATGTTTTTGAAAATCTGACTATCACCACCACTTACCAAGAAATGATAATTATGAAGGATCATGCCACATGAAAGATAATGAAAAGTACTTTAATTGTTAATGCTGAATTCAATTGTGCCTGTTCTGTTTAGGTTAGTGTTTTGTCAAGTCACACAGATAAATGTTTTATATGTTTTCAAGTACTTCACAGAGAAAAGTATTACTTTCTTTGCTATTAATCAAAAATTTAACATGTACATGCACATCGCAAAGTGTCAGTTTAGTTACCAAGGCCAAAAAGAAAAAAAAAATCTGTCTCAATGCTAATTATCAATACAAACTATACAGTATGAACCCACCAGTTAAGAGTGCCAACAGGCTTCATATTTACACTGAAGTTTTTGCCTTATTTAAAAAATCAATTGGAGTTATGCCCTTGTCTAATGAATTGGTAAAAATTAATGAGGAAGTTAATATAAAATGATATCTCCAATCATGTAAGTACACAAGTTTAAGACAGAACACAGTAAAAAAGAACATTTCTGAGAAAACATTTCAGATACACACACACACACACACACACACACACACACATATGTAAATATGTACATTTGCAGATATACACATTATGTTGTATCTGGCCTGGCTTGAGACAGATATATATTCCAGTTCTTAAATGCATGGAATAGTACATGTTTGCAAGACTTAAGGCAGGTAATATTATAATACTAATTTAACAATTGCCAGGTTATTTATAGGATAATACAAGGAAGTGAAATTCATTATCCTGCAAAGTATAAAACAAATCATTAAACATAGCAATAAAATCAATTGGGACAAAAAGAAATGCAATTATGTTACATTCATGTAAATCCTTCTGTGAACTAATTTCCAAATATCAATCATAACTTATATTCATCATATAAACATTGAGGAAGCACTTATATTTTTAAAATACATCAACAAGTTCCTGCTCTCTCACAAACAGGAGGAAAATGTTAAATCAGAACATCGTCATAATTGTGGTTGGTAATCTCACATCATCCAAATCTCAAAGCTCAATTTTGTTTAACAAAAGCAAAAAAAAAAAAAAAAAAAAAGCAACTGACATTTCATCAGAAAAGGGTATTTTGTCATCTCTTTAAAATATGATGATTTATTCTTAATTAACAACTGATTAGGCAGCATTTCAAAATTTTTCTAACATCACACATGACTAACTCATAAGCAATCAAGGCATTAGATGAAAATTAAAAGCAGGCATATCATGAAGTGTTGACGACCTACACCTGCATTACACATCTGTTGAAGTTCAATTTGCAGGAAAGATAAACTAATCCATCGTCCATCATTTGGAATGTTAACTAAAATATTCCCTTTACCCTTAGTTTCTAACAATATGGATGCCATGATATAATAAGTAGGAAAATTGAAAACACAAATATCTAACAGTGAAAAAATCTGGAAAGAAAACAAACTAGAAATGAATTGTATATAAATAAAATGAATTGTAAACAATGTTATGTGACTAATTTTTCCTTCTTGATAACAATTTTAAGAAATATTGTTCAGACATGTTTTCATCTTTATTGAAATATGTCTCAAATTTTTTTTTACTTAGGAAAAAAGAGCTTATAAAATGGGCCTAGCCTTTGTAATTTCTAGGGAGGACAGACCTCCTCAAGAAGGACATACATCAATTTATATAAACATGAGCAATGTGATAAATAATATAGCAAATGAAGTATAAATTCTAATTCTGTAGAGGAAGAAAAAGATGACCTAAGTTTTGTTTCTTTTTTTGTTTGTTTATTTGTTTTCCTTAATTGAAAAGGCAAAAGTAGGTGGAGGTATCAGGGAGAAAGTAAGGGGTGAGTTCAATCCTAGAATGAGATTGTAGCAGAGGTGAGTGGGAAGAAATACGAGGGCAAAGGCATTGTGATCCCCAAAATTTCCAACAAAATCTGCTACCCTCATGTCTGCTTGGTATAAGTGACTTCCAGTAATGCAAATTTTAAAAGAAGGCTTACTTCATATTAGATATTTTGTGATTTGGAACTAAAGGAACATTCCAAGAATAAACCTATGCCACCACCCCCATCCCCCAGTTGGCACTGGCGAAGATTGTTGGAAGTTTAAGATTTACCTTCACCATAGTACTGAATAGGTTAAAGCAAAAATCACATGGATATCAAGAAGCAGGTGATTCCCCCCTCCTCCCACACCCAAATATCTGATGTTTGGGTTTAAAAATACATTCATTTGCAATATCAGTTCTTGGCATAGAATACTCCATAAGTACTTGCTGAGTTGATAACTAAAGAAAACAGAGAAAGAATTTGCATTCATGACAATCGCATTCATGACAATTCGTGAGATAAAGGATCTTCCAGTGTTAATTAATCTTGGAAGCAAAAACTACTACTAATAATCATACTTTATAACACAAATTAAAATCAGTTTAAACAAAACAAGATGCCAACATCAATAGCATGAAATACCCAGGTGTCTTAACTGAAGGTGCTATATAGATGCAATAACAATTACCTTAAGTGCTTCCCTTTCTCATCCAAAAGTGAATTTGCTTAAACTATGTAGAAGCAAATACCACACATAAAAAAAAAATGTCTTCTAGTGATAAATGTTTTTCATTTTATGCAACCTTCTTGAATTACATTTGATGTGTTTACAAATATATACCAAAGCTTCTTAGCTATTGGCAAAAGAAAAGTATAGCCTATCCAAAAATCTTCCATTTATATAAAGTGCACAAATTGCTGCTCAAAAATGAAATAATTTTATTCTGGCAATTCCATAGTCTGAGTTTCAAAGTATTGCTGGAAGGGATCTCAAAGGTATCATCTGATCCAGCATTAAGGCAAGAGTTTGTCAAAGTATTCTAGACAGTAGGAAGCCCGTTTATTCTTTTGTATTTGTGCTTCCTCAGATATGGAGAACCACCATTAAACATATTTCACCTAGCAACCATCAAAGTGTTTGAAAGCAACCAATAGATCACTCTTCTCAAATCTGAACACAAAATCTTTAGCCCTTTCCTCACTGAACAAAAGGTATTTTTGTTACTATTTTCTGGAGAATTGAAATTTCTTTTTTAAATAATTTTTAAATGTGAAAGCCCAGAGTATGCAGAACACTGTAAAAAAGGGGAAGGTGATACAAATTAGAATAGAGAGTATATCTTCTTAGGTGCCTGGGTAGTTCAGTGGGTTAAGCATCTAACTCTTGATTTTGGCTCAGGCCATGGTCTCATGGTTTGTGAGATCGAGTCCTGTGTCAGGCTCTGCACTAACATCACGGAACCTGCTTGGGATTCTCTCTCACCCTCTTTCTGTGCCCCTGTCACACTTTTTCTCCTTCTCTGTCAAAATAGGTAAGTAAACTTTAAAAAAAAAATAGAATATCTTCTTACAAAATGGATTTTACTTCTTTCACAATAGCTCCCGTAATGCAGACTTGGGGATATCTTGAGGTTCGTGATGAAAATCAGATTTTGTTCCCCATTTCAATGATCTCCAGTTAGTTTTTGCAAAACCTGTCATCTGTTCAAGTTTGTTTGTTTTTAATCAATGCTGTTTAAATTTGCTTAGTGTCTTGGGTATGAATCCCTGTTAGTTGTATGGACTGGACCACAGTTTTCTTAATTGTTAAATGGAAAAATTATTCTTTACATTTCTAGATTATTTGTGGTTCTGTCTTACAAGCTATATGTAAATTACCCACTACAGTGTATGTTATGTAATAGCCATTGCTCAACTAGAGCAATTTTTCTACCCTAACTTGCTTCTTCTTGCAATAGTCTCTGCCTGATCATATATTACGAATATGAAAGCCAACCTTCATTGTTCCTTCATTCTCAGCTTCCATATCCAGTTATTTCTTCCCCTTCCATCCCCACAATATTATCTCAAGCCTTATTGTTATTCAATCGGAAAATTGCAGTAAATTTCTAACTAGTTTTCTTTCCTCTACCTTCTTCTATCCCCATTTTAGAAAATGCAAGTCAACTCCAGACTTTAAAAACAGAATATAACTACATGTAAGTCTTTTTTCCTACCAAGTAAAGTTCAAGTTATTTGACATTATGTAAGGTCTTCACAGACTAGCAAGACTCTGCCTAATTCATAATTACAGGGCGCTGGTCTTCTTTGCACTCTTTCACAGGAGGATACCCTTCACCTGCTACTATGTATATTTAAAGTCTACCTTAAGTGTTACTCTAACCCCTTCCCTACCCCAGGGGAAAATAAATCATTTCCCATTTTGTACCATCTATATTATTAAATGTAAAACTAAATTATTGTCCATAAATCTTCCATACTATACTTGAGACCTCTGAATAAAAATCCATGTTACTTTTCTGCATTTGTATTTCCACAATATCTAGCCCACAGCAATAGTTAAAGTAAAATAAATATTGCTGGAATTTTTGAGCAAGGCTTCGTTTGTACATCTAATTGTGAAATTTAGTTAGAAATGACCCAAGGAGGTAACTTAATTCAAACTGTTCCTCTAATTTTGGCCATACTTTTACCATTTCATATTATCTTTTATGTAGGAGAACCAGAAGAAAAAAGTGCATCATATTTTGACAGCCCAAATTTTAGTCAGTCAGAATCTTTGGATAGCTTTTCCTAATTGTCATTTATTTTTACTCTCCTGTAAAATTGATAATTGTTTGTTATTATTCTTCACCAGTGTAATTTCTATAGATTTTTACCTTACAAATTTCCATAACTTATGGAATCTACTTATTTATATATTTCTTCTTTCTATATTGAAAATACCTTAATGTTACAAACTACTTCCCATTTGCATCTTCAATCATCTTCAATGATCAGTAAATGCTGGTTGAATGAATGAATTCATGCTGATACCAATTCAGATATATAAAGACAGATCCAAATATAGATACAAAGTCACATACAAATATTGAAACAGACACAGCCAAAGACAGAAAATTAAGGATAAATTAAAAAATCTCCTTTTCTTCCTCAGAGAACTTACCAACAGGGAATATTGCTGTTAAATTTAATTTGGATGTTGTTTTGATGCACTGTCCAATAATAATAACATTAATAATAGTAGTAAACACACACCAGTTTCCCAACACATACTAAATCATACACGAGGAAATGTATCAGGCACTGTACTGTGTGTTTTGCATACTAATACCAACAAGTCCATGCTATAGTTTATGATCTCCCTTTATGAATGAGAAATCAGATGCTATAAGAGATTAAGAAATTTTCTCAGAATGACATAACTATAAGAAATGAAGACAATTATTACCATTAAAACAATAAGATAGGAGGAAGAGGGAAAAAAAACAACAGAGTGGTGGTCAGAGGCAAACAAGAGGATAGATAGATTAACGGGACATAGGGGAAGACAGAGTATCACAGAAAGCCCCTGGAATGATTTCTAACATAGCAATCAGTCATTCAAAGACTGATTACCTTCTCTTTTCTCCTCCCTAGGGTTAATTTAATCCATTTGGTGCATTTAACTTTTGCTTTTTTGCTTTACAAACTCTTCTAATAACTTTGAACTTACTATGTAAGACAAAAAAAGAAAAAAAAAAGAAGACTCTTCCTGAAATAAATTGTCTTTTTCCCCTCATATATTTGTTTTCTTTTTAAATATTCCTAGTGTCTACCATGTTGTGTTGTCTCTCAATTTGTTGTTGTTGCTCACCATTATTCTTTGGAATGTGTTGCACTACATCCTCGAGTCAGGTAAGAACTAGCAACCTGGGCATCATTCTCTTCCTTCTCACATTTCAACCTCTTGAAAATATTGGGGATCACAAAAGACATTGTGCTAAAGCCTTAGCATTCCAGGGCCACAAATAAGTCAGTATATTCATATTTAATGTAAATATCACAGGAAATAGAATTATCTTTTGGTTTCCTCTTAAACATGAAAATATTAATAATTTAGAAATGGAAATGCAAAATTAGGTCCTCAAATGGTTGCCAAGATAGTTTATAAATTATGTAGAGGATTGGGGAACACAGAACTTGCAGAGGGATATTTAAAAGATATATTTTCAGTACAAATATTACTTCTAAAACATGATATGGCAAAGGGAAGTTGGCAGGTGTTTTGTGTGAGATCCTTTTCTTCTTTTTGTACATTTCTCTCACTTGCAATGTGCAGTACTTAACCATCCTTTTCGCGTTAGCATAAGAACATAATGTTTCACAATGTTAGAATTTATAGCTAAATACCAAATAGTCTTGTGTTTCTTATTTATATGTTTGTTTTCTAAAAAAAACAAAGTTTTATTCATGTATCATACACATCTTGAAAACAGCACTCTGACTCTACAGTAATGCTGTATTCCTATATTTTAGTTCATTACTCAATTTATCTTTCAGACTGATGCCTGCTGAGAGTTTTAGAGACAAATCTACACGTGGCTTTTGGGGTGGGAGTAGAAAACTGTAAAACTTAAAAAAGAAATTTAGATGGTCTTCTAAAAATAAGATACATATTCTTGTAATTGTGCACCAATTTTTACCACTGTCCCAAAAGTTAGCTATTTTTCCAGTAAGGCTATATTCACTGTACTTTTATATTTATATGCAGTACATGTCACATTCTTACATAATCCTACCATATTGATGGAATTATTCATTTTGGCTCTAAAAATTCAAAGTAATTATTTAATTCTTTAAGCTTTCTAGAGAGTACGAGTTAGATCTTTAAAGATGGCAAGGAGAAGCAATTTACCTTTACTGTTCTTTCTCCTACCACTTGCAAATCATCTATATTTCAAACCTGAGCCATTTTGCTAGTAATGAAGTTAATGGCTTCATCATGCTGTGTAATTCACATTGTGCAATCTATATAATAAAAGCAGATGATATAGAATATTCTTTACGTTCATGAATATTAAATGTTGAAAAATAATTAGATGGTAAAAATAGAAATATAAATAAAAATAATGAAACATGAAAAAAATGCTCGCATGGTAATGTATCACTTTTAAGAAGCTTGCCCAGAGAAAATTGTATTAAACATTTCTACAGTAATAACAGTTTTCCAGAGCATTTTGATATGTAACATTACATTTGATCTTCATAGCAACCTGGTAATATACATATTTTTTATTTCCTACAGAAAAAAGAAAAAATCTCCAAGGAAAGTAAAGGCTGACCTAGGACCAATGTATATGGTAAATATGTCCTTTGTATGTTCTCTGTTTCTCTTTCTCTTACTACATTATTTCCCTCCCGTTTCAAATGCCACTCCCCATAACATTCAATTCTTCTCCCTGCTTTCCTCTAGGTAAACAGGTTTGATTTTGTATTTAAAAAAATAACAATGTATGTAGAAAAATTTAAAAATAACATTTAAAAAATTCCTAGAATGGATAAAAATCCTGAATAAGAAATGTCTGGTAATTTGATTTCTTTTTTTCTCATTCACAGTCCTAAATGCAATTTTCATCAAAGTTCTGTCTTTGGCTCTTTTTGGTAGATTTATCTATTGTCATGACCTCAACTGTCTTCTCTTCACAAATGTCCCTTAAACCCTCTCTTCTTAAATCGTAATTCCTTTTTGTTTTGTTTTGTTTTGTTTTGTTTTGTTTGAATCCTAGATCTATAAAACTCCACCATGAAATATACTGGGTTTCACACTCAGCATGCACCAAGCAGAGGAACTAATTAAACTCCCCCAACGTGGCATTTCCATATTTTGGAAAATAGTCTGGTCATTCCCACAACGTCTAGAACTGGAAATCATTCCAGGCCAAGCAACCAAGACTCCTCCAATGTGTGACTAGTTCTTTTCACCATTTCTTTTCCTACTGCCACTAATAGGGTTTTCACCATCAACATGTAGGCACTGCAGAATTGTCATAGAAGAAAGCAAGGAAGTACCAAATTAGACTTGCCTGCCATTACTTCTCAAATGGTATGCACAAATGTACAAATTTTCTAATGTAAAAATGTTACATACACCTAAGTGTTGACCCCCAAATATATTTTCATATTGTAACTTAACTATAACTTAAACATATCCAAACCTAGTTGTAAAATATCTCTGTGGATAGCTGTACAATCCAAAATACATTTGCAAATGAATACGAACTAAAGTGCAAAACAGAACTTTAAAAATGATGTTAATATAGTATGCGAAATGATAATACACTGCTAAAACATTCTCATCATGAGATGAAAATATGAATTAGCTGCCATAGTATAAATTCTCTTGAATTTGTAAGCACCCCCCACCAACCTTGTATTCCTCTAATTTCTCTATAGAAACTTGCCTGAAGCTTCATTTGGTTACTATGCATTATTTACACATTAGCACCACTGTTGTTTACTCATTCATCTACAACATTAAGATACTAGAGTTGGATATCTATGTTACCATAAATGCCAATAAAATTTCAGCCACTGAAATCATGTAAAAACACTTGGGTTATAACATAGTCAAACAGATAACTTAGAATAGACATGTTACTTTTGATATAATACAAATGAAAACACACTTTGAAGCATTCTCATAGAGACTATATTCATTAACTCCACCCTTGATAGTCTGCAGAGCGACACTGGAGAAACACAAGCCTATATTTCTGTAGTAGCACCCTGATACTCTCACCATCACAAAAATAAACTATAGTAGATGGTTCCATGATGGTTAAATACACCTTCCTATTCTGTGCTCCCTCCTGTGTCTTAAGCTCTATCTATCAATCTTTGAGCCTTAAGTATAGTGGTGAGCTGTACATATATTATTTTCTTTGTATGTTGAACTTCTATCCTGCAGACTGGATTAATACCTACTAATCCTACACTTAGTTCTAGGTTAAATATTTATATATATAATTTAAATAATCATATTTAAAACTCCTCTGACACCAAACACAGTGATTTGTATCCGTTAGATATTTAGCTATGAATTCATTCACCCCTCAAAATTTATTGAGCCCCTACAATATACCCAGTACCACTAGGCACTGAACATAGTGGTGGAAAAATTAGATACTCTTTGCCCTAAAGGACTTTATATTTGGGTGAGGAAAGAATTATAAAGCAAATATGTGACATAATTCCTGATGGTTGTAAGTGACGATACAAAAATGAAGACTGGTATGGGGAATATCAAAGAGGCTACTGTAGTTTGCCAGGCAGGTCTGGCTGAGAAGGAGGCACATGAGCAAAGAATAGTAGAATCTAGTTTCAGCTTTAAATTGTACTTATAATATTCATTTGTCAATTATGTCTTCCAATAGCATAGTACCTCTTAGAGTACAGATAAACTGTACTGCCTATTTTTGTGATAGGAGATCAAATAATTTTTATTTTGGAGGCTATTATACCATGAAATCATATAAACAGTGTGAATGCGCACCACTTCTCCCCACTGAATGGATTATGAAACTCAGTCTTAGAGAAGTATCCAAAGTGGTCTCCAGAAGAATCAACAAGAGGCCACTCCTTGTTGAGCTGTCAATTAAACATAAATCCGCCAGCCTTCAGATTTCATTTTCTTCCCCTCACACTACACCATACAAATAGCATGATGGTATGCTTGGTACTTCATAACAACTAATGAACTTGTAATAGAGGAAGACCATGGTTATCAAGAGTCCAACACAATATATTTCCTTAATCTAAAGGGGCAAAGTAGTTGACCTAATTTAATGAAAACATATAATCATAGCCTAGGTAACTTTCAGAATTTCCAAATGCAAACAGTTGTCAAAAGGAGAGAACTTCAGTGCCAGTAATAAGCAAGAAACTATAAGTTATAGAATTTTGATGCTTTGGATAAACAGCAACTATAACTAACTTTGGGGTAAGCAATCAAGTGTAAAAAATCCGACCCGTCCCAAGTATAAACAATGAGTCATGTAATTATTGTAAATGATGAAAGAGGCTAGCAAGACTGTGCTGAAGAACCAAATTGAATTTTAATTCATTTAAAACAGGCTTTTGAGATTAAAACTAATAATTAAATCCTCAAGTTCATGGAACAATAGAAACTACTTTTAATTTCCTAGGATTAGAAATGTGTATCTTGTTTATTATAAAATATGTCTACTTTGATAAAACATGTTCATAATTATCATAACACCAATATTTATATTACTGTCTCATTTAATTCCGTGGAGATCTGAGACAAGGCCCAGAACAAGCTAGAAAGGAGTCTGCAATGTACACTCAACAACAATGTTCAGACATTAGTAAAACAGGCATACATTCTTCCTTCTACCCAATCTCATTTGTTTTGTGTTAAAATCATGAGGGTGTATGTGTGTGTATATATATATATAACTATATATAACTATATATAACTACATATATATATATATAGTCAAAAAGGAGGAATGTGGTGATATACCATTAATATAGCACATGACAAAACCCAGTTTCTTTATTTCTCTATATTGGCAGTGAATCTACTTACAGGACACCTATGTCTGCTAATGAAAATTTGGATGATTATAATAATGCAGACATCTCCATTTTACATATGAAACACTACTCTTCCATCAGACTGACAAAGCACTAGGAAAAGAGGCACTATGTTTCCTGTGCCTGAGTCTTATTGCCTCCTTTTCTTTGTTGTTATTTATATGTTTTTTTTTTTCCTTCAGCATTATGGTTATGCTCTCTCCTCCTTTACCACTCCACTTTGTGATTAATTATAACCAGAATTACTCCTTCCAAGGAATTTACAAAAAGACCCATTTAGGACTTATCAAGGATGTATCAAGGTAGAAGTTTAGTCCAAAAAAAGAGAAGGCAACAGAGTGTTGGAGGAACTATTTTATGGAATATCTAGTAAGTCCTATGTTAAGAAATTTACATGTAAATGCTTCCATTTAATCCCAAACTTGTCCTGTGAGAAAGACATGATATTCATTTCTCAGATGGTGATTTGACACTTAGGCAAAATGAGTTTATCCAAGGTCATATTGAAAGAAAATGGTAGACCTGGAATGTGAACTCTAATTTCAGAATCTAGTTTTCCTCTACATTAAGTTGTTCTCCAACAAAATGTGTTGTGTTCTTCTGGACTTGACAGAATTCAAATCTTCTGGCATAGTGGATATAACTAAAGTTTTCCCATTTTGGCTCCAGCATTTCCAAGAATGAAGAATGATTCTTTTTTTTTTTTTAATTATTTTTAACGTTTATTTATTTATTTTTGAGAGAGAGACAGAGCACGAGCAGGGGAGGAGCAGAGAGAGAGGAAGACACAGAATCTGAAGCAGGCTCCGGGCTCCGAGCTGTCAGCACAGAGCCCGACGCGGGGCTCGAACTCACAGACCGCGAGATCATGACCTGAGCCGAAGTCGGACGCTCAACTGACTGAGCCACCCAGGCGCCCCAAAGAATGATTCTTTATTCAGTTCCATTGAGTAGGTTTGGAGAACAGAGACAGGTGAGAAGTTGTGTCCCTAAGGATTGTAGTGACCACCTGGGTAGTGGGCCACAGGCCATGTTTTTATCCATAGTGACACCTCTGTCAAAAATTTCAAAATATTTTACTTTGATGTATGAATAGAAATTTCTTCCCTCAGCAATTACGTAGAATATTGTTTCCATTCGCTAAGTCTCTGCAGAGAAAAACACAAAAGTGGGGAATGAAGAAAAATAAAAAGCTTTCTTCCCCACTTCTGCACTACTAAAGGCTCCCTAGACTCTATGACTTCTTGATTACTTTCTAGTTAATATGGTCAAATACATAAAAGTGATATTTAAGCTATTCATGAAGAACAATTAACTATAGAAGTGAAAATAACTACCAAATTTCATGTATTCCAAGATGTATCAGTTAACAATGGGAAGAGGTCATAGTCTTCACATTCATTCCATGTAATGAAACTGGTATTTACAGAAGAGATATCACTTGTTTAAGAAAGGTAGAAAATAATAGAACAGTAATTTCAGTGCCTGCATTTTAAAATGAAAACAACCTAAGTGGCCATCAACAGATGAATGGATTAAGAAGATATTGTATTTAAACCCAATGGAGTACTATTCAGCCATGAGAAAGAAGGAAATCTTGTCATTTGTGACAACATGGATAGGCTTTGAGGGCATTTCACTAAGTGAAATAAGTTAGACAGAGAAAGACATATATTGCCTGGTATCCACAGAAACCAAGAGTAGAAAAATAATCATGGCCAAAGGCTAGGAAGTGGTGGGTGGGGATTGGGAAAGGCTGGTAAAACAGTACAAAATCTCAGCTATAAGATGAACAAGAGTAAAGCATGGTAGCTGTAGTTGATAACACTGTATTGTATATTTGAAATTTCTTGAGAGAGTAGAACTTAAGTGTTGTCACCAAAAAAAAAGAAAAAAAAAAGAAAAAGAAAAGTGAGGTGATGGATGTGTTAATTAACTAGGGGGGGATCCTCATATCAAACTGTAGGGGGATACTCATACCAAATTGTCATGATGTATACTTTAAATATCTTACAATTTTAGATGTCAGTCATATCTCAGTAAAACTGAAATAAAAATAATATAAATAATGAATAAATAATAAACAAATGCTAAAATATTAGTACTATTTGATCCACAGTTACTTTGCCAGTAGAACTTCGAGGAGACAGTTAACTCCATAGGAAAAGAGAACTTGTCTTGATTTCTTCATGTTTTAGGGACTTAACACAATGCTAGTTTGTATTTAATAGTTGGGAAAGAGGTTAAAGAGAGGAAAAGGAAAAAGAGGAAATTAAAAAGACATGAAAAGAAAGAAGAGAGGAGGGGAGAGGAGGAAGGAAAGAAAGGAGGTATGAATCAAACTCACTGTTTTTGCTATGGGGTATTTGTGGAATGGATAGGTGTGGCTGGAAATAGGTTTTCCATGGATCCCAACTTCCATTACTTCCCTTAGATTAATAAAAGTAGCCCTCACATATCTACTAGTCAATGAGAAGAAATATTACATAAAACTTAAGGAACTGGAAAGTTCTTAGAGGAAATAATGTAAGAATTTTCAGAAATAGAAGAAATGAAGTCTAATGAAAAGCATCTGGCAACCATAAAGTTTTGGGACCCAGTCCCAGAAATACTGATCTCCTATTTAATTAATATACTGTGTAATTTACTCAACTTCTATGAATCTTGGTTTTATGTCCTGAAACGATGGGTACATACAGGATGCTCCCAAGAGTTACTTCCAGTTTTAAAAATCTACCTTTTACTCCACTAGAGCAAAATTAATTTTCCTAACCGTATTTTCTCCCATGGAAAAAAAAAAAAAAAGTATCTACAGAAGTGACTATTTCCACTACACTGTATGTTTTCAAATAAAAAGCCATGAACTTATATAATGCTTAAGATTCCTGAATCTGTCATATTGACTCACTTTTTGCGAGTTTACAAATCAGAGGAGACTAGAGGGAAATAAGATTATCTAATCATTTACCATTCAGTTGTAAAGTGTCAGCATTTACATTTTTATCAGCATTATACTTCCAATGAGATTTAGGACACATCCCTTTAAGTCATCTTGTCATATGACCGATATACAAACAGAAAACTAAGACTTTTTCTAGGTATAATATTCTTCTTACTTTTCAGACAGGCATGAGCAGCAGTATATTCCATTTATTTCAGTGCCAGAACCTAACTTGTCTCCATCTGCATGTGTAAATTTATTAGATGATTTAAAGAGAAGATTAAGACAAGTCTCACAAATTGAAGTTTAATTCTCTTTGTGGAGGGTAAGAAAGCAAGGCTTATTTGGATACCCCAGAGCTTGCCAAGGAAATAAACATCAGATGATTTGGGAAATAATTTAAACATTAACCCACAGATGTTCTCTCACCATCATCTCCAAGTAGGCAGTCACTTAATATGGTCCTTCCTAGTCTCGTGAATCATCTTCTGCCAACGTTATTCTGACGGCCAAATCCTTGAGAAGTACAATTAGAAATGTCTTTATCCAAATACTATACCCTATATACCCCATTTCCTTATTTATGGTCAGAGGAAGTTTTGGTAACTATGGCATAAGACTTGCTTGGAAAATCTCTTAACATTATTAAATAACCCAGCCTCTAGTGGTACTCACTCAGGAACCGGCTACCGAGAACTTCCCAGGTGAAAAGCAGTCCAATTGACAGTCACATTTTTTACTATTTCAACCATCTGCACTTGTGGCTTTTGATTTAAATTTCAATTTGAAACTATTTGTTTTCTCTTTTCAAAGCATCAAAATCCATGTGGCAGGTGTCTCCAAAAGTAATATTCATGCAGGCCTTTTGTTGTACCTCAGTTCCAGCTATTCCAAATTTGGTAAAATCTACCTGTCGTTTTTGCACAATGTAATACCACACAACAGAAACGTAATGATTTATTCACAATTTTAGATTGACAGGATGAGGTTGTTGGATATTGTTGATAACCAGACTAGTGGGGAAAAAGTACTGACCTGATCTTTATCTGTTTCTGTTACTGTTATTGAATGGGAGACCTAGGAAATATGATTTTGTTAAATTAAAACTGGATTTGTCAAGTCAAGCAAACTAAGGATTTAACCATGTATTTTTTTTCTCCTTTCTTAAAGTAACTAGTATGCATTATGGTAATGCTCATATGTTAAATGTCTGTAAGTTGATGAATTCAGCAGCCAGGCTCAGAGGTATACAGGAGCAAAATGTCAATGCAGTTAACATCTTTTACCGACTGATAACTTGAGGCCTTTCAATCACTGATGGACAGAAATCTTAGAGATGACTGAAACTTACTATCAACTTTAGACGAGAAGGCTATGTGTTAAATATGCAGGCTTTAATTAATAGGAACCATCAATTGGGTTTTGTTATACTCCTCTTGAAGGAGGGAAGAAAATAAATAAAGTTTGGTTGAAGAGTTAGTCAAATATAGATGAAACAAAAATCATTCAGTGTTTAAACCACAACTGGTATTTATCTAATTTTCTATACTATACCAGCACTGTTCAATAACACTTTCTGTGATTATGAAAATGATCCGTATCTGAACTGTTATTTACAGCAGCCACTATTCATATGTAGGTATCGATCAGCTGAAATTTGGTTAATGCAACTGAGAAACTGAATTGTTTCTCAGCTTTATTTAGGTATAATTGACAAATAAAGTTGCAATATATTTAACGGATAAAATATTACTATTTGATTCACGTTTATGTTGTAAAAGATATATGACGATCAAATTAATTAACACATCCATTGCCTCATATAGTTGCTTGTGTGTGTGTGTGTGTGTGTGTGTGTGTGTGTGTGGTGAGAACATTTTAGATCTAATCACTCAGCAGATTTCAAGTATACAATACATTGTTATTAACTAGAATCATCAACTGTGTGTTGAATCCTAAAAGCATATTCATCTTATAACTGAAATTCTGTACCATCTGATCAATAGCTCTCCATTTTGCCTGTGCCCCACCTTTTAGCAACTACCTTTCCACTGCCTGTTATGTAAGTTCAACTTTCTATATAGGTGTGTGTAATATTTTATTTTATGTTTTATTTTTTTATTTAAATATAGTTGACACAATGTTACATTAGTTTCAGGTGCACAGCATAGTGATTTGACATCTTTACACACTATGCTACCTTCACAAGTAGCATACAACGCTACATACATACATCTCTCCCCATACAACGCTATTACAATGTCATTGATTATTTTCCCTAGGCTGTAACCATTTATTCCCTTGACTTATTCATTCCATTAATTAGAAGCTTGTATCTCCCATTTCCGTTCACCCATTTTGCCCGTTCTCCCACCTCCCTCCCCTTTGGCAACCATCAGGGAATTCTTAGTATTTACAGGTCTGATTCTGCTGCTTGTTTGTTATTAATTTGTTTTGCTTTCAGATTCTACAGATGAATGAAATAATATAGGAATTTGTCTTTCTCAGTCTGACTTATTTCACTTAGCATTATACCTTCTAGGTCCTTCCATGTTGTCACAAATGGCAAGATCCCACTGTTTTTATGGCAGAGTAGTAGATATATATAATCTTTTTTATCCATTCATCATTTGTTGGACATTTAAGTTGCTTCCATATCTTGGTGATTGTAAATACTGCTGCAATAACCACAGGGGTGCATATATCTTTTCAACTTAGTGTTTTTGTTTTCTTTGGGTAAACAACCAGTAGTGGAATTATTGGATCATATGGTATTTCTGTTATTTCTGTTTTTACTTTTTTTTGAGGAGTGTCCATGCTGTTTTCCACTTTGTTGTTGTTATTGTTGTTGTTGTTTACTTTCCACATATAAGTAATACCGTACAGTATTTACCTATAGCTCTCTGATTTATTATATTTACCATAAGGCCCTCAAGCTCCAATTATGTAGTCACAAATGGCAGGATCTCCTTCTTCTCTATGCCTGAATAATATTATACTTGTATATTACACATTTTCTTTATCCATTTTTCTGATAAGGGACACTTAGATTGCTTCCATGTCATTGCTGTCATGAATAATGTTGCAATGAAGACGGGAGTGCAGATTACCTCTTCAAGATAGTGATTTAATTTACTTTGAATATATACCTAGAAGTGGAACTGTTGTATCACATGTTATTTCTATTTTTAATTTTATCTACCTATGTATCTGTGTATCTATCTATCTATCTATCTATTTATTTATTTATTTTAATGTTTTATTTATTTTTGAGAGAGACAGAGACAGAGTGTGAGCAGGGGAGGGGCAGACAGAGAAGGAGACATAGAATCTGTAGCAGGCTCCAGGCTCCGAGCTGTCAGCACAAAGCCCGATGCGAGGCTTGAACCCACGAACCATGAGATCATGACCTGAGCTGAAGTTGCACGCTTAACCGACTGAGCACCCAGGCACCCCTCTATTTTTTATTTTTTGAGGAAACTCCATATTGTTTTCATAATGACCCCACCAACAGTGTACACGTTTTCCTTTTATTCTACAACCTAGCCAAAAAATTGTTCTCTTATATTTTTGGTAATAGACATCCTAACAGGTGGGAGGTGATACTTCATTGTGGCTTTGATTTGTATTTCTTTGATGATTAGTGATGTGGAGCATCTTTCATACACCCACTGATCATTTGTATGACTTCTTTGGAAAAATATCTATTAAGGTCCTAGCGCATTTTTTTAATCAAGTTATTTAATTTATTGCTACTGTGTTGTATGAGTTCCTTATACGCTTTGGATTTTAACTCCTTACCAGATATTTCATTTGCAGACATTTCCCCCATTCAGTAGATTGCCTTTTCATTTTATTGATTGCTTTCATTGCTGTGAAGAACTTTTTAGTTTGATGTAGTGTCATTTGTTTTTGGTTTGGTTTGGTTTTGGTTTTGGGGTTTTGTTTGTTTGGTTTGTTTTTGGTGCCTGTCTTTTTGGTGTCATATCCAAAAAATAAGTGTCAAGGAGCTTTCCCCCTATGGTTTCTCCTGGGAGTTTATGGTTTTAACAATATTAATATTAATTCTTCCATTTCACAAGGATGGGATATCTTTCTATTTTAGTGTGTTCTTCAATTTCTTTCATCAATGTTTAAGTTTATAGGTCTTTATAGACCTTTCACCTCCTTAAAAATATTAATTCCTAGTATTTTATTATTTTGATGCTATTATATGTGAACATGTTTTCTTAATTTCTATTTTAAGTAGTTCTGGATTAGTATATGCAAATATAACTGATTTTTGTATGTTGATTTTTTATTCTACAAATTGTATTTGTTTATTAATTTTAACATTTTTTTTAAGTAGAGACTACATCTTTCTGTATGTGGGATTATATCATCTGCAAATAGAGACAACTGCAAGGCTTTTATAAAAATTTTATAAATTTTTACAAAATTTTGTAATTTTCTTCCTTTCTGACTTGGAAGTCTTTACTTCTTTTTCTTGCTTAATTGCTCTGGCCAGGACTTCTACTATTATGTTCAACAGAAATAACAACAGAGGACATCTTGTCCCATTCCTGGTCTTAGAGAAAATAGGTTTCAGCTTTTCACTACTGAATATGGTGTCACTGGTGGGATTATCATAAATGGCCTTTATTATATTGCGTACATTCTTTCTATATTCATTTGTTGAATTTTATCATGCAATGATGTTAAATTTTGTCAAAGCCTTTTTCTGTAACCATTGAAATGACCATATGATTTTTAAATTATAGTTGACATACAACATCATATTAGTTTCCAGTGTATAACATAGTGATTCAACAATTCTATACATTACTCAGGGCTCACCATGATAAGTGTAGTCACCATCTGTCACCATACAGTGTTACTATAATATTACTGACTATATACCATATGCTGTAGTTTCCATATCTTTGACTAATTTATTTTATAACTTGAAGTTTGTTTTTTTTATTTTTTTTTACGTTTATTTATTTTTGAGACAGAGACAGAGCATGAACAGGACAGGGTCAGAGAGAGAGGGAGACCGAGAATCTGAAACAGCCCACAGGCTCTGAGCTGTCAGCACAGAGCCCAACGTAGGGCTTGAACTCACGGACCGCGAGATCATGACCTGAGCCTAAGTCAGATGCTTAACCGACTGAGCCACCCAGGCTCCCCTATAACTTGAAGTTTGTACCTCTTGACACCCTTTACCTGTTTTTCCCATACCTGTACTCTCCACCCTTCTGGCAACCACCAGTTTGTTTTCTGAATTATGAATCTGCTTCTGTTTTTTTTTATTTGTTTGTTTTTTGTTTGTGTCTTTAGATTCCATTAAGTGAAATCATATGGTATTTGTCTTTCATTTCTGATTAACCTTACTCAACATCATACCCTCTAGGTCCATCCATGTTGTTGCTAATGGCTTCTCAATTCTTTTTTATGGCTGTGTGGTATTCCCTATATATATCACATCTTCTGTATCTCTTCATGTAGTGATGGACACTTTAGGTTGGTTCCATATCTTGGCTATTGTAAATAATGCTGCAATAAACATGGGGGCACATATATCTTTTTGAATTAGTGTTTTTGTTTTCTTTGGGTCATTACCCAGAAGTGGAATTACTAGATTGTATGGTATTTCCATTTTCAATTTTTTTAATATTTATTTATTTTTGAGAGACAGACCACAAGCTGGGGAGTGGAAGAGACGGAGACACAGAATCTGAAGTAGGCTTTAGGAGACACAGAATCTGAAGCAGGCTTCAGGCTCTGAGCTGTCAGCACACAGCCCAGCATGGGGCTCAAATCCACAAACTGTGAGATCACGACCTGAGCTGCAGTCAGACGCTTAACCAACTGAGACACCCAGGCAAACCTCCATTTTCAATTTTTTGAAGAAACTCAATACCGTTTTCGAATATGGCTGCACCAATTTACACATCCACCAAGCATACACAAGGGTTCCCTTTCCTCCACATGTTCTCCGACACTGTTATTTCTTAATTTCTTCATACTTCTGGTGATATGAGGTGACAACTCATTGTGGTTTTGATTTACATTTCCCTGATGATTAGTGATTATGAGCATTTTTTTTTTCATTTGCCTGTTAGTCATCTATATGTCTTCTTTGGGAAAATATTGGTTTATTTCCTCTACCCATTTTTTAACCAGACTATTTGGTTTGGGGGGAGGGTATTGCATTTTATAAGGTCTTTGTTTAGGATAATAGCCCTTTTTGGTATATAATTTGCAAATATCTTCTCCCATTCAGTAAGCTGCTTTTTCATTTTGTTGGTTTCCTTTACTATAGAAAATTTTTTTTTGTTTTGGTGTAGTCCCAGTAGTTTATTTTTGCTTTTGTTTCCCTTCCCTTGCTTTTGTTTTACTTTCTATCAATGTTGCTAAGGCTGATGTCTAAGACATTACCATGTTTGTCTTTAGGATTTTCATTTTTTCAGGTTTTGTGTTTAGGTATTTTATTCATTTTGAGTTTATTTTTGTATATGGTGTAAGAAAGTGGTTCAGTAGCCATTCTTTTTCATGTCCAGTTTCCCTAGCACCATTTATTGAAAAGACTATCTTTCCCCCATTGTATATTATTACCTTCTTTGTCACAGATTAACTGACCATAGAAATATGAGTGTGTTCTGGGCTCTCCACTCTTTCCCATTGATCCATGTATTTATATCTGTGCCAATACCATAATGTTTTGATTACTATAGCTTTGTAGTATAAGTGCAGTGCAGTTCTATACTGTTTTTATCTATTGTTATGTATGATAATATTCAAGGTCAGAATAAGGATTCTAACATAGTCTCAAACTTCAAAGAAAAAGTATATTTTGGGGGCACCTGACTGGCTCAGTCAGTAGAGCCACACTAGTCTTGATCTCAGGGACATGAGTCCAAGCTTCATCTTGGGTGTAGAGCTTACTTAAAAAAAGAAAGAAAGAAAAGGTATATTTAACTAAAATTATATTATTAACTGAAAAGAAATCCAGACTAACACATTTTTTAAGATTTTCAAATGCATATAATCAAATAAGGAAAGCTGCCTAGGTGACTTATGGTATGTGCCTTACCAAAAAAAGCCCAGTTTAATAAAAAAATATATGAATGCATAGAATCAGTTCTGCATTCAGTTTCTCATCCAGTTTTTCACTATGTGCCTCAGCAAGCTATCCATTATGTTAAGGCTCATTTTTCATTACCTGTGAGAGGTTGAAATAATTCTAACATTACAACAGTGTTATAATGACTAAATGAGATAATGTATATATACAGATATTGGGCAGAATTCTAGGCACATAATAGGTTTTAGATAAATTTCCAAATTCTCAAAGTATATGAATTACACAAACTTTTATCACACACAAAAGTTCCTCTTTTCATCCCTCTAAAAGAAGTTTAAATATTTTAATCAAAGCAATGAAGAACTTTAGCCCAATATCATTTTTTTGCTAATTGTAACTACAAAAATTACAGTTAATAACAACTATAAGTTTTTTTTAAATGAGAGAGCATGAATTCGTTCTGCTTTGTTAATCATTAAATTCTTGTGTTTACAGAAGTTACTGCTGTATATTAGCCATTCACTACATTTGTTGAGTAAAGAAGGTGTAAGCAAATGTGTAATCATACTCCATTAAGTTTTTTAGATTTCACCATCTCAAAGTCTGATTTAAACTCAGAATATAGCTTTAGTTATTCTCCCTTCTTGCTCATAACCAGTGTCTCTTAATTTTGTCACTTTTCTTTCTAAATGCCTTTCATTTTCACTCTTCCTCTCCACTAATAATGCAAATTCTCTATCCTGATGATGTATACAAATAAATGCAGTAACTACTAGCTGCCAGCTAGTTTCACCATCAACACTATCTTCTGTAGAAGCAAACCATCCTCCAGTGGGTGGCAACAAGTTCAGTGGTATGGAGGCAGCAGTAATTATTACCCATAAAGGGGGACCGATATTTGTAAATATTTTAGATGCAAACGCACGTAGGTAAATATTTATGAAAGTATTCACATCTGAAGTAGGGGAGCTATGCTTTTGCTCTGTTTTCTTTTTTTTTTTTAAGTTTATTTATTTATTTGAGAGAGAAAGAGACAGCATGAGTGGGGGAGGGGCAGAGAGAGAGAGAGAGAGAGAGAGAGAGAAAATCCCAAGTAGGCTCCATGCTGCCAGCACAGAGCCCGATGTGGGGCACAGAATCATGAAGCTGAGCTGAAACCAAGAGTTGGACGCTTAACCAACTGAGCCACCCAGGTGCCCCTTGCTCTGTTTTCAAACATAAATAAATTTCAAGTTTTATAAATTTATTAATGTAGAATAGAAGTGTTGCTCTTATTTGCTTGCATTTGCATTTTCTCTCCAGAAAAGGAGAAAAAGGAAACAAGTTGCTGCCCTGGCACAGGAATAAGGTCAAGGCCACACCATTCTTACCTCTGCTACAGAAAACATAGGCGGGGATGTGCCTCTTTTGAAAAACTTTTATGTCAGATTTCACAGTGGAAAACATATTAAAGCATCCCTGATATAAAATACTTTCATTTCTTCTTAATTAACAGCTTTGATCATAGCATCTCCAGGTTAAGAACCAAATATTTTCTATTTCTCATTGTATTAATTTCATCTCATTTTCACTTTCAAGGTTGTCAGTATACTAGTCCCCCTTTGACCTTACAGTTTTCTAACTTCCTCACAAAACCCTCCATCATTCAAGCAGGCAAACCCACCCCTCACTAGCTAATGCATAAACAATGATCCTTCTGGATTTTAAAGGTGAATAAAATTTCTAGTCATTTGTATTCTTCTAACAATATAAAACCTATCAACAAAATCCTTCTACACCCACCCAGTTTGACATGCAGTGCTGTCTCTACTTGACCTCTTCTGAGGTTTACTGAATACTCAGTTAGAATCTTGCATGGTTTACACTTGTTCCATGCGTTATCAGTTTCTCAGCCTTAATAAGGGATGGTGTTTGGCATGTAGAGCCTTAAATTATACTTTCTATGAACTGTTCCTTTTCTCTAGGTTTCCACACTTGCTCAGGTTACAGTAGGGATTATTTTTAATCCAATTTCTTGCATGTTTTCATTTACTAAGTGAACATTGCTCAGGTCATTTTTTTTTTTTTTTCTTAAATGTGATAGGCAGAGACTGCTTTCCTAATAGTGATTATTGTGGGAATGAATAAAGTTATTTCAAAGCACTTTATGAACATAGTCTACCAACAAATGAGAATAACCCTTATGCCTTTGCTCAAAGCTAAGGAATTATACCCATGAAAAGGCTTTAAAGATTCCAGTTAAAAGAAACAATCCATGTGCTTGGCACATAATAGATTCTTAATACATGATCTTCAAATGTTAAATCATGTGAGACTATACGTAATGCTACAAAGCATGCATACAAAAAAATCATAACTGAAAATAGATGAATCTATCATTTTAATCTTAAAAAGTGTTTCATCTATGTAGGATGATAGAGGCCATAGAGATCTGAATAGCTTCACTCATCCTCCAAACGTCATATAGATCAGAAAAGAAATGAAAACTATCCTTCACCTGCAGTTGCATATAAGGGGGAGATTAAAAATACTGAACATTTCAAATGATGTCCAAACAGGGGAAAAAATACCCTAACAGGAACAATCAATTCAAGTATACATTAAAACAGAGTATATGGGGAAAAAAGAGAGGGGAACAAAACCTAAGAGTTAGAACACAGACTCATTCTGACAAAGAGAGATTCTCAGAATTCATAAGACCATGTCAGAAACTTGATGGATGACAGCATTAGCTATTCTGGAACTGAAAGACAGCGCTCTAAAGAACACAGAACTATAAGTGGTCTGGGAGTGTCAGTCTTGTAAGCATCACTTACTTCTAGGAGAAATAAAGTCTCCCTGAACATGTGGAAAGCAAAGAGTAAATATTTACTTATGTATGTATGCTTATTACCTTGAATCTGAAATCCAAAATATCAGAACAAAATTGGATTTAAAAAAGTAAGTCATGATATGACTTGACTGAATTTAGGTAGGAAAGCAAAAAAAAAAAACAAAAAAAAACCTGAAATGAAGACTAAATCCAAGCTTCCCCAAAAAAGGTATATTTGACTTAAACTATAACAAAGAGCATTTAGTAACATAATGGAGACAAGGGAGAAAACAAAAACTACCTTTAAAAAAAGGGCAGAGAATAATTAGAGAGAAAATTGATAGATACAAAAGATAGATATAAAAAGATAGATATAAATGACTCTATACATACATATATATGTATATGTACATATATACGTATGTTTTTTTGAAGAAAAGAGAACTAATATTTAAAATATTGGCTTCTTTGAAGAAAATAAAAGAGAACTAATATTTAATCATAATCTGGAGCCCCCGGGTGGCTCAGTTGCTTGAGCATCCAACTTCGGCTCAGGTCATGATATCGCTGTTTGTGAGTTCGAGCCCCGTGTCAGGCTCTGTGCTGACAGCTCAGAGCCTGGAGCCTGCTTCGGATTCTGTGTTTCCCTCTCCCTCTGCCTCTCCCCCATTTGTGCTCTCTCTCTCTCTCTCTCTCAAAAATAAATAAAATATAAAAAATTTTTAAATCATAATCTAACAAATTTTTCTGGAAATACAAAAGCTCTAATTTAGCATTTTAAGTAGCCTAAATATTACTGGAAAACTTTACCCAGAAAGTCCAACTCTGGGACTAATATTCTAATAGACTAATTAAATTACAAAAATAAAGAAAAAAATCTGTCTTATGCAGTAAAAGAACCAAGTGACTTATAAAGAGATAAAAGCTTCAGATGGGGTGCCTGGGTGGCTCAGTTGGTTAAGTATGCGACTCTTGATTTCAGCTCAGGTCATCATGTCACGGTTTTGTGGATTCCAACCCCACATCAGCGCAGACCCTGCTTGGAATTCTCTTTCCCTTGCTTTCTGCCCCTCCCCAACTCACACTGTCTCTGTCTTCTCAAAATAAATAAATAAACTTAAAAAAAAATTTTTTTTTAAATGATGAAAATCAGGACGGCTAGGTGGCTCAGTCAGTTGTGCATCTGACTCTGGATTTTCACTCAGGTCATGATCCCAGGGCCAAGGATGAGATCAAGCCCTATGTTGGGATCCATGCTGAGTGTGGAGCCTGCTTGAGATTCTCTCTCTCTTCCTCTGTCCCTCTCTTCTGCTCATGCTCTTTCTCTTTCTCTCTAACATAAAATAAAAAATAATAATAAATAGATCAAAATCATGAGGTATCATTTCTTTATAGCAACATACAAAATAAGATACATGGGATTAATACACTTTAAAAATTTAAGGAAAGAACCAGCCAATGCCCTATTTCCCAGCCAATGTTTCCTTCAAGTTCCATGGATATCCAAAACAAGCTCAAAACATTAGAGAATTCAGGGAATGCTGCAGTCAAGTCCTTCCTAAGAAATCTACTAGAAAACTGATTTCATATATTCCAAGAACAATTGGGAAGAACCTGGCAAATGACTAACAGTGAGCACTTATTGTGTTAATTTCAGATTTATCATCAAAATATAGGTGGGGACAAGGTGAAACAATAATATATAATTATCACATGTCCTGACAAAATAGAAACAATTAAAATAACAGAGAGAGAAAAAGATAAATTAGTATGACCTCACTGAATATTTCTTCGAACTTTGAACTCTCCCTTATAGGCTTTTTTATGGTAGTTTTATTGGTAGAATCATTCTAAAATTATTTTGTGTGTACTGTAGGAAAAGCTAAGTAAGAAAAGAACATTGATATTCTTGGATCAGAGTTATCACTGTGGGAAAGGGAAGTGCAAATGAGAGGAAAGTTGAGAAAAACCCCGAGGTAGAATTTGAATTGGAAATAAGAGTATGACCCCCTAATTAGACAAAAGTCCCACAAACATGGTATGTGTGTGTATGTATGTATGTATGCATGTGTGTGAGTATTACCTGTCTCCAGCCCTTGAAAGAATCTAAAAGTAATGATTCTCCACTAGCAATTAACATACTTAGTGCCCAGTTCTTGATTCTGAAAACAATCAGGACTCTAATTTAGAGAAATGATGATTTCAAGTCTGGGGAGTAAAAGTACAAACTGAAAATGGGATATATTCTAGGGCCAGATAATCAAAGAACTTCTTAATGACTAGTGGGAACATGTCAGAAAATCAAAGGAGCTAACTTCGCCTAATTGAGCAAATTGGGGTCAATTTTTTTCTAACTTTTTATTGATGTATGACACATAAACAGAAAAATACCAACTTAAAAATAAGGGCATTATTTGGTGAATTTTCATTGTAAGAACACACTTTCTTAACCAGACCCAGATCAAGAAATAGAACATTATAAAAACATTAGAAGCCACATTCATACATCATCAAAAGCCACCATTCTCCTGACTTCTAACAGCATAGTTTTTTTTTTTTGTCTGTCTTGTAACTTATGGAATCACAGAATATACTCTTTTGTCTCAGACTTATTTTAAAGAGTATTATTTTTGTGAGATTCACCCTTATTGTTGTGTATTGGAATTATTCATTCTGATTGCAATATTGTATTCTACTGTAAGTACATATCACAATTTAAATTTTGGATGACTCGAGTAAAAATATATGTATAAGAAATTGTTTTTTTTTTTTTAAATCCCTAAGTCTATAGTGATGCACTAACAAGTGCAGATGGGAGAATGAGATATTATTCACAAAATTATACAGGCAAATAAGTGTACAAAGAATGACAGAATGAGAAAATGGCCATACTGTAACCATCAAAGTAATAATCTATTCAAAAAAGGATCACCAATGAATCTAAAATCATTGGGTCAAATGCTAATGGAGAACAGGTTATTCACATAATTCACATAATTCACATAATACAAAAGTATCAGCCTGCATATCACTTAGTAATAACAAAGGAAATGTGGCAACCTTATAATGGAGAGATCTTGCAATCGTCAAAACCAGAATTATAAATAATACATTTCATGATTCCATGCAATATCATGTAAATAGTACCCTTGCCAAAGATGTTAAACCTATATCTAAATATGATGAATCAATTAGACAAATCCAGATTGTGAGGCATTGTATAAGACAGCTGGCCTAGACATTTAAATTTTTTCAATGTCATGAAAAAAAAGGACAAAGTAGTTTCAGAGCTGTTATTCTAGATGTAAAAAGATGTAACAACTACGTGCAACTTTGTAATCCTGCTTGGATCTTAGAACAACAGCAACAAAAACTCAAGGACAACTGGGAGATTAGGGAGATATTTAAATATAGAACATTTATTACATAAGATAATTTTATCAATGTTGAACTTCTTGGGTGTGATAGTGGTATTATATTTGTGTAGAGAATGTCTTAGTTAGAAAGTATTTAGAAGGAGTATTCCAGAACCTGCAACTTCCAATTTTTTTATGTAAATCAGAGGAAAAGAAAGAAAAATAAATGTAGCTGTTGAGAATGGAAATCAGATAAAGATATAGAGGTAATAATTTGTACTATTCTTTTAATTTTTCTGTAGATTTGAAAGATGAGACCAAAACACATTTATCTTAAAATTTTCAAGGATTCAAGATTGCTTTTAAAATTCAATATAGTAAAAGAAAGATGAACCACCAATTAACATTGTCTTTTCATAGTTTAAACATGTAAATCAAAAAACATCTCTTTACCCAGTTTCTGAATTTCAATTCTAACTTTAATTGACTTATTAGTTAGCATATATTCATTATAGAATAAATATACAGATATCTCATGAGTTTTAGATTATTTAAAATAATCTTAAATTTTTATTTTACATTGATTATATTTTTCTCCTTATATATCACAAATTTATAAGTCACTATTATTCATGAAAAATATGGTTCTGGGTAGATAAATTCTTTTTTTGAAGTTTCATTAAATGGCAAACACATAAGACTCCATGGCAACTTTAAGCTTATATTTTTCATTAGCTCTACTCAAGAGCTAATATTCCCATGATATTGGCTACTGCTTGCCAAAACAATATATAATTTATTTTATAAAACCATTCCCTCCTTCCAACCCCCCCTTCAAAAAAAGAATCCACCAATATTGATTTTGGAGAAAGCAAACAAATCTTTTAAGAATCACTAATTGGATCATGGTTTTAGCAAACTTTGTATAAAAAAAAAAAAACTTAAAAGTGTTCTATAACTTTAAATGATAGAAACCACAATTCAAAGTTATTGATGGTCACAATAAACTAGCAATAAACTATGTCTAACTTAAAAAAATAAGAAAATGACATGTAATATTTAATTCTTATTGATAATTTCCTATGAGATTAAAAAAGCACTTTTACCTGACATTGAGGAGCTTAATATTCAATGGATTATTTGAAAATAACTTTATAAATTTGCCCATATGTATTTTTCTTTTAAAGGCAAATGAAACTTACATAAACCCTTACATAGATATTATAATAATAGATATTGCATATTTGCATCCTAGTGAAGATGACATTATTGCAAATTTAAACATCAATAGTATGAAAAAATACCATCTGAAGAGTATGCCACTCTAAAATATACCACTTTGGCACAAGGATTCTTCCGAGCTACAGGCACTTAAAAAACAGCAGGCAAAAGAAGGGCACTCTGACCTGGTCTTTTCTTCCATAAAGCAGAAGATAAAACTCTTGTGTGAAAGATGCCCTTCCTATACCAGGAAGAAAGAAACATTCTTATCACCACACACAGAGCTCAGGCCAAAAGAATTCTGACACAAACTTAGTTAAATTAATTATTATTTCCCTTTAGTTTTCTTGTATATTTAGTGACTTTTCCACAACTGCCTCTCTTTTTTTCAACCTGGTATAAAAGCATTTAGGTCATCATTTTCTTATTTGAGCTTCCATGTCATGTAAAGTTTATATTAAATAAATCTGCATGATTTTATCCTATTAATGTTTTATATCAATTTAATTTTTCAAGCTCTAGCTGGAGACCCTAAGAGTTAAAGTGTGGCTTCTCCTTCACATTACCACACACGATAGAGAAGTCTTCAAATCTTAATATTCGTCATATATATTTTTTAATGTTTATTTATTCTTGAGAAAGAGAGAGACAGAGCATGAGTAGAGGAGGGGCAGAGAGAGAGGGAGACACAAAATCTGAAGCAGGCCCCAGGTTCTGAGCTGTCAGTGCAGACCCCGATGTGGGGCTTGAACTCATGAACCATGAGATCATGACCTGAGCTGAAGTCGGATGCTTATCCGACTGAGCCACCCACGCGCCCTTGTCATATATATTTTTGAATAAATTCATCCTTCCATATCACATGTTTAACAGTGTTAACATATAAATCCATACAATTTTCTGTTTTTCTCATGAAATGTGTATTTGAGAATATAATTACTATTGACACCACATATTTGTTTTCTATTATTATGAATTTATCCTATAGGATACATCTCTAGTATCTCTAAAAGTTGGGGACAGGAAGGACTCCTGTAAGATCTTGAGCAATGCTTTCACATCAATAAATAATATTTTGAAAATTACACAATTTGATAAAATTATGATTAAATCCTATCCATTAGCATTTTCCCTCAGAGAATGAAGAATAATTATTTACTAATGTAGAGGAAATATCCTAACAAAGGTGGTCTTTACAGAGACCTAGGTTACTTAGTTTATTCATGAAAATTAGAAACTAGATATTTATTTAACTTCTTTTGGAAGGACATATGAATAATATAAGACATAAAAGTTTTCTATTTTACCAGTCAGGAATAACTTATGTTTAGAGAATATGATAATTTCCCAAAAGCCTCAATTCTTTCAAATCTGACATAGCTACAGATGTCGGTCTCAAATAGAAATATTTACCTTTATTTTGCATCATTTCCAAATATCCATATCATTTTCTTGACTTTAAAAAAATTAATTATTTCACTTAGCATCACACTCTCCAGTTCCATCCACGTTGCTACAAAGGGCCATATTTCATTCTTTCTCATTGCCACGTAGTATGCTAAGTGAAATAAGCCATACAGAGAAAGACAGATACCATATGTTTTCACTCTTATGTGGATCCTGAGAAACTTAACAGAAACCCATGGGGGAGGGGAAGGAAAAAAAAAAAAAAAGAGAGAGGTTAGAGTGGGAGAGAGCCAAAGCATAAGAGACTCTTAAAAAATGAGAACAAACTTAGGGCTGATGGGGGGTGGGAGGGGCGGAGGGTGGGTGATGGGTATTGAAGAGGGCATCTTTTGGGATGAGCACTGGGTGTTGTATGGAAACCAATTTGACAATAAATTTCATATATTAAAAAAAAATAATTATTTACAATTTTTGCCTTGACACCAAACAGGCAATTATCTTTACAGTAGCAGTGATATTAGAATAAGGCAGTAAATGAGACCAGTTAATGAGTCTAAGACTTGAAAAAGAATGAACTCAAAGTAGCCATGGTTCAAATAATAGAAAATATTCAGTAACTAAGAGATACATCAACTGTTCTCCATACAAAGTTATTCTTTTTCTTTTACAAAAAGATTATGTGACAAGTTATGTAGTTACTCTGACCTCCCCTAAAATTCATTTCATATGGGCTGGTGCTATTTCTTTTAATTCTAGGCACTCCATTAATTTCTAATCTTTCTTACATGGAATATTACCATTCCTTTTTTTTTTTTTAATTATTTTAATGTTTTTATTTATTTTGGAGAGAGTGAGAGAATGAACGAGGGAAGGACAGAGAGACAGAGAGGGGGAGGGAGGATCTGAAGTGGGCTCTGCACTGACAGCAGACAGCCTGATGTGGGGCTCAAACTCATGAACTGTGACATCATGACCTGAGCCAAAGACTGACACTTAACTGATTGAGCCACCCAGGAACCCCCCCCTTCCTTTTTTTTCTGTTTAATCATAGAAGCTGGCATTATGATTTAATTCAAGCATGCTGAGTGTTAAGAGAATATAATAAATAAAAAAAATAAGGTTGTTCATATGGCATATAAATAACCATTTACTACTTTTGCTTTACATATACATTTGTTATTATGGGATGGTAATTAGAAACTTTGATAAGTATCTTCTCTTCCAAGTTACAAATGTCTTTATCACAGAGCATGGCTTCAAAATTAAATTATAGCCATAATTACTTTATCAAATTCCAGTTCTACCACAGATAATAGTATTGCATCAAGCTAAAACAACCTTGTATTATATTAGAAAGTAAATTTTTTCTTTTTAAAAGGTTATGCAATTTGTAAATTAAAAATAAGAATGAACAGGAAAGAAATATTTTCATCTTTTAATGAAGATTTTTTAAATAAATTTATTTTTTTAGTATAATTCAAAGTTGCAATATTAAAGTTTTATACCATGACTTAAAGCTTTCTATCTACGGTATAATCAAAGCAAGCATAAATTAACATGAAGCTTTCTTTAATACGCTGTGGAGAGTGAAACATCTTTTTTTTTTTTCAACTATAAAGAATTTCCCAAACTTTGGTGATAAACAGATAAAGAGATGTGGTTTCATTCTGGGATAGCAAGATAATTAACTGTCTACTGTTTCTGTTCCCAGCTGTTGGATGGAAATGTTCCTGAAAAGCAATAGTCCAGGAAGAGAATTTCATTTCTGAATCTTCACTGCATCTTTGTAAAGCCATTTTGGCTACTTTTTGCAATGGGACACGAGTGGAAGTGATATGTATCACTCACTTGTAGTTCAAATTAATTAAAAAGAAAGTGTGCCTGTTCCATTGTTCTCTCATATTGAGGCTAAATACAAGAAGCTTTGACACTTCCAAGAGTCAAAATATGAAAGAGTCTGGGTCCCTGAATCTCTATGTAGAGGACAAAGACCAACTGGCCAAGAACACCCACATTTTATTGTCACAAACTTCTCCTTTGTAAAACTCTGACACTGAGGGTTATATTTTCTATAGCAGTTGATGATACTCAAACTGATACATATGGTGTTCAGCAGGGATGGGGGGATGGGGTATTGAATGGGAAGATTTTTCTGGTTTCTGGGGAAAGTCAGTGTTTTCACTGAAAAATGCATTTGGAATGGTCCATAAAAGGACTCAGTTAAGGCAATAGAAACACATAAAATGAAGTTAAGCAGTTACTTCTAAAATGGATATTTAAAACCAGAGTCATGTACCTGGGCTTGTAGTGCAATTTATTTGGACATATTTTTAACTAAGAAAAAAGATAGAAGAGGCCCATATTCCTTGGCATATGTCAAATTTTGTTTTGACATTCATTGCTTCAAATGTTTGCATTCTTAAAAATAAATTCTCTAACAACTCACTTTTGGAACACTGGTGAAGACTAAAATAAAATAAAATAAAATAAATCGCCTTCCTCAAAATCTTTACAAATCTACTTCTTAAAAAATCAAACAGTGAGAGGTGTTTGGGTTTTTTGTTTTGGTTTTTGTTTTTTTTGTTCCCCTCACACATTCTTTAGAATGTTCCTCTAGGCAAGAGCTGTAGATCACAATATGGCTACCAGCCAGACTCCTCACCACAGCCGTTGAGTGGGTTAAGAAGACACCAGAGAGCTGAGATATAAAGGAACTCAAACAACAGGCTATTTCTGGGCAAACATAACTGTAAAGGGCTCCTTTTCTATCAAACAGTGAGCAGATTCTAAGTCATTAGCAAAGAAGCCCCAGAACAATTGACAAAATGTGTGAAGAAAGGAAAAGTAAATAGGGGTAACTTCTGACAGAACCACACTAAATTAGAAAGATAGATAGATAGATGATACAGAGAGATAGATACACCGACAGAAGATAGAAGAAAAACAGGAAGCACGGAAAGAAAACAAAGGGCTTTATCTTTTGACATATTTCAAAAGAAAGAAATATTTCCTGTTTTGAGGTTTTGATAAAGCTATATATTAAGAGTAAATAAATTAACTCTTAATTTTTTTTTCAGAAG
Source organism: Panthera leo (assembly GCF_018350215.1). Taxonomy (NCBI): domain Eukaryota; kingdom Metazoa; phylum Chordata; class Mammalia; order Carnivora; family Felidae; genus Panthera; species Panthera leo. Next base: position 132,268,147 of record NC_056686.1, read on the forward strand.
TAGTTTATGAAAATAGTAAAGTAGTAAATCATGAATGAATGATTTAAATAACAATAGAACAAATGTTTGTAAGTTCTACATTTTAAGTAATGGTCTAACTGCACTTAAAAGTGTGAAAAGATCTTCAAATCTTTTTGGAACTCTTTAAAGTTTATGGAACAGAAGGAGAACTATCACTCCCTTCCTCAGTCCTCCTCACTCTCATAATCCTAATGTGTTCTAAAGTATAGGAAATAAAAAACAAACCCTCCAAGCCCACCTATCACTGCCATTCTTTTTTGATAACTTTAACTTTTGGGGAGAGAAGTATTTATATCATGCTTGTAACAAAGATATTTGATTCTGACTTACTTCAAAGTAAATTATAAAATGAGATTTCTAAAAATATATTCAGCTCTTTTAATACTATTACATAACATCAAGGAATTAAATTTATTTATATATGTAAATTTAGGAATGTTTATTTTTGGCAAGAAATGCCATTACTTTGTAAGGACCCATATAACATATTTTAGAAAAAAAAATCATTAAGTATTGATTTTTTGTGTGTGTTAGCCAATAACAGAGGTATGATTCTGATATATGAAAATTTACATGCATAAATAACAAATTTCTTATGTCATAACATAGACTGTAAACAAAGTCAGAAACTCTGCATAAAGCATATAAAATTTAAGTAATTTCTCTACCTAAGATCTTCATCACAGAAAGTTTCAGTAGATTTCATCACATTTTGAGAAGGAAAATTCATTTAGAATGGATACTGTCTTTCATCCCTATATACAGTAAGGATGTGAGTACCACATATAGTAATTTAGCTTACTTTTCAATTGTTTTGGAAAAAAAAAACCAGGAAAGTAAAAAGAAAAAAAGAGTAACCTGGAATTAAACAACAAAAACAAAAACCTTGTCAATTTCCCTGGTTAGTAAACCATTTCATAATTATGATTGCAGAGATAAAATAAGCAACTTAAAATTAGTATTTTTGAAAAACTATTTTATAAATAAAAAAAATGTATCTGATAACTCTAGAACCTCAACACAGTTCAAATTGGTTAAGACAAATTTTAAAAATAATATTTTTTTCTTTTTTATCATAAAGGTAATATATAAATACTGGCTGTTGTCTTAAAAATTCAAATCTAAAATTATAGACTAAAAAGAGTGGTCTCGGTATATCTCTGCCCCACAAAATATATATATATATATATATATATATATATATATATATATACACATACATATATATGTATGTATATATATATATATATATATATATACACACACATATATACATATATATGTATATATATGTGTATATATATATGTTTACATGTTTATAAATATAAATATGTTTATATTTATATATATATTTTTTATACTATTGAAAAGTAAGTAAATTACTATGTGTGGTACTCACATCCTTACTGTATATAGGGATGAAAGACAGTAGCCATTCTAAATGAATTTTCCTTCTCAAAATGTGATGTCATCAATAAAGGTATACATTTAATGTGATTACATCGTGGTGTATCCACAGTATGAAATAGTATACAAAAATTATGAAGATAGCTTATTCTTTTTCTTTTTTAATTCAAGACAGTATGCTGAACAAACTGAAACAAAACACAGTTTTTGACCAACTAATACTTTAAAAATTGAAGGAATTAAATTTCCACACAGGGCTATTCCTTTGAAAGATACTGTGGTTATGGCAATGAATCTGGGGACAAGAAAATTAAACCTCAGCATGGTACTAAGGTTTAAATTGACAACATTTACATCTATAAAACAAAATAAAAATTTTTAATGGATGTCAATATAAAGACAAAGCAGAGAAACTTAATCATGGCTTTAAAAAAAAGAGAAAAATTGTCATCCTTGTTGGTATAAAAGTAAAGGTATTAGTGAAATCACATGGAAGAAGAGGAAGAAAGGTAGAGATATGACTATCTTATGACAGAAAAAACAAATATATTAAATATATTATTAAAAGTTCCTTGACACAAAGATCAATATAACAGAATAGAAAATCCAGAAATATGGTCAATTAATCTTTAAGAAAGCATGAAAGAATATCCAATGGGAAAAATATAGTGTCTTCAATAAATGGTGTTGGAAAAACTGGATGAAAGAATGAAATTGAACCACTTTCTTACACCATACACAGAAATAAATTCAAAATTGACTACACACTTAAATGTGAGGCCTGAAACCATAAAAATCCTAGAAAAGAGCATAGGCACTAATATCTCTGACATTGGCCATAGCAACTTCTTTCTAGATATCTCTCCTCAGGCAAGGGAAACAAAAGCAAAAATGAACTATTGGGACTTCATCAAGGTAAAAAAGCCTCTGCACAGTGAAGGAAACAATCCACAAAACTCAAGGAAGCCTATGGAATGTGAGAAGATATTGACAAATGACATATCAGATAAAAGGCTAGTATCCAAAATCTATAAAGAACTTATCAAACTCAACACTCCAAAAATAAATAACGCAGCTAAGAAATGGGCAGAAAACATGAACAGACATTTCTCCAAAGAAGACATACAGATGGCCAACAGGCACATGAAAAGATGTTCATCATCACTTATCACCAGGGAAATGCAAAGCAAAACTACAATGAGATATCAGCTCAATCCTATTGGAAATGCTAAATTAAAAACACAAGAAACAACAGGTTCTGGCAAGGATTTGGAGAAAAAAGGAACCCTTGTGCACTGTTGGATGGAATGCAAACTGGTGTAGACACTTTGGGAAACAGTATTGAGGCTCCTCAAAAAGTTAAAGATAGAACTACCCCATAATCCAGTAGTCACATGGCTGGGTATTTACTCAAAGAAAATAAAAACACTAATTGGAAAATATATTTCTTTTTATTTAATGTTTATTTATTTGAGAAAGAGAGCATGCTCATGAGTGGAAGAGGGGCAGCAAGAGAAGGAAAGATAGAATCCCAAGCAGGCTCCTCGCTGTAGGTGCAGAGCCTAAAGTGGGGCTTAAACTCAGTAACTGTGAAATCATGACATGACCTGAAATCAAGAGTTGGAAGCTTGACCAACTGAGCCACCCAGGTGCCCCCAATGCACCCATACGTTTATAGCAGCATTATTTACAATGGCCAAGATAAGCAGCCCAAGTGTGTCCATTGAGAGATGGATAAAGAAAATGTGGGATATATATATATACGTATATATATATATATACGTATATATATACGTATATATATATATCCAAGAAGATGTGGTATATATAATGGAATATTACTCAGCCATAAAAAAAGAATGAAATCTTGCCATTTGCAATGATGTGGATGGAGACAGACAATATAATGCAAAGTGAAATAAAAGTACAAAACTATAAAACTATAAAGATTCAGCTTGCTTATGGTTAAAGTAGTTGGACAAAAAGTGACCTACTTCCAAAATAGGTAATGGCCCACCTCCCCATCTGTGGGTTAAATTCATAGTAAATAAATGTTTGGTAGAATTCATCAGTGAAATCATATGGTCTTGGTTTTTCTGTGCTGGGAGATTTTGTCTTACTAATTCAGTTGTCATTCTTGCTATTGGTCTAAGAAGATTTCCTATTTCTTGGATTCAAATTTCATGATTCAATCATGGTAACTTGTGTGTTTTTAGGAATTATCTGTTTTTTTGTTCTAACTTATCTGAGTTTTTAGTGTATAATTGCTTATAGTAATCTGTTATCACACTATGTATTTCTGTAGTTATCTGTTGTATTGTTTTTCTCTTCCATTTCTCATTTTGGCTTTTGTGTCTTCTCTTTTTCTTCTCAGTTAATGTAGTTAAAGCATTGCCAATTCAGTTTTTGTTTTTGTTTTGAAGAATTAGTCATTACTTGCAGTGTTATGTTATTAATTCTTTTCTCTATTTTACTTATTTCTGGTTTCTCTTTGCTATTTCCTTCCTCTTCTAAATTTCAGCTAAGTTTCTTTTTTTCTAGTTCTTTGTGTTGTAATGTTAAGTTGTTTATTTCAACGTTTTTTCTTAATACAACCATTTGTAGCATAAATTTCACTCTAACATGTGCTTTTGCTGCATCCCATAGGTTTGGGAATATTATGTTTTCTTTCACTTCTGTTTTAGATACATTTTGTCTTGCCATTTGGTTACTTATTTGGCCCATTGTTTGTGCATAGTGTCTGTTTAATATTTAAATGTTAAATATTTAATATTTACATTGTAGATTTTCCAGGTTTGTTTGATTGTAGATCTTTCATTTTGTACCACTGTAGTTGGAAAATATACTTGGTATGATTTCAGTCTTCCTAAATTTGTAATATTTTTTATGTTTATTTTTATGTGATTTACCTAGGGGATTCTTCTGTGTGTACTTGAAGAAACGGCATACTCTATTTTTCTCGGATGGAATATTTTATATATATCTTTTAGAACCATGTATTCTGAAATATGCTTCTTGTTAGAAAAAAAAATAACTTTAACTGAGGGTACTCCTTTAAAATAAACCATATCAGAGGGGAGGTGGGTAGATGGATAGGTGAAATAGGTAAAGGGGATTAAGAATATACTTACCTGATGAGCACTGAGTAATGAGGTATAGAATTGTTGAGTCATTGTATTCTATACCTGAAACTAATATAACACTATATATTAACTGTACTATAATTAAAATTTGAAACTTAATACATTTTATTTTAAATAGTAAGTAGGGGCTTCAGGATGGCTGAGTTGGTTGACGATTGGGCTCTTGATTTCTGTTCAGGTCATGATCCTAGGGTTGTGGGAATGAACCCAACACTGGGCCCCATACTCACCATGGAGCCTGCTTAAGATTCTCTCTCCCTCTCACTCTGCCCCTCTCCCCAGCTTGTGCTCTCTCTCTCTCTCTGTCTCTCTCTCTCTAAAATAACATAAAATAAGGGCGCCTGGGTGGCTTAATCATTTAAGTGTCCACTCTTGGTTTTGGCTCAGGTCATGATCTCATGGTTCTTGGGTTCAAGCCCTACATTGGACTCTGCACTGACAGTGTGGAGCCTGCTTGGGATTTTCTCTCTCTTCCTCTCTCTCTGCCCCTCTGCCACTTGGGTGCTTTCTCTCCCTCTCAAAATAAATAAATAAAAACTTTAAAATAAATTAAATAAATAAAGTAGTATAGAAAGGAAGGACGGAATAAGAGAAGAAAGAAAATAAATGGTATTTGCAAAGTTTAACAGTGCCACTACCTGTTAAATGACCACCCAGCCAGTCTCAAACTGAACAGGCCAAGAGGGAGAATTATTCTTTGTATGATGTTCAGAAAGACGTATTTATAGGTAAAGGCATGTAGTTTTTTTTTTTTTTTTTTTTTTCTTCAGTATTCTTTGTATTTATAATAGCACTACAATAAAACAAAGAAGGAGTTAAAAGGAGGGATAGGAATAGCATTCTTGATATCTTTTAATTAGGTGGGGAGAAAAAGGATTTAAAGTAGAAGATGCAATTCACTAGTTTGCTAGAGCTAAAAAAATAATAAAAACCACTAAATAGTAATTCAAAATTATGTCAAGCTATTTCAAAGGAAAGAAACAATTTTTTCCCTTCATAAATTGTATTTGAGTGACCATAAGTAGTTAAATAATAAAAATGATGATGATGAAGTAATTCGATTGAATTATTTTAATATAAAAATTCTCTAAACCCACAGTTACTCAGAATTGATGAAAAAGAAAACTAACAAAATATCAGCACCAATAATAAAAGTATTTTTTACTAGACTTAAGTTGAAATGTTATCTTGTCTAAATTATATATAATAGGAAGAAAATGACCACTTATAATTTCCAACAACCAAATTGCTTTTACTTTAACTTTTTTTCATTTTTTTTAATGTTTATTTTTGAGAGAGACAGAGTGTGGGTAAGGGAGGGGCAGAGAGAGAGGGAGACAGACTAGGAAGCAGGCTTCAGGCTCTGAGCTGACAGCAGAGAACCCAACGCAGGGCTCAAACTCACAAACCATGAGATCATGACCTGAGCTGAAGTCGGACACTTAACTGACTGAGCCACCCAGGCACCCCTCAAATTTAGGATTCATTGTTTATGTTTAGCATTTGGGATAAGAGGAGTCCTATCTAAAACTTACTTCTTAAAAAATGTACAATAATATAGTCAAGAGGCAAGGTAATTCTACTTCTTGACAGGGGAACTGGATCCAAGAAACACTAAAAATCAAAAGAACCTATGGTCTACATGAGAAACTTATATTTCAAAAAAATTATTTACATCACTAATATTGCAATTGTCTTTCCACATTGTTTTTTCCCCCTTTCCTTTTATATTTTCTTACTAACTTGCCATACAGTATTTTAGAAGACAGACTTTCTCTGCACTTCATAGACTTGTTATCAGAGTAATTGTTTAAACCAACTCATGCTAAAATAGCAGCAGCTGATAATGTCTGAATACATTTATCATCTGTTTGCAATGTCATAACCTGAAGGTACCATGAATGGGAAAATGTGGAATATGGGAGATTTTCTACAAATTACTTTGACTCTGTGGAGATTACTGCCCCTAAGCCAACTCCCAGCTGCATGTTCCATAAAGTATTTTAATTTACAAGAGAAAGTACATCATCTTTGAGGTCACACCGACTTAGAGAGTAGGAAATCAGTTGAAAAGTGATTCATCAGAGAAAAAAAAATTACTTGAAAATGTATGTGGATTGATTGATTGGCTCAGAAAAAGCAGTTGATAAATTTTACAAGGTCAATGTGTTATGCAGCAGTAGGTAACTCATTATCATCTCAGGTTAATATGAAGTTTTCATATTAAATATTCAAATTGTTATATGCTTATGAATTGATATTAAAGTTTCATATTAAATATTCAAATTGTTATGTGCTTATGAAATATAATTTTATGAAGTATATGAGGATATTGCTTTTAAATTGACAATAATAGCAGGCTGGTTCATTTTTTTATTAGTGAAATTTCTTATACAGTATGAATAGAGAAGAGATAACAGAAAATTACAATACAGGATCATAAAGAATAATGACAGGCTCATTCTCTTACCAGAGATGGGCTACCAATATTAGAACTGCTATTGGCATTGGGGCATGGCTAATAGAGAGTGTGGAGCTGAAACTAAGAATTGTTTAAATATGGAGAGGAGTATCTACTTGATATAGACAATGTAAAGAGAGAAAAAATAATATAAGCTCCTTCTCACTCTGTAAGTTAATGATGCTATCCTATTTCAAAGAAAATGCTATGAATGGAGAGGATGACAGAGAAGTGTTAGTATTTTACTGTTGCAGTTTTGGTAAAACAGCTACTACCAAGGAGTGATGACCAGTGTCTATATGAGAATCCTGTTGTGGATCATCAAGCATCACTATAAGCAGGCGGCCGATTTATGACATATGGGCACAGTGGGTTACCGTTAACTTGCGATTGAATTTGAAGACCTAATGACAAGAGAAAATTATCTCCATCTTTTCTATTTTCTCAAACCATAGATATCTTTGCCCAATGAAAGAATTTAGGATCAATCTAATTCAAGGGAAGAATTGAAAGCTTATAGTAAAACAAAGAGCATATAACCATATGCTCTATGGTGTCTAGCAAGAAATAATTGTTAATGAGTATATGTGATCTAGGTCAATGGGTTCCTGTCACCAGTACTACATTTCTGAAGACCAAGAAATAAGGGATAAATTAATATAACAGAAGAAGATAAATAGAACGAGGGCTTGCTCCAATTAAAAATATACTAAAATTTCTACAAACTTTCTGAAGAATTTATACCAGGACATCAAGTCATATATTTAGAAGGTCACTGAGATAGGTATGTAAGATAGTAATCACAATTGCCTAAACATAGGATATTGTGTAAAGGTTCCTACTGTCATGACTATAATTATAAGGTAGGGCTACATATTTATTAAAAATATTATTAGTACTTTTCCCCTTGGAAAGGACATTTGCCTTATATTTTTCTCCAAAAAGGCAAACAAACACATTAATGGCATATAAAATAAGTTTACATATTTTAAGAATTATACTCAAGACATGATTTTCTGAGCTCTTCCACTGAAAATGGGTGAGTTAAATTGCTTTTGACCTGAATAAAGGGGATCAGTTTCTTTTAATCATATGCAATAGGTAACAGTGGTTTTCTCAGACTTTTCATCTTCATAAATAACTTAGATCTAATAAGGCCTCATTCCATGCACTTTGTAGGCTGAGTGCATTACTGTAACGTTACTTTGTAATAAAAATCTCCTGCTTATTCGAATATGCTGTCCTTGGAATTTAAGCCCAGTACCAATACTTTCCAATATATCTACTACACATAGGTATCTGACCACAGTGAAAGAATGACATTTAAAATAAGTCAAATTATTATTGTTTTCTTCATTTAATAACCAAAACAGAAAATACTCATTTTTGTGGATTTTTCCCTCTAACTTGTATCTAACTTCTATGCTGTGCTTTTGCCTTCATCACTTTCCATACATTCTGCCTTCATCTTCAAATTACATAAATTACAAGTGCTAACATTGATAGGTGACCTATGCTAACCTCCTATTTCTTGCAGATGTTGGTTGAGCTCGCCGAATAACTATTAATTCTTGTGTGAGAGGAGGATAAGGATTGGCTCTTATCTGTGTAAAACTGCACCTCTGTTTTGAATGAGCAGGAAAAGTTGTTTCTATTTGGGAATGCTGTAATCTGCACAACTCCTTTTGCTAGCAAGTGCAACTCCTGTATCTCAGGGCTTTGCCAGAGATACTGTATTGTCTCCACCCTTGACTATACTCAGGATATTATTATGAAATTTATTATTTTATTTTATGTTATTTTATTTATTTTATTTTTAAATATTTATTTATTTATTCTGAGGAAGAGAGAGAGAGAGAGGCAGAAAGAGGGGATAGAGAGAACCCGAAGCAGTCTCTACACCATCAGCATGGAGCCACACACGGGGCTCTCAACCTCAAAAACCGTGAAATTATGACCTGAGCCAAAATCAAGAGTCAGACACTTAACTGACTGAGCCGCCTGGACACCACTAAATCTATTATTTAAAAACATGGGTCTTTCTGGTGCCAAAAATACATGCATATAAAGCAATTAAATTGAAGGCAGGACTGGTTAAAAGAGAGTTCTGTTAAGTACTAGAATGTATGATTACATTTGATTGTGCAATCTATCTGGGGTTCTAAATGAGATGTTTTTCCACAAAGAAAGGTTAAGTTGTGGTTTTCTCCATAAGTAAAAGATTTCAGTAAAGATTCTTGTCCAAGCATATCAATCATCACCTATTGTCACAAAGTCATACTCACACTTGTTATAATTGCCATGGGAATCAATTAAAGCCACCAAAAGAACCAATTTTGCCTTCTTCTTCTATGTGAAAATTATCTTCTCAAAACAAGCAAACAAACAAACAACTATGAAAAAATTTAGATTTGATTTTCAGCCACAGTAAGAAATTCAGGTATAACACCCGCTAAAAACTGAAGGCATGTTCCCTCTTATCACTCTCATATGTCTGTATCTTTGGAATTTAAAGATTTTGGCAGTATCATGAATTGGAAATTTAATCTACTCTATAATGAGTCATTTTTTAAACTTACAATGCCCTTCTTTCCTTGTGGGGCTGGGGGTGGCAGTGAATTCCTCCAGAAATTGTATGGACTCTACCTAATAACTGGTCCAAATTTTCATCTGATTCACTCTCCTGAAGTCCACAGGTACAGAGCTTCCTCAGGAAGAACAGAGTATAGTTTACATTAAGTTAAAAAAAGAATAATATTGCCATTTCAAAATTATACACTGTCCAGTCTTCTATATATTCCTTCCAAACTGTGTCAGCTTCTGATTCAATATGATGATCTGAGAAACCAATCTCCTACTTCATCCCTGAGCAAAGCCTAAAGGAGCAGGCATCAGTTGGTAGAAAACATTGAGGTCCTACAATCTAGAAGAAGCCTGGGCCCAACTAAACAGCATTGTGCACAAAGATTGTGCAGTAATTTTTAGACCATCTGTCTTTCTGGGGCAGACTAAATTGTTTGTTTGTTTGTTTGTTTTTGTTTTTTAATCAGGGCTAAATCCACACTCTGTAGCTCTGTTTCTGAGATTATCTGATCTTTAAAGGAGAATTGGGGAGGTAGAAAGGCTTATTATAGAAAGGAGGAAGGCGGGGCGCCTGGGTGGCTCAGTCGGTTAAGCGTCAGACTTCGGCTCAGGTCATGATCTTACGGTTTGTGGGTTCGAGCCCCACATTGGGCTCTGTGCTGACAGCTCAGAGCCTGGAGCCTGTTTCAGATTCTGTGTCTCCCTCTCTCTCTGACCCTCCCCCACTTGCACTCTGTCTCTCTCTGTCTCAAAAATAAATAAACATTAAAAAGAAAGGAGGAAGGCAGGTGAAAGAATATCAGCAGACAAGAAAATTTCACAAAATTCTGGACAACAGAAAGGAGACTGAAGAATAAACAGCAAGAGAGGAAGTGAAGTGGAGAGTTGAGATCAAAGGGTATGTGGAGGAACTAGAAAGGAAGGTGATTGCTGAGACAAAACAATGACAGGAATTTTGGATTAGGAAACAGAAAGTAGGATGCAGGACAGGAGTGAAAAATCAATCAGAAAACAGAGTCATGTTTTAAAGGCTAAGTATTTCATCTCCACATCTGCTTGTGTCTATTGTGTATATTCAAAGCTGTGAACTACCAGACAGCTAGAGATATCTTCTTCAGGAAAAAAAAAAAATGTAAAATATTTAACTGCAAAAAATTAAGAAATTTATAATAATCGAATAATCTGGAAAGAACCAGAGAAACCAGTGGGTTTGGGGTACCCCAAAATAGATCCTCTGTCACTATAGTATTGTCCAGACAATTGTATTATGCTTAGTTTCCTGTCAAAGCTTTCCAATCTATACACTGTGCTGATAAGCATGACAACTCCCATGCAATCTGTTCCTCTCTTCAAAACAATGTGGAAACAAGATTACCAAACATGTGAAGAAAACCTTTAGCATGAGAGAGAAAGAGATAAACCGATAGTAAAACTTACCTCAGGCAAAATAAATATTATTCCCAGAAATATCTAAGAAGGCATTGTAGTAATAAGAATGCCATTTAATTTTTTTTTTTTTTTTAACATTTATTTTATTTTTGAGAGAGAGAGAGAGAGAGCAGGGGAGTTTGCAGAGAGAGAGGGGGGATCTGAAGCAAGTTCTGTGCTGACAGGAGACAGCCTGATGCAGGGCTTGAGCTCGGGAAACATGAGGTCATGATTTGAGCCAAAGTCAGACACTTCACTGACTGAGCCACCCAGGAGCCCTAAGAATGCCATTTTAAAATGCAATTCTGTAATTATGTCAACGAATATCATCATTCAAACGATTTTCAGTTCCTCATGTTTCTCCTTCTGACTTCATGTGTTTTTCTGCAGAACAATCATAAAAAAGTAGCAAAGTTTTGAAGACATAACACGAGACTCTGGAGTTCGAGCAAGGATAGAGCTCCTCTACCTAGGTATACCTACAATGATATGCTTGGAAAGGTCTATGAGTAGTAAAGAATAGGGCTAATTAGACTTCTGCATATTGTATAGGCCATAAGTTACTAAAGAGCATAGATCATGCCTATATCTTTATACCTTCAGGGTTTAGCCCAGTGACTATCACACTTTACATAATTACTATTATCCCCATGAATATTAATTATTTTTCATTATGGTGTAAGGAAGGCAAGCCAAATTTACAATATTCCAGTTTTATCATTAAAAAGTAAACAATTTGTAAATATTAATACACTGAAGCAGAACACTGCACTAATCCCTGAAAAAGTAAAGAAATGTAAGACAGAACGCCAAAAATTGGACTTTTAGTAAGAAATCTGCTCATTTCTGCAGCCAACTTTGTTTTACCTCATTAGCCTGACATGCAGTCTTTACTTAGTGGCACATCTCCATCACCAAATGAGACAGGATATGCCACTTCTCTGTAATTCGAAGATGCCATTATCTCTCCTTCCTACTGATATTTGCACAAGCTGCCTCTACCGGCACATTACCCTTGCCAGTCTTCCATTCCCACCCATCTGTCTCTAGGCATCTCCATCCTCTTAGCCTGGCTAACGAACTATAAGTCATCATTTACATCTAACTTTAGGTGTGAATTTCTTTTGAAAACTTTCTATAGTTTAGGTGCTTACACAGAATTGATAGCACTTACGGCACTACTTTAATAGCTTTTTCCTCACAAAATCATTCCACTGCTCAGTGAGCTCCTAGAAATCAGCGGCCGTATCCCTATTGTTTACACTACACTCTAAGGACTCAGCACAGTGGTTGTCATAAAGTAGGTGCTCAATAAATAAATGCTAAATTGAAATCAAATATTTTCATTGGATCCTACTGAGAAAAATGTTCTTCTCAAGTAATTACATGTTTCTATTTACAAGTGCATGTCATAGCCGACAGAAGTTAGCAAATAGTAGAAGGTATGATGTTTTTACCCAGAAGCTTATCTCATGGGTCATGAACTGGCAACTCAACTGTAACTCTTGCTCATGAATATGTACAAAAGAACACCACAGCATAGATGATCAATCATTTCTATGGTCCTATCAACACAGATTTCTGATGCTAAGCACATTATGTACTAATACACATTGGTAAATAAGACAAACATTGTATTAACCATACTAGTATCAAATCCTACCATACTCTTACATGTTGCTGTATTATAAAGGATATTTATGAAGCTCAAGGGAATCCATCCATGGAATACTGCACTGTTTTCCTTGAACCCATTCATGATTTATTTACCAATGAAAAGCACTGTTTACACACCTTTACAAAATAATAGTTATGGAATTTCTCTGCAAGCAGCCATACAATCCTGTACCCATTCTTTAAATCAAGTTTAAAAGCCTGGGACTAAGCAGCCATTTTGAGGGAATGACCTATTTTTTCCTTTTTTTTTTAATTTGACAAAGATTACCTCTCTTGAGATCTAACCTTCTACACTTTACAATATTCCATTGGATGAAATAATCACAGAAACTCTTTTCTCTTTTCTTTCTTTTTTTTTTTTTTTTAAACAACATTCACCAGATGAAAAAAACAGAAGGCTTAATGACCAAGGAGTGTTGGGTGGGAATGAACTAGAAAAAGCAGAGAGAGAAATGAAAATATTCAAAGACAAATGAATTCCTCAAGGTCAACTATTTCATTGCAAACATTTAAGGCAACTGGTTGGGTAAGAAAAACAGGTGCATTAAATGAAGGGCCCATGTGAGAAAAAAAAAATCTTCTTATCTAATGATTTACAGATCCTGACTGTCAACATCGCTGCCCCTATACTAAATTATTGTTCGTCACACATGAGTGCATCTTCCCACTCAGGCCTACATCTTATCCTGAGTCCTCGAGCAAAAGTGACATATACATCCCCCCAAATCCAATAAAAGTAATAAAACTAGCTAAAATTTTATGTTTACTTCTCTTAAAATATTAAGGTGATTTAAAATAATATCTTTTATCTTTACCCTGCCAATAGCTCTATGAGGGTTTATTATTTCAGAATGTTCTATTATGAAATATAATAGGGTAATGTCAGTGTTAATGTTACTTAGTGGAAAGCCCAAAGCATTCTATGAATTTAAGCTATCAATATTTTGCAAAATATTTTTTCCTGTTTCTGCAGTTACAGAAATGCATGTAACTATTCCCTTTTATCAATAACCACCAGGGTAAAAAGCCTTGAATAAGTCCAGTGGAAAATTTCATCTTCTTATTACTTTTCACCTCACAATACTGCCTTGATATTTTTCCTGTGTTATTCTACACACACCATGAGATTGGTCTCCAAGAACAAAGGCATAAACTCTACCAAAGAATAATATCACTCTGGGTGGCATATCTGAATACATCTGCAGGTAAAGAAGGGCAGAATCATTTACTCTTCATCACAGATCTCATAAATGGTGAGGCCAGAGACTGCCCTTTCTTTCCATATCTTTAGTGTTAAAAAGCATGTATTCAATATGTTTGATCAAATAATAAGTAATGATAACATGAATAATTCTATATGATAACATAAAATAAACAATATTTACTTTCTGATATATATACACATATATATCATATATATGACTGAAGCATACGCATCCTTTTTCATATAAAACATAAATGAATCAGAAAAAGGATACGGTTTACTGATAATGTTCTATTTCTTGGTTTTAATGTTTATGTATTTATTTTTGAGAGAAAGAGAGAGAACAAGCAGGAGAAGGGCAGAGACACACACACACACAGAGAGAGAGAGAAAGAGAGAGAGAGAGAGAGAGAGAGGCAGAGAATCTGAAGCAGTTTCCGAGTTGTCAGAGAAGAGCCCAATGCATGTCAGCACAGAGCCCGATGTGGGGCTTGAATTCAGGAACCATGAAGTCATGACCTGAATCAAAGTCAGACATTTAATTGAGCCACTCAGATGCCCTGATAGTGTTGTATTTCCTGATCTTGGTGTGAGTTACGTAGGTGTGTTCACTTTGAGAAAATTTTCTTGAGCTATACACTTTTGATTTGTACACCTTCTAAAACGCTTTTAAAACTTTCAATAAAAAAGTTAATCAAAGACATATGAAGAGTGATATCCCTTTGTACAAAGTATTGCTAAGAATAAAAATAATTAGGGGCGCCTGGGTGGCTCAGTCGGTTAAGCGTCCAACTTTGGCTCAGGTCACGATCTCGCGGTATGTGAGTTCGAGCCCCGCGTCGGGCTCTGTGCTGACTGCTCAGAGCCTGGAGCCTGTTTCAGATTCTGTGTCTCCCTCTCTCTCTGCCCCTCCCCCGTTCATGCTCTGTCTCTCTCTGTCTCAAAAATAAATAAATGTTAAAAAAAAACAAAAAACAAACAAAAAAAAAGAATAAAATAATTATAAGACACAACCTCTACCATGCAAAGGCATATTTATATTTAGGGAAAATGAACATATACATAAAGATAAATAGAATAGGGGTGCCTGGGTGGCTCAGTCGGTTGAGCGTCTGACTTCGGCTCAGTTCATGAGCTCATGGTTGGTGGGTTTGAGTCCCGCGTCGGGCTCTGGGCTACCACCTCGGAGCCTGGAGTCTTCGGATTCTGTGTCTCCCTCTTTCTCTTCCCCTCCCCTGCTCATACTCTCTCTCTCGCTCTCTCTCTCAAAAATAAATAATAAAGATTAAAAAAATAAAAACAACAGATAAATAGAATAAAAGATTTCCAATGCGAAGAATGCACTAATTTGAGAAATATTCTTGAAGAACTACCTTGTAAGTTGAGATTTGAAGGAAAAGTGAAACTTAAACAATGTCCAAGAGGATACGAAGATGAAAATTGTGTAAATATATGTAGTAATGTACAGATCATTTGTAATTAAAACATAGACCAAAAAATGAAGTGAGAAATTTGTAACAGGTGATGGTAGATATTAAGTTAGATATCACATTGGGGAAGAAAATTATTGAAAGTTCCTGTCAAAATTTGTTTTATATTAGTTATTATTATTGCTAGTCCACAACTAGTTTCTGTATTTGCAATGTGACCTTTAGTACAGTATAAGTGTTTTAAAAAAGATTGGATCTTTAAAAAATGACACAAAACAAAATTCACACATCCCTACCAAGTACATCACTCTGAAAACAATGGTAACATTCACTAAAAATCATTGATCTGAAAAAGCTATTTGTTATGCTGAGGTATCTAGGAAAAGTCATGAAACCAAATGGTTACTAGAACTCGCTATTATTTCTATCACATGTAGTTCATATATACACATTATTCCATAAATAACCATAACAAAGAATCAGATATAAAACATGATGGAAAAAGCTAAGAAAAAAATGTATATACACTGTGAAGGTTTTAATAATAGAAGTTAAATATGATATTGAAAATTATACTAAATATGTTTAGGTTCTGACATTTTATCCAGGAAATCAAAGTGAGGATTTAAATTGATTGATTATGAAAGTGAAATATGGCAACAATAAAAATACATGGATAAGGTCTTTCTTATCCATGTTAAGTGGAAGTTTAAAAAAATAAAATAAGTCATAGAACTCTTGCATTTAAAATGAAGAAATGAGATCTATATTAAGAAAGCTATTATATGTGACTCAGTGACACACACTTTGATGTCTTGTTTACAGAAATAAAAAATAATACATTGAGACTCCAGGCCTAATCCCTATAGAGAAGTAACTCCTAAAACAGGAAATCAGTAGTAGTAGTAATAATAATAATAATAATAATAATAATAATAATGTCTACATTTTTATATAATTTACAATTTGCAATTCATCCTTATACTCATTAACTCATTCAATATTCATATTAACCCTGGAGGTAAGCTACTATGATGTCTATCTTACAGATGAGTAAACAGTTTGAGATAAAATATGACTTGGAGATGATTACGGAACTGAAAACAATAAGCAATCTTTCTCTTGATTCCATGTTCAAGAATCTATTTCCTAGTTGCTAAAGAGCTTAATAACACTGAGAATTTTACAGTTACAAAAGCATTATGTGAAGTTACATCTATGTGAAATTTATATACAAGCTTGAGAAATTTACCACCACTTTGACATGACAATCTGAGCCTCCTCCTCATCCGATAAATGTGAACTATTGTTTTTGGTTCATTTGCTTTAGTAGTTGGAAAAGAGATTTTTAAAAAAATTGTGTGTGGTTTTTTTTGTATTCATTTATTTTAGAGAGAGACAGACAGACATGAGTTGGGGAGGAGCACTGAGAGAGGGAGACACAGAATCCAAAGCAGGCTCCAGTCTCTGAACTATCAGCACAGAGCCCAGCACAGAGCCTGAAGTGGGGCTCAAACTCACAAACAGCAAGATCATGACCTGAGCCAAAGTCAGACACCCAACCAACTGAGCCACCCAGTTGCCTCAGACAAAGCATTTAAATCTTAACCCATATTGTTGTCTTAATTTTACTTTTGAAAATACTCCTCTGTATTAAAATCTCTTACAGATCTTTGATTTCATTTTCCAACTGGGTTTATTTAAACCTGCTGATTCATTTTCAGTAATTCATAAATAAGAAAATTCAAAGATATTTAAAAAATTTTTTTCTAAGTCAAACCATGTTATCTACTAGACTTCCAATTCTCTAAGTAATGTGTCAGTTTGAGCAAGTGATTTTGATATGCTTGCTTCTCATTTTCTAATGTGTAAACCAAACTTTTTATAAATATGTCACACTTTGAAGAAATACAAAAAGTCTATGCTAAGAAGCCACTCTTTTGGTAGTTATTACAAAGTGGATAAAGTGACAGAATCCAAGAAGCAGGTTAGCCATGGAGTATTTGCTGGTAAGTTGTCCAGTAGACAAAATCATTCTGAGGTAGCGGGCTGTACAACCACTATGTTTACTATGCATGTGGGTTTCAAAATAAATGTAATCATTTAAAATCTATTTGGTATTCTCTGTTTATTTGGGATGAGCTAAGAAGTAGCAATGAAAATAAATAAGCCTTACATGCCAAGAGCTAAAATAACTTGGCTATCTGTGAATAATTAAAGGGAAAACAGAAAAACATGGCTTCTTACTCCTGGGTTTTATTTGTTTGTTTGTTTGTTTGTTTGTTTGCTTTTGCTTTTTGTTTTTTTGTTTTTTTGCTTTTCATAGACCTCTCTTTTTCTTAAGAACGAATACCTAGTGAGTGGATGTTTGAGTTCTCTGCCATCCCTTCAACAGTTGTAATTAGACCTTTATGGAACTTTTGCATTGGAATATGAATATTTTGTATCATTGTCTTTACAAATTATGTCAAAAAAACTAAGGAATAAATTATCTCATGATTAAGAAGCCATGTGACTTAACAAAAAGGCCATATTCGTGAAAACAATTTATTAACAGATGTTAGGGTTTGCATTTATATGTATTTATATGGTTTTTAAATAATTACATTAAAAATGTATAAAACTTATAAAATATTTTCTCCAAGTCTTAACATACTCCCTAAGTTGTGAAAAGTCGAGTTCATTCATTTATTCATTTGTTCTAGCCTGCCTGCCTGCCTTCCTTCCTTCCTTCCTTCCTTCCTTCCTCCCTCTCTCCCTTCCATTCTTTCCTTTTTCTTTTTTCTTTCTTTTCTTCCTGGGAAGTCACTTAGAAATTCCCAAGAAAGCTGATACGAGGGCATACAATGAATAACAATGAGTTAATTACAATGAACACTTATTATATCCCAGAAACCAACCATGGTAATCACTATCAGTGCCCCACTTTACATCACTTGAACCATTCAGTGTTCTCCCAACTTCCAGTTGTTACCTATGTGCATCTCTGTGTCAAAGCCCTTGATTATTGGAACCACAGAGTTATTCCACCACCCAGGGAATCTAGACCTGCCAGGAAATTAAAACCTTCCACAAACAGACCTCAGTTGTGGGCTGGCAGAGGTCTGTACACAAACCCCTCAGCCCCCTTGCCCTCTGAGTGGGATAATTCTGAAGCATGTACTAATATATTTTTCTCAAGATTTGCTTTTGGGAGTAAGCTCCAGTCCTCCACTGTGATAGCAGACTTCATTTTTTGAGCTTTATTGATGACTTTACTGTCTCAATATTTCAATTTGGCTAGCACTATTTCTGGGATCAACTCTCAAATAAACTACTTGAACTTGAATCATTTTGTCAGAGCGTGCTTCAGGGAGACCCTATACTAGACACCTTGCTACTGGGTTTCAAATATATATTGGATTATTTAATTGTCACAAATGAACTGTGAGTTCGATTTGACCAAGACCACCTCATAGTAATGCACTTACACCTATACAGACATAGCACTTAGGAAATTGTAAAACCATGAGTGAAGCTCATGTTGGTAACCATGAGGAAAACACAAATAAACAAGAATATACTTTAAATAAAGCTGATCTATATTTCATCTGGATGGTCAAAGGTGGCAACAAACACTTTATAAATCTATGTCCCCAAATAAAGCCTAACCAGTACATAAAAATTTGACTCATTTAATATGAGGAAACATATATAGACAAGAATCATTAAAAACAAAGAAAACAAAATGAACAAATATTTAACTTTTAGCAAACTATAGAAACTTTTGCACATTACTTGGTAATGAAAACATTCTGGTTGGAAAGAGGTTGGAGTTTGTGTGAAGTGTGGACAAAGGCTAGGTTTATGATGTGGCTAGTTCCCATGACCTAGCTGTCAGGCAGCAAATACCCTATCAGTGGCAATGAGATTGTAGTCATGGACAAAAAAATCTGGCCATTATTGGGGTTTTTGGGTGGCTTAGTCAGTTAAGAATCAACCCTTGATTTTGGCTCAGGTCATGATCTCAGGTTGTGAGATAGAGTCCCACATTGGTCTCCATGCTGACAGTGCAGAGCCTGCCTGGGATTCTCTCTCCCTCTCTCTCTGCTCCTCCCCCCTCAAAATAAATACAGAAACATTTTTTAAAAATATGGCTAATATGGAAAACGCATGATCAACTTGGGAGAGAAACATGATAAACATGCAAACAAATATATTTGGTAAAAAACCTTTTCATTTGGTTTGTTAGTTTCTTTTTAGTATATGGAGAAAAATACTATGGGTCACACTGACAGTAGGGGTCAGAATAGCAGACCAATGTTCGTGAGGATTGAAGTAAAGGAAAAAAATATTTAGTGCAAGTGGCTCCTCCATTATACTCCAATAAAGTACTGCTTACTATCTCTCTAAGCAAATTAGATTTTACATCATCATTCATTTTACACTCCCAAGCCAAGAAGTCTTTTTTTTTTTTTTAATTAGAGTATCTCACTGAGACAGACAACTCCTCTTTTCCTTTTTTATTCTTATTTTCTATGTATTCAGATTGGATAAAACGAAACAGAAATGTATGTTGTGTTTCCATTAGGATCAGCACAAAAGTTTGAATATTATTTTCCAACAGAAGTAGCATTCTAAAAGGTATTTAGAGCATCCGTATAACCCTCAAATGCCTACTGATGCCAAAAAATATTTAAAGTATCTTACTCTGAATATCATCGAGACTAGTATTTTTAAAATGTGAGTAATACATAAAAAGTTTTAAGGAAAAGAAAACCCTTTTGGGGCGCCTGGGTGGCTCAGCCGGTTAAGTGTCCGACCTCGGCTCAGGTCATTATCTCATGGTCCGTGAGTTCGAGCCCCGCGTCAGGCTCTGTGCTGACAGCTCGGAGCCTGGAGCCTGCTTCCGATTCTGTGTCTCCCTCTCTCTCTGACCCTCCCCCATTCATGCTCTGTCTCTCTCTGTCTCAAAAATAAATAAACGTTAAAAAAAATTTTTTTTAAAAATAAATAAGTAAACATTAAAAAAAAAAAACCCTTTCAAATTCTTAGGACTGACTTAAAGTTAAAAAAATGTTTATTTAAAAAATTTTTGAATGTTTATTTTGAGAGAGAGAGAGTACAAGCAGAGGAGGGATAGAGAGAGAGAGGGAGAAAGAAAATCTTAAGCAAGTTCTGTGCTGTCAGGGTGGAGCCTGATGCAGGCAGGGCTCCATCCCATAGACCATGAGATCATAACCTGAGCCAGAATCAAGAGTTTGAAAATTAACTGACTGAGCCACTCAGGTGCCCCTGACCTAAAACACTTCTTAATCACCTTGTACTAACTGCATATAAATTAAAAACTAGGTAAAATCTCAACATATTATAGTTCTTGTAAAATTTAAAATTAAATAAAAATGGAACAATGACAACAAAATCCAAATTAACTCTAACTCAAGTGGCAAATGATGCTGCTTACCTGAAACTATATTGCCTCTCTAACATGTATATGGCTCTATATGTCATAATATATAGTACATGTGTATATAAACAGCAATATTACATCATCTCATCTTTCCAAACATTTTAAACCCTTATTGATATAGAATCATTTAAAATTATTCAGCCTTCATTTGATATGGATGGAACAAATAAGCCCAAGATATTTAAGATATGATACCAAAATTATCACAAATACCAACAGAAATGCAGGCACTGGAATTGTTGGCCTTATTTCATTATAATATTTTTAGATTGTTATTGACATAGGAGCTAAAAATAAAAATTACCAGAGTCAATCGATGAACTTCCAGTTTCTGGGCCAGTTTTTAATTTTTTTTTTTTTAGTGTTTTTTTTTTTTAGTGTTTTTAGTGTTTAGTTTATTTTTGAGACAATGCGAGAGACAGAGTGCAAAAGGCGGAGGGGCAGAGAGAGGGAGACACAGAATCTGAAGCAGGCCCCAGGCTCTGAGCTGTCAGCACAGAGCCCGACTCAGGGCTGGAACTCACGAACCCGTGAGATCATGACCTGAGGCGAAGTCGGATGCTTAACAGACTGAGCCACCCAGGGGCCTCTCCAGGCCAGTTTTTAAAACCCTGATCTAAAACATTATTTGTGAAGGAAAATGAATTCCAAATCTAAAAATAGATCATTTGATGCACATTTAGTGTCTCAGGAATGGACGTGGGCATAATCACAATACTGGACTTGTCCCTTAGTAAGTTGCTATATCTGCAGCACCCAAGAGCCCTTTCTAATCAACCTTTCCTATTTGATGTCATTACAAGTTAGAGACAGGCCCTAGACACATGCTACTTCACTGCCTGATTTCCTATGAAGTTGGCCCATAAATTACATGCTATTAGGTTATATACTCCCTATTCTAAAATCAATAAATCATGAAGAGTTAAAGAGAGGATAGATCTTTTTTACTTAATTAATTTATTTTTAGAGAGAGAGAGCAAAAGTGGGGGTGAGGTTCAAAAGGAGAGAGAGAGAGAGAGGGAGAGAGAGAGAGAGAGAGAGAGAGAGAGAGAGAGAGAGAGAGAACCAAGCAGGTTCCACATGCAACACAAAGCCGTCTGACAATGGCCTCAGTCTCACGACCCTGGCATCATGACCTCAGCCAAAATCAAAACTCGGATGCTGAACCAACTAAGCCAAAGAGGCACCCCAAATTGAGGACAGATCTTAAAATATAATCTTTGTCCTCTGGTTTTAGGTCAGTAAAAATCCAAACCATTCAGTAGAAGTAGCTGTCTAATCTTGTCAAACAAACTCAAAAGGTCATTCAGGAAAAACATATAAGATAAAGCAAAGGAAATATTTTTTAAAAGTTTTAAGGGAGGAGAAGGACACAAAATTAAGTGAACAGGTAGCTGAGGCTCGCACTCAGTTGTTGGGATGTCTAGGCTTGTCAAGTGATTACTTTTGTGAAAATCAGCATGGAGAATATTACTTGGGGCTGATATTGCATCATCAAGTAAGACCAAGTTAGCAATATCTAATCTTTGCACTAGATGAAAAAGTCAGAATAAAATGTGAGAATCTTTTTCAAAAGTATGAAAAGGAATTGAGTTTGCTTCTTCTAGTGCTACCTCTACGCTAACACAGAAAGGTCTCTCCCCCCCCAACTCTCTCTCTCTCTCTATATATATATATGTATATATATATTTATTTATTTACATATACACTTATATATATATTCCAATTATATATTTCCGTTTTTATATATTCTAATTATATATATTCAAATTATATCTATATTCCAATTATATATATGTGTGTATGTGTCACATCAGAAGTGACACATGTTGAAGAACCATCAGGAAGTCTAACTGATGTTTTTTGAGGTACAAAACCGTCCAATATAAAGAAATTCATTATTTGTTTAAAATATCCAGACTTATTTGACAAATAGAATACTTTAGCTTAGTTTGTCTAATAATTCACAAAGATATCCAGAACAGACCAGCACGTTTCTAAAACTCTCCTCAAACAAGGTTTTCGTTTTTTCTGTTAGCTGTATATATACCAAAAGGATCACACACACACACACACACACACACACACACACACACAAACACACACACACACATGCCATGTGCACACACACATACACACATATGTACACATATGTGTACATAAGAATCTAAATATAACCACTGTGACAAGTTGGGATTTCATAGATGACGTCTCATTCAAATGGCCATGTCACTAAACCCAAATATCTCACATTCTATCCAATTTCAAATTAACTGAATAAAAACATTTATTCGAAACAGGTTTTTGGGGTTAAGCTTTTAGCTTGATCTGTTTGATTTTTCTATTTCCTTTCCATATGACACAAGTCAGATTCCTTCCCTTCTGAGATTTCCTGATCAAGCTATGGCATTTACCTGGTTCAAACAAATCCTTGATATGCTGTCTCTACCCTCCATTGCTTCTGGCATTCCCTTCCTCAAAGGTTGTGGGGAGTGAGGGAGCCAGGTCTTAGGCACAGACTCCCCCTCTAGAAGGATGCCCAGAGCTACAAAGGGCTCCCACAGGTGGTAAAAACAGAGCACCAAATCACTTTGATACTATGAAAATATTTCTGCGGTCTCTGAGATTGGCTAAAACTCACTGAAGTCAAGTCTTTGGCTCCTAGGCTAGAATATCATATTTAACGTTGTTTTAGGGTGGTAAATTCTCCTGCTTAAAAGTCAATGATCAATCTGACACATTCTTAATTGCAGAAGATTAATTATACCAGGAAGCAGAAAATGAGAATGAAACCAATTAAAGTCCACATATGATAGATGATGTATTCTTCACATTAAAAGTGCTTCACGGGATATATTATCTTTGTCCACCTGTCAGACCATATACGAAAGCCTCCTGCATCTAAGGGCAATGAGCAAAAACGGCAGGCAACATCACATAAAAAATACCAGCAGGAAGTACATTTGTTGTGGCAGCAAGTGTTACATCCTTATTATCAGGAGATATTACCTGAATGTCATCACTATAAAGCCCTTTCCATTTGCCATAATTTGTTAGAGAATAAAGGGGTTTGTGATAACAACAACCAGGTGAGGCACAGCGTGGAAGATGTGCAACCCTGTCATTTCAAAATGAAAATAATTTATTGCCTTAGTGTAGTCTATTCAAATAATGGTTGAAGCCCACTGTCCAACTGCATTATTATCAGGCCACAGCCTTCAGCACAGAAATGTGTTAGCCAAATTGTCCTCCATCACTACCATGTGTGTGTTCATGATTTATGAGAGCCGAATGAATTACTCAAAAAGAATCACCTTCTCAAAAATATTGATGCTAAGCTGAAGCCGAAATTATTTCATTCTAATCTATGGAGGGTGGTGGTGCAGATACTATTTCTTTGAAACCTAAAGAGACACGCTAATAAAACGCTTTCACCTAGCTTTAATTGAGACTGCTTGCACGCTGACGAAACCTGCTAGTTACATCACAGATTTAATGAAGATTTAGTTCCCAAAGTCTGTCTCTCCCCAAAACATAACAATTTCTAAGACATCAAAAGTGCTCTGTCATGTGGCATATGCTGTGGTAAATATCTTTTATTACATTCAACAGAAAAGTAAATAGACTATTTAAATAAACTCCAGGCAATCGGAATCATACACCTGCCTCTTTGCCTACTTTTCTGTTAGAAGAAATTGCCAAGTTTATAAATGAGAGCTGAGCATGCAGCACTCTCTATAAACACTCTGGGCCTCTGGGATTCAGGTGAGAGCTAGCGTTTGAAACATTTCCAATTACACTCCTTTACTGCTATAAATTGGACTTGTCTCTGTACTTCTGAAAAATACAGGCAAATAATCTACTTTGTAGACCTAGGCTTCATTAAGTTTATTTTTTCCCCCTCATTTGTTTTCAAGTTCTTTTGTTTTTGTTTTTGGAAAATTAAAAGTAAAACAGAAGAGCTCCTTCTTGATAACAAAAATAGAGAACAATATCAAAATATGACACTGCACCTCAGACATGGATTTCATTTCCAAGAACACTTCAGCTTTGCCCTGATACGCAGTGGGTATCTGGCCACCCCCTGAGTTTCCATTGACAACTCCCTGCATTTTAAGTGAAATCCCTACCCCCTGCCTGTGCAGCATTGTACTGACTGTGCAGTCAAATGTCTTACTGGGCTGAGAAGTACAAAGTACATCCTGGGATGTCTCCGTGATAATACTTGAGCAGATGAACACGCTCCCTAGAATTACATGGGGCAATTTGTGTGACATATAGTTTGCTGTCTCCAAGTGCCAGAATATTTTTTTGTGACTTACATCGGTGATGGACTGATTTAGTTCAACTCCAATTGATTTGGAAAACTATATGCATTAATAAACTGATGCTTCAAATTCTTGTCAAGAAAAAGTAACCACAATGCTGCATGTACTGTCCACAAGTCAAAGTAATAGAATTAATGGTGGACACAGGATATAATTATTCAACCAAAATAATGAAAGTATTCCTTTGAAAAGGGTCATTAGCTCTTCCATCATAACCTGACTTCTAAAAATGTGTGACTTGTTTTTTGTAGATGAAAATTAGCAATCTTGTTATCCTTCCAGTTACACAATGCATGTTCCTCAAAAGTTGCATGTGTGAACTAATATTTTTAAATAAATCCTTACCTTTATTTTAAGAGAGAGCGTGAATTCAAGCAGGGGGAGGGAGAGGGAAAGACAGAATCTTAAGCAGGCTGCATGCCCAGCGCAGAAGGGCTCAATCTCACAACTGACAATCCTGAGATCATGACCTGAGCCAAAATCAACAGTCAGACACTTACCTGACTGAGCCACCCAGGTGCCTCATAAATAAATCCTTACCTTTAAAATAACAGTTATAATATACACCACATTATCATCCTCTCCTTCAATATAAATCTTTATAGTTTCAAAGCAATTTAATACATAGATTATTTCATTTTCTCATGGCAAACCTGGGAAGTTCAGAAATGACCATTTCCATTTAATTACGGGGAAACTTTACTAAATAACTTCCTAAAATCAAAATAATGTTGCAAATGAAAGATTACTGACTTTGGAACACCTGGGTAGCTCAGTCAGTGAAGCATCTGACTTCAGCTCAGGTCATGATCTCATGGTTCTTGAGTTCCAGCCCCACATTGGGCTCTGTGCTGACAGCTCAGATGGAGCCTGGATCCTGCTTCTGATACTGTGTCTCACCCTCTCTCTGCCCCTCCCCTGCTAGTGCTGGCTCTCTCTCCCTCACTCTCTCTTAAAGATAAAAATAAAACATTTTTTTAAAAGTTTTAAATATTATTACCTTTATGTATTCTACATACAAACATTTTAAAAAGAAATTTAAACTATTATAATATTTCTAGTTTTAAATATAACCCAATTTATTTTAATTATTACATTAAAATTTTACATTTTTAAATAATCCCTTTCTCAGTAATCCCTTTATAAATAATCTTTTCAAATTATCAGAACTTGAGTGTTTCATCTGTTACCTGCTAGGAACCTTCTAAGTCCAAAAACTTATTTTTCCTTAAGGCACACAGAGATGGAGAAGAAGCGAATGGAATTGCATAGGCATGCTGTTGGCAGCCTTCTTCGGCTTCAGATACTCACTCTAGATTGTGCCTTGAGAATGTGCTATGATGGTCAGGAAAAGAGTGAGCAAAGTGACTAATGTAACTGACCTCTGAATACATTTTCTAGGCTATATGCATCCATCCAGTACATAGATATTCACTGAGCTCTTACTATATGACTTGTTCACAGTATAAATGCACTAAGGAATTCCTTTCTTTTTCTTACTTTCTCTCTTTCTTTCTTCTCTCATGCAGCAGAAAATGCTTCACAGATTTTTCCAACACACTGATACAAGCTAAAACAAAATATTAGAGAACGAACTCAATCCCCCGGTGATGGGCAGGAATAGAGAAGACTAACCATTTGAAAGAAGAGATTATTGTATTGAAATTGTATTATATTAAAAGACAGATGTATTTTTTTTTCATCATAAGAGTAAGATGAGAAAAGGAAAATCAAGTTTTATAATATGTAGCAAAATCAGATGGTGTAACCTAGTTAACCAACTATATAATAATGTCCGTTGAAGGATAATTTTAGGTGATAATATTGGAAAACATGACAATTTATCATGGATAATTTCAGGTATTTAGGGTATCCATTTACACTGTTTTTATTATTTGTTTTTGTTTTTAATATGTATCTAAGATGACAATGTGATCAGCACTTCTTTATACATATTTCAATCACACTTATAGGTATAGAGAATTGCAAACCTAATAATAATCAGATCAGATCAAGCCATGTGATTTAAACACCTCAAAAGAGGGGCGCCTGGGTGGCTCAGTCGGTTGAGCAGCCGACTTCCGTTCAGGTCATGATCTCGCGGTCTGTGAGTTCGAGCCCCGTGTTGGGCTCTGTGCTGACAGCTCAGAGCCTGGAGCCTGTTTCAGATTCTGTGTCTCCCTCTCTCTGACCCTCCCCCGTTCATGCTTTGTCTCTCTCTGTCTCAAAAATAAAAAAAAAAATAAACGTTAAAAAAAAAAAATAAACACCTCAAAAGATTTGCCATTATTGTAAATAAGAGGAAGTAAATCAGGATATGAGAAATTAATGAGCTCATTTTTTAATGTCAAAAATCAGTATTTATTAAGTTTATAAGGCAAAGGAAAAAATGGAACTGGTCCCCACTTTTACTGATATGTGTTTATTCTAAACTTAATACAAGTGTAAGACATTGATTAATCATAATGATTTGAAAGACTTCATTTTTTTCTCTAGATTTGAAAACTAAAAACTGGTGATTAGCAAGAAGACAAATGTGTATGCAATTGGGAGAATTTCATAGAGAGAAAGTGATATTAAATGAAATACATAAATGTGTGTGTGTGTGTGTGTGTGTGTGTGTGTATGAGTGGTATATCTAAAATATCAGATGTCTAAAGTGGATTATTTTTTTATATTCTTTCTCTATAAACAAAATTATTTTTAACAATAATCTTGAAATAAAACAAATAATAGTGGCCAAAAGACATAGTAAAAATGTTCTGTTACTGAATTTTTGATAAAATCAAATGATCATAACAATTAAAAAATAAATATTACAGTGCAGAAAAGCAATTTTTAATGTGTATTATTTAGATTTACACCTTTTTGAAATCTTACATATTGTTTTATGTAAGCTAGTTCTAGCTTTCAATTGCCTTCATAGTTGAAACATTTTAAACAAACAAAAAATTCCAAGAGGTCATAGAGAAGAGTAGAATTGACAAAAGTCAAATTCTTTCACTTCACATTGACACTTCTGTGCTACTATTGTTTATTTCAAATCTATTGTTTAAATGCAAGAATGTGTAACCACATGTAGCACATTCAAACTGCCCCTCCCCTGCAGGGAGTTAGATTGATTTTGAGCTGACAAGAACTCATTTTCAAAATGAATATATAGGTGTAGCTTTGTCTCACTACATAACTGGGAGTTTTCCATATTAACTTCCATATAGATTACAATAAATATTAAATTGGCATAAAATATGAAGCTTAAGTTTATATTATTAAAACTGCTGTATCTGTGGCAATTGTCTATTAGTTCAAAAAAGATTTTCAGGGAAGAATGTTCTATCCCTGCCATTGTTCAGAATTGCTAGTACAAATTGATAATAAAAAAAGGCTAACTTTTAGCCAACTTTATTCTATTTTTAATTCTCTATAGACTATCCCTTCCCTTATTGCCTGCACAAGGAGGTGATTGCTTCTACCCCCCCATCCTCGGTACACCAACGTTGTTTATTAGTCTTCAATATTGACAGTGTAAACTAGCAGTAAGAGATGGAAAAAAAATCCTAATTATAGTAATGTGCAAATTATTTTTTGCTACTCTAATGACACATTTCAAAGTAAAATCAAAGAATCTTACAGACACTCTTTAATTAATCCTCAAGCATCTCTTTCTGTGAGGTTGGGAACTGGGTGATACTGAATCTATATTATAGATTAGAGGAGAAACAATTACAGGAAGGTAAAGTAACTTCTCTCTACCATAAAACAAGCCATTGTTAAGTTCATATTGGATTCTGGGCTTCCAGCTCATAGATCCATATCTAACTCTAGACTTGTGTCTTCCTTATGAAATTCTACTATTTTAAAACACATAATTTTGTCACTCAACTAGTACTCCATGAACAAAATATTCACAAAAGCAAATTATTAGAGCCTTTGTTAGCATAAGCAAAATTAGGTAAGTACCGGAAAGAAAAGGCAATTAATATCTTATTTTCTGGAAGACTGTTAGTAAAGATGGAATTTTTAATTAAAAAAATACCAGAAATAACAAATCTACTTCATTCCAGTCAGTCAAGAAATTAAATTTATTGAGTATTTCTTATGTTCTAGACAGTGTACCACGCATTGGTGAAACAGGGCTGAACTAGAAATAGAGTTCTCGCCATCAAAGAGTTTATCGATTTTTAGGTGAAGGGCCGGAAACACACAACAAATGTGATAAATAAATAACTTCAATTACAAATGGTCTTATTGATGAAACAAGTAATTTAGTAGATGTAATTGGTGGACCAGCTACTTGTTTGGAGGTGATCAGAAGGCAATATTTGAGCTTTGTTATGAAGATGAAGAGGGGCTGGCACCCATGAAAATATTTGCAGAATGAATATTCCAAGCAGAAACAAGATCAGTGGCAGGAGCCTCAGGAATTAATAAATGACACAGAATAAAGAGGATAATGGAAGGATATGATATTGGAGCCAAAGTGC
The DNA here is from genome assembly GCF_018350215.1 of Panthera leo. Taxonomy (NCBI): domain Eukaryota; kingdom Metazoa; phylum Chordata; class Mammalia; order Carnivora; family Felidae; genus Panthera; species Panthera leo. Next base: position 132,297,762 of record NC_056686.1, read on the forward strand.
AACCACATATCTTACTCTAAGTGAGAGTGGAAAGATCTTATGCAGAAAGATCTTATGCAGAAAGATCTTACGCAGATAAAATTATTTAATTCATATTTTAGAAGATTAGTGATAGTAGTATCAATGATAGGTTGTAGGGAGTCAAGCAAGAAAGCAGGGATTGTAGTTAAGAAGTTGTATATGTAATCCAGACAACACCATGCTGGCTTGGTCTATAATTGCAGCGTGGAAAAGTTGATAAATGGTAAATCAGGGATGCATTTTAAAGATACAGCCAATGGCACTTACTAATAGCAAGGTTATAGAGCAAGAAGGAAGGAAAGAATCAATGATGTACCTTCAGCCTTATCTTGAATTAGAGGGTAATTGCCCCAACTCCTAAAATGAGAAGAGCTTGTGGAGGAGATGATATTTAGGGCTTGGGTATCTATATTCTTTCTTCATGTTAGTTTTGGAAGTTTATTCTTCATACAAGTGGAGACCTCAGTGAGGCAGTGGATACTGAATCTGACTCTAAGGTATAAGGTCCAGCTTTGGTATATAAATTTTAGAATCATCAATGTATTACATAGAGAACTGTGGTCTAATGCTATCACTTATGGAAAGAATGAAGCAAGAGAAAAGATAACTGGGAAGGGGTTTGGGGGAAAGCCTGGGTTACTTGAACATATAGAAATCTTGTAGGTCAAAGCAATTTCTAAAAAATTAGAAAAACTAAAAAGAGAACGACCAAAGAGGTAAACACAAAACCAAGTTAGTGTCATGTCATGGGGATTATAAAACAAAAAGTTTCAAGAAAGAGGGAAATATCACCTGATTTAATTGCTGTTAAGATGTCCACTAAGATAAGGGTAGAGACCTGACCACTGACTTGAAAAACTCTGAGTCATTTTCATTAAGAGACTTTTCAGTTAAGTTCTGAAAGCTAGAGCCCTATCAGAGTGAATTAAGGAGATAAATAGAAGTGAGGGAAGAAAATATACAGAGTATAGACTTTTTTTTTAGTACAACTAAGTAGGAGAGCAAAGAAATGAGAGTTATGACATAAAGGAACAGTTGTTTTTCTTTAAGATGGTCTTCAATAGGCCTGTGTGCTGAAACAAAAAATCCCACAGAGATACTTAGAAAAACTAAGAGGATAATGGCTAGAATGAAACCCTTGAGAGTAGAGACAAAATATGAGAGAAAGAAAATAAGATCCAGAATATTAGAGTTACCCACAAGGTGTATTCTTTAATGGTAATGATTGGACAGGCTCAGTAGGTGAGTGTAGATGATGTAGGAAAGTAGGGAAAATCTGGCAGAGTTAACTTAAAAAGTGTAAAGATAGGGGCATCTGGGTGGGTCAGTCGGTTAAGTATCTGACTTCAGCTCAGGTCATGATCTCATGGTTTGTGAGTTCGAGCCCCGCACTGGGCTCTGCGCTGACAGCTCGGAGCCTGGAGCCTCCTTTGGATTCTGTGACTCCCTCTCTCTCTCTGCCCCTCCCCTGCTCACACTCTGTCCCTCTCTCAAAATAAATAAATAAATAAACAAACAAACAAACAAACAAACATTATTTTTTTTAAAGTGCAAAGATAAATTTATTTAGAGAAGATGGTTGAGTACCGAGCAATATTGAGGGTCCATTCAGTATCTGTGGCCATAAATATGAAATGAGTCCAGGCAGCAAGGTTTCATACATTTTTTTTTCCCAAATAACATCAGCTGCTTGGTGCAGGCAAAATTTAAGACAATTTTCAGGTAGAAGTTATAACAGATGGGGAGATTGGAAAGAGAGTTAAAGGTATTTGAAAGTGAATATAGATAGTGATTAACAACAACAAAAATCTAGAGATGGATAAGAAGAAAAGTGGAATATAGGGGGAAAGAAGATCAACAAGAGAGTAAATGTTAAATTCAAGGTAATCTCAATCATATAACCATTTGCAAGGTAGAAAAAAAGATCTATTTGGGTGTGCTGTGTGCATATGTGTGTCTGTGTTTATATATCACTAAGAGAACCAGACAAGGAAGAAGGGAAAGAAAGTGAGAGATGGAAGCAGGGATGGAAGTTAAAAGAGGAATGGATTTATTTGAAGAAGACATGTATCCAACTGATAAAATAAAATAAAAAAAAAAAAAAAAACCAAACCAACAAACAGTAATTAAACATTCCAAACTTCCAACTAAACCACTACTGAATGCAAATTTTCAGGTAAAAGGTGAATAGTACATAATTACATCTCTGTATTGAAAAATCTATGCATTCAATAAAATTGAGTTGTAAATATCCACCAGATAATCAGAGTTCTGTTTAGAAAATAAAGCTATATGCAGTTTTCTTCTTACCTTATATCATAAAATGTTTTCCAAAGTTCTTTTTCTAAAAATAATTAAATATAAAAATGCTAATGATTTGAATTTTCCAGTTATGTAAATATTGAAAAGTATGGTGATATTATTATTATTATTTATGAATAAACTTTTTTGCCTATTGATTATATTGAATGCATATGATTGTTTTGAATATGAATTATATTGAATATAATTTCAAGAAAGCATAGAGTGGCTCTCAGTTTTGAAGGTTAGGAGATTGCAGCCATTCAAAAATCCCTTCTATTTTCTACCAAATCACTTATGAATGTGGGAAGCTGCAATGATGGTACTTGAGTATCAGTGCACAAATATGCAAATTAGGCACCGGGCTGGCTCTGGATCAGACAAACCTGACTTTGAATTTCTACTCTCTCTCATATCCTAGTAGTGCTATTAGCTCAAAGGCTCAGTTTCCTCACTTGCTATGCCAGTAGTGTACTATTCCTGTGCTCATAGGATTGTGGAAGAGCTAAAGGAGATGCCACTTATATAAGGCTCTTAACCACCAGAGCATCCTAAAGCATCAATTAGTAGTGTCAGCTACTCCCACTGCAGAGTCATGGCTTTAAAGTTAATCATAGCCTTTATTCTTTACCTGGTTACAAAAGAAAACCATCAAAAACAATTAAATAAGAACAGGATATTTAGTTCTAGAAATTTTTGAGAAAAAAATGAAAGTGTAAATAAAACCATAATCATTTAAAATTTATCAATTGAATTATAACCAAATGACATTATGCTGTAAAGATCTTCCAATCAAGAGAGATTTTATTTTTTTCCTTTGAGGATTCTTCCATTTTCTAAATTATTAAATAATGAGCAAGTAAATAATCGTTCAATAAACACTAGTGGGTCAGTTAGTTACTTACTATAGAAAAAAAAACAAAGTTAAATTAACGGTACATAAAAATCCATTTTAAAATGATAGAGTTTCCAGGGGTGCCTGGGTGGCTCAGTTGGTTGAGTGTCGGACTTCAGCTCAGGTCATAGTCTTGAAGTTCATTAGTTCAAGCCCTGCGTCGAGCTCTGTGCTAACAAACAGCTCAGAGCCTGGAGCCTGCTTCAGATTCTGTATCTCTCTCTCCCCCTCTCCTGCTCATGCTCTGCCTCTCGCTGTCTCTCAACAATAAATAAGTATAATTTTTTTTTTAATGCTAGAGTTTCCAGGGTTCAGTTGCTTAAATGTCCGACTCCTGATTTAGGACTCAGGTCATGATCTCACATTTTGTGAGTTAGAGCCTCGCATCAGGCTCTGCACTGACATCGTGGGAACCCCTTGGGAGTCTCTCTCTCTGCCCCTTCCCTGCTCGGTCTCTCTCTCAAAATAAATAAATTAATTACATTAAAAAGGCAATGATAAACTTTCTAAAACAGACATATGTTCTTATAAACATTTAAAGAAATCGCATCTTACACTGTATGATTACATTTATTTCATGTATCAAACCAGGCAAAACTCATCTGGGCTGTTACATCAAGATAACAATTGCCTTTTGTTGAGTCTTAGAATTTGGTGATATTACATGGACATGTTCAGTTTGTGACAATGTACATTTAGGTTTATATTCTAAAATAAAAGTTTATAAAAATAGTCCTTAAAAAAATGGACTCTCAGAGAGTCTGTGATAACTTCAGAGATCTAAGTTTAAGAAGGTTTAGTGTTAATATTCCAAAGAAGCAATAATCTGCAATGATAAAAACCATGGACTCTGGAGTCAAATTGCCTGAGTTTAAATCATGTACACTATCATAACTGCTATTGTAGAATCAAAAGTATTATTAGTTTCAAGGTGGCAATATAGGTAGATTCTGAACTCACCTCCACAGACACATCAAATTTAATCCTATAAATAGAGTAATTCCTCTTGAAGAAGAACTGAGGGCTGATTGAATAGCTTTTGCACATCAAATGTAGAGAGACCACACAGAGAAGGGTAGGAAAGACAATAATGCAGTAACAAAGAGAACCCCATCCCCAATGCAGTGACCTGCCTTAGTGAGGGATATCACTGATGGGCCAACATGTAGGCCTGCCCACAGTGGGGCAAAGCAAAGAAACAGTGGCTTAAAGGGCAACTAGACTATAAGGGAAGACAATCTATTCATTAACCCTAGAGCATCAACCAAATGGAGAGGGAATTACTGGAATTCTTACTGGGGTTAGAGGCACCAGTAACATTGTTTTTTATATTCTACCTCCAATTAGATAGCACAGAGGGTAGCAGAGTACAGGGACTCTAGCTGACCAGCTAGGGCTGCCTCAGTGTGCCCCTGGCCCCTGGACCACACCAACTCCAGCTGTCCTTGCTGAGAGGCCCCAGCAGACCACGCTCCCGACCTTCCTGCCATGCTTGCAACAACTCTAGTCATCCTGAGAAGACTGCTCCAGCATAATGTGTTCTAAGAGCCCCTTGGCCTGTGTCCAACTCAGTCATCCCAACACAGGTGCAGTGTGCTCCAGAATCCCCTAATCCACACCTGTTACAGCTCCGGCTAGCCCACCAAGGTAGTCCTGGCACAGCGTGCCCTAAGAACCCTTTAGCCTATGCTGATTCAAGCAGATGTGCCAAAGCTGCCAGGCATATGCAGTCTACACAGAGGATGCTCCTATACAAGGTTACTTCTTCAAGACCAGGAGTGGCAGCTGTTCCACCTAAGTCATAGAAATAAATACAGGAAGTCAAAAAAAAAAAAAAAAATGAGGAGACACAGGAATATGTTCTAAATGAAAGAACAAGAGAAAACACCAGGAAAAAAAAAAACTAATCAACTGGAAATAAGTAATCTAATTAATAAAGAGTTCAAAGTAATGAGCATAAAGATGTTCTGCAAATTTGGAAGAAAAATACAAAAACACAGTGAGAACTTCAATGAAGACTTAGAAAACATGAGGAATAACAAATCAGAGTTGAAGAATACAACACCTTAAATGAAAAATACACTAGAGGGAATCAGTGGCAAATTAGATGATACAGAAAAATGGATCAGTCATCTGGAAGATAGAATAGTGTATATTACCCAATCACATAATCAGAACAGCAAAAGGAAAAAAAAAGAATTTTTTCAAATGAATAAAGCTTAAGGGACCTCTGGGATATTAAGCATGCTAACATTCACATTATAGAGGCCCCAGAAGGAGAAGAGAGATAAGGGGGCAAAAAACTTATTTTTAAAATTATTTTATTTATTATTATTTTTTATTATTATTATTCACTTATTATTTTATCATTCAATTATTATTTTTCAGAAATAATAACTGAAAACATCCCTAACATGAGGAAGAGAGCATATAGTCAGGTCCAGAAAACACAGTCTCAAACAAGATGAATCCAAAGAGTTCTACACCAAAACAAACAAATAAAAGCAAACACAGGGGCACGTAGGTGGTTGTCAGTTAAGCGTCCAACTCTTGATTTCCACTCAGATCATTATCTCACTGTTAGTGGGATCGAACCCTGCATTGGGCTCTGTGCTGAGAACATAGAGCCTGCTTGGGATTCTTTCTCTTCCTCTCTCTCTGCCACTCCCTCCTCATTTGTGCTCTCCTTCTCTCTCTCTGTCTCAAAATAAATAAATAAACTTAAAAAATGTTCATTAAAAAAACAAATACAGAAACAAAGACATCTACATCGAAACATATTATAGTTAAAATGGCAAAAGTTAATGATAAAGAACCTTAAAAGCAGCAAGAGAAAAAAATACTCATATACAGGGAAACCCCAAGAAATCAACTCATTTTCAGCTGAAACATTGCAGGTCAAAAGGAAGTGGCAGTATGTATTTAAAGAGCTGAAAGGGAAAAATCTTAGACAATCTTGATAACAAGATTATCATTCAGAATTGAAGTGGAGATAGAGATCCCAGACAAACAAAAGTAAAGGAGTTCATCACCACAGAACTAATCTTAGAAATGTTAAAGGGTCTTCTTTAGGTGGAAAAGAAAAGGCCTTAGCTAAAAATAAGGAAATATATGAATGAAAAATATCTCACTAGTAAATGGCAAATATATGGTAAAGGCAGTGGGTCAGCCACTTCAAAAGCCAGTGTGAAGGTTAAATGACAAAACAGTAAAATCAACTACCACTATAATAAGTAGTGAAAGAATGTACAAAATAAATAGATGTAAAATATGACATCAAAAACATAAAACCAAATGGGGAAGAAGTAAAAATATAATGCTTATAGAATGCATTCAAATTTAAGCAACTAACAACTAGCAACACACAGACATGCACACACACATACATACACACCTCATGGTTTCTGCAAACCAAAAACCTACAATAGATACACAAATAAAGAGGAAAGAACCAAAACATAACACTAAAAATACAATCAAACTACAAGGGAAGAGACTAAGAGAAGAAGAAAGAAACAGAGAAGAACCACAAAAACAACCAGAAAACAATTAACAAAATGTCATAAGTGCATATCTATCAATAATTACTTTAAATGAAATGGCCAAAAGTCATAGGGCAGATGAATAGATAAAACAAAAACAAAAACAAATACCCATTTATATTATTCTGCCTACAAGACTCACTTCAGATCCAAAGACATACAGAGACTAAAAGTGAAGGGAAAAAAAAAGATATTCTATTATGTGAAAATAGAAATGAAAAGAAAGCTAGAGAAGCAATACTTGCATTAGACAAAATAGACTTGAAAACAAAGACTGTAACAAAAGACAAAGAAGGACATTGCATAGTGATAAAATACAATACAACAAGAGGATACGATATTTGTAAATATTTATGCACCCAACATAGAGGCACCTAAATATATACAGCAAATATTAATAGACATAAAGGGAGAAATTGACAGCAATACAATAATAGTAGGGGACTTTAATACCCCACTTACACCAATGGATAAATCATTCAGACAGAAAATCAATAAAGAAACTTTTGCCTTAAGTGACACACTAGACCTGATAGACTTGATATATACAAAACAATTCATCCAAAAACTGCAGAATACACATTCTTTTCAAGTACACATGGAACATTCTCCAGAATAGACCGTATGTTAGGCCACAAAAGAAGTCTCAATAAACTTCAAAAGAATGAAATCACATCAAATATCTTTTCTGACCACAATGATATGACACTAGCAATCAATTACAAGAAGAAAACTGAAAAAAAATAAACATGTGGAAGCTAAACAACATGCCACTAAACAACCAATGCTCAATAAAGAAATCAAAGAAAAAAATTAAAATTTAAAACTACATGAAGACAAATGAAAATGGAAACCGGAATTTTCAAAACCTATGGGATACAGCAAAAGTGGCTTTAGGAGGCACACTCATAGAGTACAGGCCTACTTTAAGAAACAACAACAGAAAAATCCCAAATAAACCATCTAACCTCACACCTAAATGAACTAGAAGAGTAACAAAGCAATCCAAAGTTAGAAGAAAAGAAATAATAAAGATCGTAATAATAAAGAGCAGAAATGAATGAAAGAGACTGAAAAACAATGGAAAAGAATAATAAAACTAAAAGCTGGTTCTTAGAAAAATAAACAAAACTGATAAGCCTCTAGCCAGACTCAGAAAGGGGGAAAAAGGCAGAAAACCCAAAAAGTAAAATCAGAAATAAGAGAACTAACACATGATACCACAGAAATACAAAGAATAAGAGAATACTAAAATAACTATATGGCGACCAACTGGAAAACCTAGGAGAAATGGATAAGTTGCTAAAAACATACAACCTTCCAAGACTAAATAACAAAGAAAGAGACAATCTGAACAAAATTATTACAAGAAATGAAATTGAATAAATAATTAAAAACTCCAAATAAACAAAAGCCTACATCCAGATGGATTCACAGATAAATTTTATCAAACATTTAATACCTATTCTTCTCAAAAATTATTCCAAAAAATTGAAAAGGAAGGAATGATTCCAAACTAATTTTACAAGGCCAGGATTACCATGATAACCAAACTAAACAAAGACACTACACACCCACAGAAAAGAAAAGTACAGTTCAGTATCACTGATAAGCATGCATGCAAATATCATCAACAAAACATTAGCAAACCAAATTAAACAATACATAATAAGGATCATACATCATGAGCAAGTGGCATTTATTCCAGGGATACAAGGATGGTTCACCATTTGCAAATCAATCAACAAGACATACTACATAAACAAAATTAAATATAAAAATCATGATCATCTCAAGAGATGAAGAAAAAGCATTTGATAAAATTCAACATCCACTTATGATAAAAACTCTCAACAATGTATATATAGAATGAAAATATCTCAATATAATAAAGGACATCTATGAAAAAGCTACAGCTAACATCATACTCAATACTGAATTGCTGAAAGCTTTTTCTCTAAGAGCAGGAACAAGACAAAGATGCCCACTCTCACCACTTTTATTCAACATGTTATTGGAAGTCCTAGCCAGAGCAATTAGTTAAGAAAAATAAATAAAATGCATCCAAATTGGAAAGAAGGAGAAAAACTCACTCTTTGTAGATGACTTGATACTGTATACTGAAAACCCTAAAGACTTAACCATACACCTCTTTGAACTAATAAATGAATTCAGTGAAGTTGCAGAATACAAAATTGATATACAAAAGTTGGATGCATTTCTATACACTAATGAAATTAAGAAATTAAGAAAGCAATCTCATTTATAATTGCATAAAAAAGACTAAAATATCTATGAATAAATTTAACTAAGGAGGTAAAATACCTGTATTCTTTCACTTAAGAGATACTGATGAAAGAAACTGAAGATGACAGAAATAAATAAAAAGATACACTGTGCTCCTGGATTGGAAAAATTATTAGTTAAAATGTTCATACTACCCAAAGCAATCTACAGAACCAATGCAAACCCCATCAAAATACCAATGACATATTTTACAGAACTAGAACAAAGAACCCTAAAATTTACATGGAATCACAAAAGACCTCAAACAGCCAAAGCAATCTGGAGAAAGAAGAACAAAGCTGGAGGTATAGTCCCTGATTTCAAACTATACTACAGAGCTACAGTAATCAAAACAGTACAGAACTGGCACAAAAACAGGCACAAAGATCAATTAAATAGAATAGAAAGCCCAGAAGTAAACCAACACACATATGATCAATTTATCTATAGCAAAGGAGGCAAGACTATACAAGGGGGAAAAGACAACCTCTTCAATAAGTGGTGTTTGAAAAACTGGGCACCTACGTGAAGAAAGAAAGAAAGAAAGAAAGAAAGAAAGAAAGGAAGGAAGAAAGAAAGGAAGGAAGGAAGGAAGGAAAACAGGACCACTATTTTACACTTTATATAAAAACAAATTCAAAATGGATTAAAGACTTGAATGTAGGACCTAAACCTATAAAACTTCTAGAAGAAAACATAGGCAGCAAACTCTTGGATAGGTCTTAGCAATATTTCTTGAACCAGTATCCTCAAGCAAGGGAAATAAAAACATAAAATAAACAAATGAGACCAGATCAAACTAAAAATACTTTTTGTGTAGCAAAGGAAACCATCAACAAAATAAAAAGGCCACCTACTGAATGGGAGTAGATATTTGCAAATCATACATCCAATAAAAGATTAATATCCACAATACATAAAAAATTTACACAACTTGATATAAAAAAATAAACTTGATTAAAAGATGAGAATAGGACTTGAATATACATTTTTCCAAAAAAGACACATACAGGGCCAACAGGCACATGAAAAGCTGCTTAACATCACTAATCATTGGGGAAAGCAAATCAAAACCACAATGACATATTGCCTCACACCAATCAGATTAACTATTATCAAAAAGACAAAAATAAGTGTTTGCAAGGATATGGAGAAATGGGAACCCTAATATACTGCTGATGGGACTCTAAACTGGTACAGCCACTATGGAAACGGCATGCAGTTCCCTCAAAAAATTAAAAATAGTACTACTTTACAAAAAAGCAATGCCATTTCTGGGTATTTATCTGAAGATAAAGGAAAACACAAATTTGAAGAATATATATATACAGTTTTATGTTCATTGCAGTATTATTTACAATAGCCAAGATATGGAAGCAGTCTGTGTCTATCGATAAATGAATGGATGAGGATGTGGTATATATAGGCAATGGGATATTACTCAGCTATAATAAAGAATGAATCTTGCCATTAGTTACAACATGGACAGAATTAGAGGGTATTACGCTAAGTGAAATGAGTAAGACAAAGAAAGACAAATACCCTATTATTTCACTTATATGTGGAATCTAAAAAAGCCAAAATGAACAAACAAAACAAAACAAAACAGAAATAGACTCATCTACACAAGAAACAGACTATTGGTTACTAAAGTGGACAGCTTTTGGAGGAGCAGGCAAAATGGATGAAGGGGACTAAGAGATACAAATTTCCAGTTCTAAAATAAGTTAGGAGGCTATAATATACAGCAGTAATAACTTTGTATGGTAACAGATGGGAATTAGACTTATCATGGGGATCATTTCATCACACAAAAATATCATTCAGTATGATGTATACCTGGAACCAATAGAATATTGTATGTCAATCATATTTCATTAAAAAATGCACCTCATGTTCTTATTTAAAAACAAAACCCAGAAATATATAATGTGGACACTGAGTCACAGAACATCCCTGATGAGAATGCATTTAATTCTTCCTTCTTCATATATCCATCTCATTATATTCAATTATTTATACAAGAAGCAAAATGCTTTTCTCATGTAAATTGTGGTTCAAACTTTGACACACATTTTTTCAAAAAGGTTTTGATTACCTAGTGTGTGATTATAGAAATCTGAATCAGCATGTAGTCAGACAAAAGTTTCTTCTTATCTCAATTTTTATAAATTTTACACTGCAAATTTTAATATCTACCAATAAGAGACTAAATAAAAATCATCTACCTGAGGAGATGGTGGTATAAATTTTATTTTATTCATCTTCTTGTTGATAGCATACTAATTACGATGCTATCATCACAGACATATAGCAATGTATTATGATAAAATAATTTCCTCCTTAAGCTTTGTAAGTAAAGCAGATGATGTAAAAGCTTCATTTTGTATGTTCTGCATATGTATAAGTATGTGTCTGTGTGTGTGTGTGTGTGTGTGTGTGTGTGTGTGTGTGTGTGCGTGTGTGTGTGTTTTAACAGTCTGCCTTTATGGCTCCAAAGTAGATGACAATTCAGAATACTTGTAATCTTGTAAAACTAGATACAGCATTTTAAATGTTTATCGTTAGAACATGCCCAGTAGCAGATGGTGGCATGCCATTTTAGAGCCACCTAGAGGCGCAAAAATTGTCCCATGTTTTTCATTTTGGCAGATGCACATGCCCCTTTGGCAAACTTTAGAAAATAACTAAACGACTTACACCTTCAAAACAGATTGTATTTATAGAGGGATGTGTGCAACTCAACAGGGGTGGTGCAAAAGATGTATTTCAAAATCAGTACAATCAAATGTATGGTACAGTTAACACAAAACTTTGGACATGAAATTAGCTCAACTGCTTTACTGTGTATCTATTCCACTTACAGCATTTTAATAAACCCTGAGTAATTATTTCCAGAGCAATATTCAAATGACTTTTAACAAATGTATGCATGCCAAATAACTTATTTTGAATATAAACTGAAGTTCAAGTTTCTCACAAAACTCAATTCTTAGTGATAGCATTGTTTTTTAAGCACTCATGTTTTAACTTGGCATACTGACACTTAGAGACTCTAATAACCACTCAATTTTAAATCTGACTGTGAATATAACTTGTAAAAGTCACTAGAGTCATCAGATTTTCACATAAGTTTCTAAATGTATACCTCTCCTTTACACATTTTTAAAAGTAATGCATTCATACTACTCATCTGTACCTTTTTTTTCTGTTTCTCTCATTTTTCATTGGAGTAAGAAAACATAAACATTTACCTCAAAGCAACGCTTTCAATCCTTTGGACTTGGAACAGTCTTGATCTTTAATGTCACGTTAGGGGAGGAAAGGGAAACTGTATTTGGTTAAAAAATTATCTAACATGATTTTTAAAAAAGCAGGTGCCCTGGATAAGGTGAGTACAAGCATTTTCTAAGGGTTAGATAGTAAATATTTTGGGCTTTGGGGACCATTCAGTTTCTGTGGCAACTACTCAACACTGCCACCAGTGTAGTGCTAAAGCAGCCACAGATAATACATAAATGGGTATCACTGTATCCTAATAAAACCATTTATAAAAACAGGAGGAGGAGGTCCAAATTTGGCCTGCAGACTATAGTTTGCAGACACTTGACCTAGATTATCTCAGGAGTTTTGGTGGTTTGAGAGATGCATTGGGAAGTTAGAAGTGTTTGATGTGTGAGCATGTGAATTGGGAACCGGGGAAGAATTTTTATGGGGGGTCGAGGGCACGGGAAGGTTACCCTATTAAGAAGGAAACAGTTTGAGGGGTGCCTGGGTGGCTCAGTCCGTTAAGCATCTGATTCTTGGTTTCGGCTCAGGTCATGATCTTGCAGTTGCATGGGTTTGAGCCCCCTCATTGGGCTCTGCACTGGCAGTGCAGAGTCTGTTTGGGATTCCCTATCTCCTTTCTCTCTGCCCCTCCTCTACTCACACTGTCTGTGTCTCTCTCAAAAGTAAATAAATAAATAAACTTAAAAAAAAAGAAAGCAAATAGTTTAAGAAGCAAATTTCCAAAATGATAAAATTCAGGATGATGAGAAGGTAGGGCAAGGAGGCTATTTGAAAAAATGTCCCTTTCAAACTGACCTGTGTATTTATTGAGTACTTACCATTGGCAATCAGAAGCCTCTGAAAATAAACGATAGTCCCAAAGAACTGGAGGGGAGGTTTAAGATAGCCAAGTTTATATGCTACGACAGATCTAATTTCAAAAAGTACATTTGGTTGGTTTGTTTCAGTGCTTCTCTTTCCTGCTTTGTGCTACCATGCTATTTAGCATACATGTGCATATTCTCTTATACAACCAAACCTGTGAGTTGTTCCTTTCCCTGTCCCTTCTAAACAAACCTTGAGCTTTTAGGACAGGAGGAACTCTCTTCTCTTTATCTTGCTATTCTTAGGGCTTATGACAGTGTTTTGCCCAGAGTCAGTGATCAATAAACAATTGAATCATATAATGGACTTATATTGAATTATATACTGTCATGAGTTCAAATAATGGCCCCAGTGGGAGAAAGTACATGTTGAATTACTCATTAGTTTCACTCACATCCTATTTCCACATCAGCCCTTGGAAAGCCAGTGATTTTCTTTCTCTGCTGGCCTCTTGGATCCATAAATAGTTTGCCTTCACTGAACCTCTTTACCAAGCTTGGCTTGCCCAGGTAAGCTCTAGCTTTTCCTGATCCCTAATTAAAACTCACTACTTTGACTTCTTCCTTTGAGGCTTGTTAAATGCTTAATTGACAAAAATGATGAATTTAGATGAGGAAGGAATGAGGAAAAGCATAAAAATTGTAACTTGAATTTTAATCTCTTTTATAAAAGTAATAAAATATACTGCAGCAAATAAAGACAGGGGAACATCAAAATCTTCAGGAATAAGTATTGCTAATATTTACAAAATATTTGCAAAATAAAATTTCAAATTTGATACCACAGCACATGCTATTTATACCTTCTTTATCTTCAATTGCAGTGCCCTCTTACGTGATTAAATGCCATTTGCAACCTCATTAAATGTTTACATATTTGTGCCTTTATTAAATAAATAGTGAAGTCTATTGACTGTTTTACTAAGGGGCCATCTCTGTTTTATGCATTGAGGATATAGCAAGAGATAGATAAGATCCCTTCTTTTACAGATCTTAAACTGTAACTGAAGAGACAGCAAAGAAAAAAACACATAGATAAACTTGGCTTATAAAAGAGCTGTGCTCCTAGTAAAATTAGCTAATACGATAGTGACTAAAAGATGTGAAGGGGTATGCACTATTTTGCCTTTATTCTCTTGTGATTAAAAAAAAAAGTATTTATATAAAGTGCAATAAACATCTAGTTACATAAATATATGTGTACACTTCTAATTATATCCTTCAACTAAAATTCCTAATAATGGAATGACTGGGTCAAAGCTATGCATGTTTTTAAAGGCAGCATCTACTCCTAATCAACTACAACACTTTTAACAGTTTAGGCTTCCAACAACAGATTACAAGATTGTCATAATCTACCTGCCAAGAAACAACCAATGTGCTTTCAAATATGTACTGGGGTAAAGTGAAAGATATTATTAGCTAATGCACTGCCAAATTGACAGCCATTAAGATAATTCACCCTGTTACACAATGTTTATGTCAAATCCATGGGTAAGACTGAGTCTTTTATAACCAAGATGAGAATTACTAAAATATGCAGTTTGTTGCTACTAGTATTCCTGACATCTCAGATACTTTTTTGTAATGTGCTAAAACACATAGTTTTCAGTATTATTAAAATTTGACAAACTTTGGTAAGGTCGGATACTGCTGGCTACTCATTATATTGCATTACAATTGCAAAACAACACTGGAATTGTCTTGCAACATGAATAAGAAGTGATATCATACATACTTTATATGTCCATAAAGTAGAAAATATTATATTTTGAGGCCACTAAGGGAGAAATAAACACTCTGGTTTTTCTGTATAACTTGAATCATAAATACACCTAAGGAAGATAATCTAATAGATCTACATGTTGTTTCTTATATTATTATTATTTTTTAAAGTTTATTTATTTATTTTGAGAGACAGAGAGTGAGGGGGGGTCAGAGAGATAAAGAGAGAGAGAGAATCCCAAGGAGGCTCTGCACTGTTAGCACAGAGCCCTATGTGAGGCTTTATCTCAGGAACCATGAGATCATGACCTGGGTTGAAATCAAGGATCAGATGCTGAACTGACTGAACTGCCCCTTTTCACATTATTTTTAAAAGAAAACTAGGAGACTTTAAGGGTCACTTTGTCAGGATCTACAACATAATACATACAAAATATGGAAAAGCACTATTAAATAAACATTATATGTTAAGGAATTTTGTTTCCATATTTTGCCAAACAAGGTGGATTTTAAACTTCAAAAATGTACTAATAAATTTGGTCAAGATACTTGAATATGAGCAATTTGATAAAATTTACCACACACACACCTGTATTTGTGTAGAACTAGAAATTGCTGAATTATTTACTCAAAAGACAATATTAAGTGGATCTTTTTGTGATAAAAATGTTTTAGTGATGAAATCATGTGTATGTTTTACTATTCATGAGGATAGCTTGGCTGGTTTATGCTCCCACATGTGTTAAATATTGTCACAAGGGTGACCTGGAGTGGATTTTATACTACCTTTAATCCAACCTCCATTTAACCTCTTTTGTAACTCCAAAGCAGGTCATTTCATTTTGGAGAAATTCTAGTTGTAATTGTGGACTGAAACTATATTTCTTAAAACTGAATGAAATTGTATTAGGTAAATACAGTCTTTATCAACGTTATAGATACCAGCTAAACATGGCCTCTGTATACTGGCCCCTCAGTTGTTTATTTCTTCAAGGTAGTCTGAGATTCTTTGGCTTAAAGCCCATGGGTGCCAAATTCCTTTTTTTTGTCTTACAGAACCAATTGTTTTAAATCCCAAATAAGCAGATTTTTAGAAATTTAGACTCTATCTGCTTTGCATACCCCATGAACTTGTACCCAACATCTGCTGGCCATAGATAAGATAGGCCAGGTACTATAAAGTCTCCAAGCTGTTACTATCCTTTGTTGCTTCTGGTGACCCAGAAACTCCCCACTGTGCCACTGAGTGACATCACCAACACACATAAACACCTTCTCTGATTCTGAACCCCTCTCTTTGGAAATTCCCTTGCTTTCCTCTGAAGTGGATGATAAACCCTATGTCTTAAGTATCTGGACAGTCTCATGCTGTTAAGGACTTGCCACCATGTCAAACTGTCCAAGATTGTATGTGCTACTGCCACCTCGTGGTCTTCTCTTTTTCCTTCATCAGGCGTCAAATCGCTCAAAACCCAACAAGCCTGCAATGTGTACATAAATTCATTTAACAATTATTGCATTCTAACGGCTGTTACCTTTAACTGATTTATCCTCTGAAATGTCTTTCCTTCCCATGTAATGGGGCTCCATATATCTCAAAATATAGCTATTTATATCATTTGAGTTTTATTTCCACAATAAACACAATCATTACTTCAGCTCTTCCACATTTGTAAAAGTTGTATCGCATTTCATCATTTTGATTGCCATCTCTGTATAAATTTTCCTTTGTCAAAATCCCTCTCAGAGTAATGCCAAAGATTAAATACTCACCTGCAGTGTTTGTTTCCTGGTAGGGTGAAAGCTGGGGTATCATATGTATAATTACATCAATCATTATGCATTATCTCAACACTAAAGTAGGTACTACAACTATGAAATTAACCACACCTACCGAATAAGCCATTTTATACATTTGGTCAGTAGTATCTGTTAGTGTTTAGGAAATTTAGAGTTGAGCTTATCAATAAAGATCAACATCATCACAGAAAAAGGGAGACTTCCAGATAAAAAGGCAACTAAAATAGGCTGTGGATTAATCACCTAACAAGCCACAAGCCTGAGGGAGGATGATAGATCTCAGAAACTTCCATAAATACTAGAGGAAACTCACAGAAGGTTACCAGACCCTGGTTGAGTTTTGGGGAGACGGAAAATTACATTTGAACACACAAAAATCCTTGTGTATGCAAAAGCACGGAATAGCAAAAATGAATGTAATGTTGTCTTTTCTCAATCTAGAAATCTGTGTGGGGATCCTTGCCGGCCCCCTTAAACTGTGAGGCTCAAAAACAGCCTGGCGAGGTCAGCACTGTCAGCTGGCTAAAATTATGAAGACTCGAGAATACCCTCTGATAGAAAACTGGTAACAATTGGTTCAGAAACTGGCCCCTAGGGTTTTTTCCTACTCGACCCTAGCAGAAACCAAACTTTGTTGAGGACAACCAAAGAAGACCCGACTTGCAAAGGGAAATGGCAGAGGTTGAGGTAAAGGGAGTTTCCAATAAGAGTAGGGATTCCCATTGAGAACTGAATGCTAACAGTGAGTGATTGTAAAGCCAAGTATATTGCTTGCACTCAGCAACTCTTCCCTCCTAAACTTACCAAAAGGATAATAAGCCTGGCCTTTTGTCCATCACCCCTAGTTCCACATTCAGCTACTAAGAATATGAGATCACAAAGTAATATTTGGTTAGGGAAGTACTTATAAAAGAAAGATAAAAGACTAGAACACCTATAACATGCACATCTAAATTAATGATCAAAGATTTAAAAAATGCTAAATAAGCATTATATAGATCTTCAAAAAAACAAAGGAAGGTATTGGCAACTAAAAGTTGTGTCAAGTATTCACAAAAACCAACTAGAAATACTGAGTATGAAAAATACAATAGCTAAAATCAAATGTGTTAAACATGCTGACTAATACCCTACACCCAGGCAAAGGACAAACTGCAGAGCTGAAGTGTCAAATAAGACAATAAGAAAAGATAAAGATGTAGAAATTGATATCTTTATATGAATAAAGTTATGTTTAGATGAAAAAAGTTGGTATGTTCATATTTATTACAAATAATTTGTATATTATACTAAAATACAATATAATATTCATATCTAACTTTATGTTGAAGAGAGATAAAGGAACTAATGAATGGAGTTGAAAGAGGAAAGCTAAAACTCCATAAGAGAAAACCTGAATTAAACACTGATCATAAAATGCCATAAACTAAAGAGCTTGATTAACTCAGTTATTGGCGCTAGACTTCAAAATAGTACTCTGAGAAAGGGAGGATAAATTACAATTTTCTTATATGCTTCTGCTTTATTTGAGACATTACAAGGAGCACATGCTACTTAAGAAAAGTTAATTTTTTTAAAAAAATGACATATAAATATATGCATAGTTTTATGGTATCTAAAAACTGTTCAAATATATAACAGCTATTGGCACTACTGAGGAGGAAAACTATTTTCATCCTGATCTTTCTTGTGTATTCATTCAGTCCTGAGTGATTTTTTTGGTTGTTTTGAAAGGCAGGGGCCATGAAAAGAGAGAAAAGGAAACTAGATAACCTTCAAACATCTGGGAGCTGCTATGAGGGCATACTCTTAAAAAAAAAATCACTCTGTGGAATTTAATAACATCCATTTCACAAACCACAGAGTTTTCCTATCTTACAAATCAATTTTATTCTATTATATTGGTGAATTAGTTTCTTTTTGTGAATTGGTTATTTCACTTTAACTGTTGGCCTTCTAATACAAAAGAAAGACATGTATTAGGAGTATAGAAAATAGTCAAGATAATAGCCCAGTAATACTTGTTACTTATCACCTAATCTCTTCTTTTCAAATTTCCCCATGCCTCAGTGAGTGCAAGCAGTCACCATTGAATTAGCTATGACAAACCTATCCACCAACCTTGTTCTTTCAAAAAAAGGTTTGCTGGGGGTATAATGAGGAACAGTTATATTGAGGTTGTCACTCTTTTTCCTGTTTTCTCATGCAAAGGCTTTGAAATCCAAACCCAGGTATCACCATTCTTGTTATATTTAAGACATTAGAAGAGCTGAATCTGATGACCATTAACAATTATTTAACTTCTTTAGAAATAATGATCATTATGGAACTTTAAAAAGATAATAAATCAAAAAGTTTTTTTTTAACTTTGTAATTTAAGTTTATTTTTTATTTTTTAAAATTTACATCCAAATTAGTTAGTATAGGTGAAGCAATAATTTCAGTAGATTACTTAATGCCCCTTATCCATTTAGCCCATCCCCCCTCCCACAACCCCTCCAGCAACCCTCAGTTTGTTCTCCATATTTATTAGTCTCTTTTGTTTTGTCCCCCTCCCTGTTTTTATATTATTTTTGCTTCCCTTCCCTTCTGTTCATCTGTTTTTTTCTCTTAAAGTCCTCATATGAGTGAAGTTACATGATTTTTGTCTTTCTCTGACTGACTAATTTCACTTAGCATAATATCCTCCAGTTCCATCCACGTAGTTGCAAATGGCAAGATTTCATTATTTTTGATTGCTGAGTAATACTCCATTGTATATATATACCACATCTTCTTTATCCATTCATCCATCGATGGACATTTGGGCTCTTTCCATACTTTGGCTATTGTTGATAGTGCTGCTATAAACATGGGAGTGCATGTGTCCCTTCGAAACAGCATACCTGTATCCCTTGGATAAATACCTAGTAGTGCAATTGCTGAGTCGTAGGGTAGTTCTATTTTTAGTTTTTTGAGGAACCTCCATACTGTTTTCCATAGTGGCTGCACCAGCTTGCATTCCCACCAACAATGCAAAAGAGATCCTCTGTCTCCGCATCCTCGCCAACATCTGTTGTTGCCTGAGTTGTTAATGTGAGCCATTCTGACAGGTGTGAGGTGGTATCTCATTGTGGTTTTGATTTGTATCTCCCTGATGATGAGTGATGTTGAGCATTTTTTCATGTGTCAGTTGGCCATCTGGATGTCTTCTTTGGAGAAGTGTCTATTCATGTCTTTTGCCCATTTTTTCACTGGATTATTTGTTTCTTGGGTGTTGAGTTTGATAAGTTCTTTGTAGATTTTGGATGCTAACCCTTTATCTGATATGTCATTTGCAAATATCTTCTCCCATTCTATCGGTTGCCTTTTAGTTTTGATGATTGTTTCCTTCGCTGTACAGAAGTTTTTTATTTTGATGAGGTCCCAGTAGTTCATTTTTGCTTTTGTTTCCCTTGCCTCCAGAGACATGTTGAGTAAGAAATTGCTGCGGCCAAGATCAAAAAGGTTTTTGCCTGCTTTCTCCTTGAGGATTTTGATGGCTTCCTGTCTTACATTGAGGTCTTTCATCCACTTTGAGTTTATTTTTGTGTATGGTGTAAGAAAGTGGTCCAGGTTCATTCTTCTGCATGTCGCTGTCCAGTTTTCCCAGCACCGCTTGCTGAAGAGACTGTCTTTATTTTATTGGATATTCTTTCCTGCTTTGTCAAAGATTAGTTGCCCATACGTTTGTGGGTCCATTTCTGGGTTCTCTATTCTATTCCATTGATCTGAGTGTCTGTGCTTGTGCCACTACCATACTGTCTTGATGATTACAGCTTTGTAGCATAGCTTGAAGTCTGGGATTGTGATGCCTCCTCCTTTGGTTTTCTTTTTCAAGATTGCTTTGGCTATTCTGGGTCTTTTCTGGTTCCATACAAATTTTAGGATTATTTGTTCTAGCTCTGTGAAGAATCCTGGTGTTGCTTTGATAGGGATCATGTTGAATATGTAGATTGCTTTGGGTAGTATCAACATTTTAACAATATTTATTCTTCCTATCCAGGAGCATGAAATCAAAAAGTTTAAATAAATGCCCTCTATGAATATCTGTGTGTTTGTGCAAGTAAAAGAGAATGAACTTCTACACTTGTATCTTGGAGTATTCATATATATTAGCATGCATGCATGTGGAAGATACATGCGTGTTTGTGTGTGTGTGTGTGTGTAAACATCAGCATATGTGCACACACACACACACACAATGTTTTGAAAGCATGAAATTACTTAAAGAATTTTATTTTCTCAAAACTGGAATGCTAAATTTTCACATACATTTTGTGAATTAAAATATATATAATGTTTAGTGCCAAATGGGTTTTGGGTTTTAGTTTTGATAATAATATATCCTATGTATAATGTATTTCCTGTACTTTAATACAACACTTGAAATAGTATTGGACCAATAAGTTACTCTAAACTTGATAAAATTCTTACAAACAGACATAAAGTTAAAGGCAGTTCTATGCTTGTCTACTTCAGCTCATTTCATTAAGATCTAATTGATATATAATATTGTGTAAGTTTAAGGTGTACAATGTGATAATTTGATACAGGTATATATTGCTAAATGATTACCATGATAGGTTTAGTTAACACACCCATCACTTCAGATAATTAATTTTTCTTTGTGATGAGATCATTTAAGATTTATTCTTAGAAATTTCAAAATAATGAATATAGTATACAATAACTATAGTCATCATGCTGAATATTAGACCCCAGAACTTATTTCTCTTATAATTCGAAGATTTTACCCTTTGATCAATATGTTCACATTTCCCCCACCTCAATCTCCTGGCAACCATTATTCTCCTCTGTTTCTATGAGTCTGGGTTTTTTAGATTCCACTTATTAGTGAGATCATACAGTATATCTTTTTCTGTCTCATTTATTTCATTTAGCATAATGCCTTCAAAGTCCATCCATGTAGTCACAAATGACAGGATTCTCTTCACTTATGGTCGAATAATATTTCATTGTATATTCCATATTTTCTTCATCCATTTTTCTGTCAGTGGACACTTAAGTTATTTTCACATCTCGGCTGTTGTAAATAATGCTGCAATTCATTATTGCAATGAACAAGGGAGTGCAAATATCTCTTCAAGATAGTGATTTCATTTCTTCCATATATATATACCCAGAGGTGGGATTGATGGATTATATAATAGTTCGATTTTTAATTTTTTGAGGAACCTCCACACTGCTTTCTACAGTGGTTATACAAACTTACTTTTCCACCAATAATGATCAAAGTTTCCCTCCTCTCCACATCTTCACCAAATACTTGTTGCCTCTTATCTTTCTGTTAACAGACATTCTAATAAGTGTAAGGTGATATCTAATTGTAGTTTTAATTTGCATCTCCCTGAGGATTAGTGATATTGAACATATTTTCTTGTACCCGCTGGCTATTTCTATGTCTCTTTGGAAAACAATCTATTCAATTCTTCTGCCCATTTTAAAATCAGATCATTTAGGTTTCTGTTGTTTTGTTTTTTGCTATTGAATTATGTTTCTTATGTAGTTTGCAAATTAACCTACTATCTGATATATGGTTAACAATTATATTCTACCATTCTGTATACTGCCTCTTTATTCTGTTGATTGTGTCTCTCACTATCCAGAAGTGTTATAGTTTTATATAATCCCATTTTTTTGTTGTTGCTTTTGTTTTTGGTGTCATATGCAAAAAATTATTGTGAACTAATGCCAAGGAATTTTTTTCTTTATGTTTGCTTCAATGAGTTTTATGGTTCTATGTTTTACATTTAAGTATTTAATCTATTTCAAGTTAATTTTTGTAACTGGTGTAATATACTGGTCCAATTTCCTTTTTCTGCATGTGGTTATCTTGTTTTCCCAGCACCATTTGTTGAAGAGACTATCCTTTTCCTAATGAGTGTTCTTGACTACCTTGTCAAATATTATTGACTATATTTCTGAGCTTTCTATTCTGTTCCATTGGTCTATGTGTCTATTTTTATTCTAGTAACCATACTGTTTTAATACTACAGCTTTGTAGTATTGTTCGAAATCAGTAAGTATGATGTCTTTGATTTTGTTTTTATCTCTCAGAATTGCTTTGGTTATTTGAGGTCCTTTGTGGTTTCACAGAAATTTATATCTGGGAAAAAAGCCATTAGAATTTTTATATGGATTGCATTGAATCTATAAATGGATTTGGGTGTTATGGGCATTTTAGCAAATCAATTCTTCTGATCAATAAACATGAATGTCTTTCCATTTATTTTGCCTTCTTCAGTTTCTTTCATCAGTGTCCTATAGATTTTAGGGCATAGATCTTTCACCTCTTTGATTAAATTTATTCAAAATTACTTCATTATTTTAGATGCTATTGTAAATCAGATTGTTTTCTCTATTTCTCTCCCAGATATTTCATTGTTAGAGTATAGAAATGCAGCTGATTTTTATATGTTGATTTGTATCTGGAAAAATTATTGAATTTGTTTATTAGTTCTAACAGTTTTTGGTGGAGTATTTATAATTTACTACCTATAACATCATGCCATCTTCAAACAGAGGCAATTTCACCTTTTCTTTTCTAATCTGGATGCCTTTTAATTTCTTTTTCTTGCTTAATTGCTCTGGCTAGGACTTCCAGTATTATGCCAAATATGAGTGGGGAGAGTGGGAAACCTTTCCTTCTTCCTGATTTTGGAGGAAAAGCTTTCAGTGTTTCACCATCCAGTATGATGTTATCTGTGGGCTTGCCACAGATAGCTTTAATTATGTTGAGGTATGTTCCTTGTCTACCTGATTTGTTGTAGTCTTTTATCAAGAAAATATTTGAATATTGTCAAAAGCTTTTTCTGCATCTATTTAGAGGGTCATATGATTTTATCCTTCTATTCTATTAATTTGGGGTATTACATTGATTGATTTGCTAATATTGAGCCTTTTTTTTATTGCAGAGATAAATCCCACTGGATCATGTTTCATAATCCTTTTAATGTGCTGCTGAATTCAATAATTTGAATTTTTTGAGGATTTTTCATCTGTATTTTTCTTGTAGTGCCTATTTCTGACTTTGGTATCAGGGTAACAAGTAACCTTGTAAAATTATTTTGATAGAGCGCCATTCTAATCAATTTTTTTGGAAGAATTTGAGAAGGATTGGTGTTAATTATTCTTTAAATATTTGGTAGAATTCACCAGTGAAACCATCTGGCCCTGACCATTTCTTTGTTGGGAGAATGTTGATTATTGCTTCAATCTTTTTAGTGATTATTGGTCTGTTCGCATTTTTTTGTTGCTTCATGACTTAGTAGGTTGTATGTTTCTAGGAATTTACTAATTTAAGTTACCCAATTTGTTGGTGTATAACTATTCCTAGTAGCCTCTTATGATATTTTGTACCTCTTCAGTGTAAGTTGCAATGCCCCCTCATTCATTTATAATATTGTTTATTCGAAATCTCTTTGCCTTTTTCTTGGTTAGTGTAGATAAAGGTTTGTCAATTTTGTTCATCTTTTGAAAAAACAGCTCAGTTTCAATGTTATTTTTTTTCTTTCTAGTCTCTATTTCACTTATTTTTGTTCTAATCTTCATTTTCTTCCTTCTGCTAAATTCTGGCATTTTCCTCCTCCTTCTAATTCCTTGAAGTGTGAATTTAGGGTGTTTAGATGAGATCTCCATTCCTTACATTTTTTTAATATTTATTTATTTTTGAGACAGAGAAAGACAGAACATGAATGGGGGAGGGTCAGAGAGAGGGTCAGAGTCACAGAATCTGAAGCAGGCTACAGGCTCCGAGCTATCAGCACAGGGCCCGATGCAGGGCTCGAACTCATGGACTATGAGATCATGACCTGAGCTGAAGTCAGATGCTTAACCGACTGAGCCACCCAGGTACCCCTAGATCTTTATTCTTAATGTAGGCATTTATTGCTATATACTTCTTTCTAAAATTGCTTTTGCTGAATCCCATAAGTTTTGGTTGTTGTGTTTTTGTTTTTGATTAACTACATTTGAATACCATTTGACAGTTTGTAAAATGCTTTCACTTGTAGTATAGCTCATTTTACTGTTAGGATACGAAAGTACCGAGTGACTTACTTATTCTATGTGAATTTTGATTATAAAATACATTACAGGAATATCATATATTATAACCATTTCAAAAAAAAGTTCAATAGAGAAATATGAAAAAAAAAAAGGCCCAAAATCCTCTTCCTTCACACTAATTTCCTTTTTTTAAAAAAAAACTTTTTAATGCTTATTCATTTTTTGAGAGATAGAGCATGAGCAGGGGAGGGGTGGAGAGAGAAGGAGACACAGAATCTGAAGCAGGCTCCAGGCTCTGAGCTGTCAGCACAGAGCCTGATGTGAGGCTTGAATTCATGAACCATGAGATCATGACCTGAGCTGAAGTTGGGCGCTTAACCAACTGAGCCACACAGGCGCCTCTCTTCACACTAATTTCTAATTGGCCTCTGAGCTTGTGTTTTAAAACAAGTACTTTAAGAGTCTTAAATTTTCCTTCTGGAAAATATACCCTGTTCAAAGGTTCAAATTCTACTTAATATCAACCTTTGCTTCTGCCAGTACTTTAAGTGGTTTCTTAGCATGAAGTCTGGGACCACACCTCAAGACATTGTTCATCTTTCAATTGCTTGTCCCCACCCTGTCTATTAAAATTCTCTATCAAAACCCTCTCAGCTGTGCATTGTTTAGATCAAACATTGCCAGAATGGTGATCTCTTCTCTCTCTCTCTCTCTCTCTCTCTCTCTCTCAACTTCAAATTTTCATAATAGTCAGTGACAATAACAACAACAAACTTTTAAAGTCAGTCATTTGGCCATTTAATCACATATAAACATGACAGAATGAAAACAAACGTGTTAGAGTACAATTTCCAAACACTGGCAGCAGCAATGAGAATAGGAAAGGGGGATTAAAATGAGAAACAATGAAGATACAGACTTGTCAGAACTTGGAGGTGAACTCAGTGTGCCAGAAGAGAAAGGATGGGTTTAGGTTTTTGTCTTAGGCAATTGGCTACTTCGCCTAAGAACACTGAGATGAATGAGCAAAAGCAAAATTTACATGTGGCGTAATGTTTATAAACATTTAGATTATAGACTGTGTGTGTGTGTATGAGTGTGTACAGTATTCTTAGAGCTTAAAGGACTATGTACAAATCAGAGATATTCCATTAATTCTGGTTACATTAATTTATGAATGCCAAACAATGAATAGGAATTTTGTCATTAATATTGTGTTAATCCTACATTTTAACAGTAAGGATTCATATTTTCTAATGTATAAACTTAGGACAAAAATATAAATCACCACTTGTCCTTTAAACATTTGGTATTTGTTCTCTCCTTTTCTTTTTTTTTTTTTTTATTTTTTTTTAACGTTTTTTATTTATTTTTGGGACAGAGAGAGACAGAGCATGAACGGGGTAGGGGCAGAGAGAGAGGGAGACACAGAATCGGAAACAGGCTCCAGGCTCCGAGCCATCAGCCCAGAGCCTGACGCGGGGCTCGAACTCACGGACCGCGAGATCGTGACCTGGCTGAAGTCGGACGCTTAACCGACTGCGCCACCCAGGCACCCCTGTTCTCTCCTTTTCTAATGACACACTTTTACTCCTAATGTGGACATTTTCAGAATTTATGAATTGAGAATATCTGTGAGAACATATATATATATATGTTGATTGAGCCCTGTGAGCATTCCTTCATCCAACCTGTAAGAGCAGAACTAAATATCCAAACTTCAATGTCTAGTGTGTAACTGTATTAAAACATTATTTCAGGAAGCTGTGTTCTTTTAATAGCAAATTACTTCCCTTTGAGGCTGCACAATCACTTCCACATTGAATATGACTTTAGAATTTCCCATCCTTGTAAGGTGGTCTTTCTTATTGCAGTGAAAGAACTCCATTGTAATTATGCATATAAAATTTGAGTAATTTACATTTGTCTTGAGTCTTTGAAAAAAATAAATGAAATCATATGCTTAAAGAAAAATATTTTAGTTTTAACAAGCTTTCTGACAGAACTTAAATTACACTGTATATGTATGATTATAGTCTATGAAAATAGATCTTTAAGAATCTGAAGATTCTCATTTTTTAAAATTCTGTTTACATCAAATTTCATACATGTCTGTAGACAAAATGCAGGGCAGTGTGTGTGTGTATGTGTGTATGTGTGTATGTGTGTGTGCGTGTGTGTATTCACCTACTGAAAAATATAGTCTCTAAGTAATGTTATCCTTTGCAACACTGTACTGATTTATGTTTAGTTTTTTTTCTTTCATACATCCTAGCATTGCAACTACATATTTATCCTCCTGTAGAGAATAACCACTACAGCTTAGAAATTTACTTTGCATTTTTAAACCTATCCTGTTACATAAAGCCTCTCACTAATTATAAAATAATTTAATTTGTTTTTATTTGCCAATTAAAATGAATATCTTCTACTCTTAAAAAATAACGTAATTTAATATCAAGCAAATATCCCATTCAAAAATCAGTGGAAAAATCATGAGAAAGAAAAACTCTAGCTCAATTTCTAAATCTAATCATTACGGAAAAATGTAAAAGTCGAGAAGTTGCTGATTTGAAGTGTTAAAATACATATTTTTTTTTCTTAGATTCATTTCAGGATTTATAATGTAGTCTTGAAGACCATAAAAACTTCTCAAGAATATCTAAGCCAGTTAGCATCCAAAAGAGTGTCATAAGAATCTTTTGATTCACCTCAAATCGTGAAGAGAAATACAGTGTAAAGAAGGATCCAGAAAAGTGTTCAGAAGGCAAACCCAGAAATCTAAAGTCAGAATTAAGAATTAAGGTCTATGACAGACCATAACTGCCATGTGAAGGGGATATTATTAATGAAAAAATCTTAGGTCATAAAAAGTGCTGTCCACAGACAGCATAATATGATGTGAACTACATGTTGAAATAAATACATCAGACACAGAACACCGCACTCATCATCTGAGCCCCAATTGCCTGTACCAAGCCACATGATGCACAACAAACTTTTCCTTATTCTCTACATGCACCATTTACCCTAAGGATTTATGCCTTTACACATTCTGTTCCCTTTTCTTTAGCCACCTGGCAAAAACATACACAATTGTTTACTTTTCAGTTAAAATGACACCTCCTACTTAATGTATGGTTTACAGCAGTAAAATTACCTCCCTATAGCAATTAAGATTATATATTGTGTATAAAAGTATTTTCTATTACTCATTTTCTTTCTTCTCTAGCCTGATCTTTGCCTTTTCAGTGCCAGGTATCCATTCCTGTTTTTAATATGTTTATATGCAGACGGTATTTAAACATTTGTCTAAATGTCATAAAATGACTATTTAGGAAATTAAAAAATTCTGTCTTTAAATCAACAACTGTAGAAGCATTGATGATCGTTCATTAAAGTGAAGAAATCGACTCTAGAGTTACTCAGATTTAGCCCAGTGCTCTCATCTGCCTCTGTTTCTGCAGCTGCAAATCATGAATAATAAAAATAATACCTGCACCTTTTCCAGTTTCTAGCTGTGAGAACTAAGGGAGATGTTATACATAAAGAACATAAAGCTCCGTATCTGTGCATCCTGTTAAAGAGCATCATTTCTCCATCAAAGAGCATTATTTTTAATTTCTTATTCCTATTATTTTATTTTTATTGTTTATCTAATTGTGAGTTCTACACATTTTAGAAGTCAAGAAATTGGAGACAAGTCAGAAAAATGAAGACAGAGGGGATTGTTACAACAGGTCTGAAAAAATAATTCAAGAGACACAGTGACTTGCCATCTCTACTATTCACCTTATTCTATTTGTTTTCATATAGTTTTTTTAATGTCTATGGAACAGTTGGCAAAGCGCCATAATGACAAATTGCTAATATCAATTTCTAAGAGAGTTGTTCATTGACACTATATATAAAGTGTATGTACGTAAACAATGTATTCACACATATATACATATAAATATATCCAAATAAAATTTGGACTGTTTTCTACAAAAGCAAAATTTTAGTTTCCCTTTATGGTAATTAAATCCTGAATTTATACTGATTTAAGTGCATGCATTCTATAAAGAGTAATTATATAGCATGTTTAACGATTTGTATTCATGGGTTAAGAC
Source organism: Panthera leo (assembly GCF_018350215.1). Lineage (NCBI taxonomy): Eukaryota > Metazoa > Chordata > Mammalia > Carnivora > Felidae > Panthera > Panthera leo. The sequence goes on from NC_056686.1 coordinate 132,326,647, forward strand.
CTTCCTTAATGATGAAAGATAATAATTATTTTTTTTAAATCTGGAACTCCAGAACTAACCTGTGGTTAGTCATTTGCTGAAAATAAGCAAAAAAAATATAGTTTAGGCCTTTTGGTGTTTAAACAGACATTTCTTTCCCTCGATCTTATTTCTAGCATGAGCCAACTTAGGAAAACAAGTGTGTCATCGGTAAAGTGTCAAGTTAAAGAAAGTAAATTTGAGCATTGCTCCCAAATATCTTTCAGGTTGCAAAAAAATTTCCGATTAGCTATTCATAGGAAGAGAATGCTTTGTGAGAATTCTGTGACACCTTGTGTAAAGGAAGCTTCTTTTAAAGGTAACAAGTGGAATCACAAGCTTTAATGTACAATCCTATGAGATAGGTAGAAAGTTAAGGAGGGGAATAGATAAATGACTTTGAAATGAGATTGATTTTTCTCTTTTTTCTTCAAGTGTGAGAGAATAGTTATATTAATTGGTTGGTGTCTATTTTATAGCCTTTAAAAATAGAGGATAATTCATCTTGATTCCATAATTACCAGTTATACAAACAGCATATGACAAGTCTGACAAGCAGGCTTTTTCAACATGGAATAGATATTACAATGGCAAAGGTGTTACTCAGATTAATAAATCAAGGTTATACCATTTGATAAATTATTTCCTCTCTTAATAGGAGGTATTATCTAAGTTCATATGCTAAGTTCATATGTCTATATGTTGTGTGTTACTGAATATCAAGTACTTCACTAAACTTGATTGGCTGATAGAAAACATTTTTCAAAACATTCTAAAAAAGACGACTATATGTTTTCTTCTGGATAAGAGTTGACTTGGCTCTGGGAATAGGAGATTGTGTTCTCTGTTATAAGATTATAAAATTATACAGTAAGAAGCTGATAGGTCACATGAAGACCGTGCTAACCCCATCAAGACAACACTGCTCTGCTAAGTATTGAGATAAAAAGAATCCATCTGAATTCCATAAAACACTAAATTAAAAGGAAAGGACTTCATAAACCCATATGTGCCATACAGATCAAACAAGGTGGTTACAATCTTGCATCTGATTCTCAAGGTCTAGGCTAGACAATGTCCTGGAAATGACCCCAGTTGAAACCAGCAGGAAACAATTATCTCTCTCCCATTTTACATGTTAGCCTGGGGTCAGGAAGATCTGAACTGCTCGATATTTCTATTACATTAATGGCACAATTATCACATAGGGATCAACTTCATGCTGCTAATATAGATATGCTTCTGGAAGCAATTTCTGGCTCTGCTGGGCAAAGCAATCTATTAGGTCATTTGTAACCTCCACAAAACCTAGTGGAAAGAGTACAGACTTTGGACTTCTTGAGTATAAATTTTGGCCCTGTATTTATTTCTAGAGTAACCTTGGCAAATTACCTAACACCTTTGAGTCTCAGTTGGAGGATAATAGCTTCTATCTGATAGAAAAATAGTGAATATTTATGAAAAAACAAACAAACAAACAAACAACATAGGGAGACCAGTTATTAGAGTGGTTTAAGCATAATAGACATTTAAGTGGAAATTATTATTATCACACACAGTATTTTGCTCATTCCTTTTTCATGCTGATGTCATCTTGATACACAAAATAATCAACAATGAAATAGTTTTGCTTATCAGTTACATTGAATGCTATCTCAACACACATAGAGAAAACAAATACATGAAAAGCGTGCATAATGTAAATTGTTCTGAAAATAATTGAAGAAGTGCTGCCAAACCTGTGATTAGGAAGCTTAGATAGCTATAGTTTCACATGACAGAAGTCAATGAGGAAGCGACTTTCACAAATGTCTCCACAGCCTTAGGTTTTGTGACTTGCTGAGTGCACATATTGGTTATTATGTTCCATTTCCTTGAGGAGAAGGTTTGATTTTTTTCTCCTCTATCGTATTCATGAGCACGGTTCTTACAAATTACATACCCAAGTGAACTATTTGCAAGATACCAGACCTGAAAACTCTGAAGAAAACAAACCAAATAATAACCAGAAACCATAACCAGCTTCATTTCTTAACTGTCACCATTTTTCACCTATTAGATAATCCACACACCCAACTTTCTATATACCTTACATAATTCTTAAGCCAGTGTCTTAAGGTTTGCCTTGATTACCCATATTGGAATTCAATTTTGAAGCAAAATTCACATACTTCTCTTTACTTAATAGAAAAATTAAAAATACGGTGGTAAGATCTGCATTGGAATTAACATGCATTTCTATTGAATATATAATTCCATCTTATTTTTTATGCTCAATCTTTCTAAGCATTGAGTTATATCATAAATAACCTTGTTCAATACAAAGAATCTTTTCAGTCCAAATAGTGATGTTCCTAACAACATGAACTATTTTTTCCTCAAAATTCCTTACTGTAATAGTAATGAAATACATGTATACATGATGCAAAATCAAGTCAAGAATAATGGTCACATTTTTAACATGACTTTATTTAGAGAAGTTAATTTGTTTTTGATAGTTCATTGTTATTTCATGATCTGGAATTATAGCTTTTGCCTCTGATTTATAAACACCTTATATGTAGGGGTTCTATATAGTACCTTAAGTACTATGTTGTATATACTATGTATTCAATTAATAGCTATTGCTTGATTCCTAAAAGCCTTTAGATCACAATAAATTTAGGAGGAATACTATGACTCATTTCTATAATCTGAGTCATAAATCAGTTTGAGAGAAAAATCATTGTAACATATCAGATAAAGGAATAGTATCCAAAATCTATAAAGAATTTATCAAACTCAACACCCCAAAAACAAATAATCCAGTAAAGAAATGGGAAAAAAAGACAAAAATAGACAATTCTCCAAGGAAGATATCCAGATGGCCAACCAACAGATGAAAAAATGCTCAGCATCACTCATCATCAGGGAAATACAAATCAAAATCAAAATGAAATACCACCTTACACTTGTCAGAATGGCTAGCATTAACAACTCCGGCAACAACAGATGTTGGCGAGGATGCAGAGAAAGAGGATCTCTTTTGCATTGCTGGTGGGAATGCAAGCTGGTGCATCCACTCTGGAAAACAGTATGCAAGTTCTTCAAAAAATTAAAACCATAACTACCCTACAACCCAGCAATTGCACTACTAGGTATTTATCCAAGGGATACAGGTATGCTGTTTCGAAGGGACACATGCACCCCAATGTTTATAGCAGCACTATCAACAATAGCCCAAGTATGGAAAGAGCCCAAATGTCCATCGATGGATGAACGGATAAAATGTGATACACACACACACACACACACACACACACACACATACACAATGGAGTATTATTCGGCAATCAAAAAGAATGAAATTTTGCCATTTGCAAAACTACGGGGATGAAACCAAAGGGTATTATGCTAAGTGAAATTAGTCAGAGAAAGACAAATATCAAATATCATATAACTTCACTCATATGAGGACTTTAAGACATGGAACAGATGCACATAAAGGAAGGAAAGCAAAAATAATATAAAAACAGGGAGGTGGACAAAACATAAAAGACTCTTAAATATGAAGAACAAACAGAGGGTTACTAGAGGGGCTGTGGGAGGGGGGATGGGCTAAATGGGTAAGTGTCATTAAGGAATCTGCTCCTGAAATCATTGTTGCACTATATGCTAACTAATTTGGATGTAAATTAAAAAAAAGAAAATAAAAAAAAAGAAAAATCATTGTATATTCAGCCATAAAAATGAATGAAATCTTATCACATGCAATGACATGGATGGAGGTAGAGAGTATAATGTTAAGTGAAATAAGTCAGGTGGAGAAAAACAAATATATAATTTCACTCATATGTGAAATTTAAGAAACAAAACAAGCCATCAAAGAAAAAAAAAAAGAGACAGATAAAGATAAAAACCAAGAAACAGACTCTTAACTATAGAGAACAATGGTTAACTATAGAGAACAATGGTTAACAATGGTGGGGGAGGGATGGGTTAAATCAGTGATGAGGATTAAGGAGTGCATTTGTCATGGTGAGCACTGGGTGATGTACTATATTGTACACCTGAAACTAATATCACACTGTATGTTAACTATACTGGAATTGAAAAAAAAAATAGAAGAAAGAAAAATCATTGTAAAAAGTCACCTACTGTATGAACCATAGATAAATGTCCTGAATTTTGAGAATAAAAGTCTATTGATACAATAATCCTCAGAACCACTTCCTCTGTCTCATAGTCTAAATTTCTATCTTTATTATTTATTTATTTATTTATTTATTTATTTATTTATTTATTTATAATGTTTATTTTTATTTTGGCGGGGGTGGGGAGAGCAGAGAGAGAAGGAGAGAGAGCATCCCAAGCAGTCCCCATGCTCAGCGTGAAGGCTGACAAGAGAGTCGATCTCACGACCATGAGATTACGACCTGAGCTGAAATCAAGAGTTGGACACTTAACCAACTGAGCAACCCAGGCTTCCCATAGTCTAAAAAAGAGAGTTCTAAAAGAGTTTCAAAAGAAAAATGTTTTGAATTTTTAAAATATAAACAATATTTTCACAAAGTTTTGTCTCCACACATTTCTTCATCTTCTAATGAGTGTTTGGTTCTTTAGAAAAAAACCTTCCCAGATTTTGCTGATCACATAATATTTTTCTCATTGTGTGGCAGACATTCATCAATTAGCTTCTTATGAATGGTAAGCGTCCAGCAGAGCTATCCTAATCAGTGATAAGATTCTCTTGATTCCTTTTTAATTTGCTTTGCCAAACTTTCAGTCAGTTTTCTAAGCTATCATTTCAGTAATTACTTACCTGCATTTGATCACACATTTGATCATGTATAATATACATATAAAGTGATTTTCAGAAATTTTTGAACAATTTTTTTAAAGACAGAATCACAGGGCACCTGGGTGGCTCAGTCGGTTAAGCATTTGACTTCAGTTCAGGTCATGATCTCACGGTTCATGAGTTCGAGCCCTGGGTCAGGCTCTGTGCTGATAGCTCAGAGCCTGTAGCCTGCTTCTGAATCTGTGTTTCCTTCTCTCTCTGCCCCTCCTCTGCTCTCATTCTGTCTCTTCTCTCTCTCAAAAACAAACCTAAATAAACATTAAAAAATTAAAAAAATAGAATCACAATATTCCAAGTATTCATCTCCCTACTCATCCTTACATATGGGGTCCACATGTTTGCTGTTTCATAGGAAAATAGTTACTTTAATCCCTGCAAACTTTGTAAGTTAGAGTTTTAATTTGAAATTTCCATTATCTTCCTTATAATGGAAACAAAATATAAAACAAAAATCCCTAAATCTCAGGTATACACTGGTTTATTTAAGTTATTTTTTTCTTAGAACACTATAAATTAAGTAGACATTTACAGTAGAGTGCAAACAAGTGGAAATAGCACTCATTTCATTTATTTCTCAAATATTTACTGATTTTGTATGAACTGAGCACAGTGTTAACATCTGGGTTTCAGAGATGTGTAAAATATAGTCTCTACCTTCTAGAAGCTCATAGGGTGAGCCAGGGTGACCCAGAGGTGAAAAATAACAGTGTAATACAGCACAAACATCCTAGAAAGGGATGACTTTCAAAGTACTGTGAGTACCCAAAACCCACAGAAGTAGCTGACTATGGAAAATGGGAATTTAATTGTTTTATCTACCCATTACCTAAAAAAAGCTTTCCAAAGTGTCCACATCCTTTCCAGAAACACGTGGCACATTTTGACATATTCAAGTCTCCACATCTTAGATTTTAAAATCTCTAGGAATGTAAAATGCTGAAATTCTGGCCAATGCTAACATCTTGGGACTTTTAAATATTAATCTAAGTATTAGTTAACAACCAGTTCCTCTATAAAATATATTAATGATTTTAAGTACTTGAGCTGCATCATTATAATGACTATATTCCCCTTAGTTTAATTTTAACATTTTTAAAAACAAAACTTGACATTTTAAGTCAGCAAGTGAGACTCATTGCAGCACAGAATACATCTATCTGTCCTAAATGCCATAATTATTGCACAGAACTCTGCCAAGTAAGTTACTCTTTGGGGACTTTGGAGGTACATCACCTTCCAAGACACATGGGGACTATTTAGTGAACTGCCTGACTGATTTATGCAGTAGAATGCTCTGTAATGATAGTCCAAATATCAATCATTTGAGAAAATTAGCAATCTTCTAAAATGCATACCAATCAGCATGGTGGGTAGGCAGAAGGGATAAGTGGTTAATTTGGTCAGGGATCAACTCATCTTGTTGGTTGGGGATTTAGATCAATTTGGCTACAATTTAGAAAAAAAGGTATTCCTTTCTTCTTATGTGATGAATTTAAGCTCATGGCATTTTTAAAGTGGAAGAATTTAAAAAAAAAAAAAAACTTTAAACCCTCATTTTACAGATAAAGAAAATGATTTATCAAATGTTATCATACTCATTAAAATACAGTCCCTATGCACTTTCCCTTATATTTTGGTATTTTTACCAAATAGATTTTCAAGCTATTTCAACTGCTTTTCATTAAAAGAAAAACTTCCCCTCAGTTTCCTAAAAGTCACTTGTTCTTCCACACCTATGAGATATTAAACATGTTGGCTTACATGTTTAGCTTACATGTAGCTTACATGTAGCTCTTGGAGCTTACATCACCAAAACAAACAAACACACTTGAACACATATATGTTACAGTATATGAGGATGTCAGAATATATATATATATATATATATATATATATATATATATATATATATATACTTTTCTTCCCCCAGAAGTCTAGAGAACTCTGATAATTGTTATGGCTAATTTAATGTATATTTTCCTATGTACCAAGTAGAAATGATTATTATAGACTGTCTACAGTGAGCACACTGCAGAATCAGGTACTTGGAAGGATATAAGGATGAGCATGAAACATATCTTAGAATACATGTCTATAATTTAATGGTGTGCACGTGGAGAGTGATAAAGTAATTAGACAATTACATGAATAATCCCATTACAAAGAGCTGGGAAAAAATGCTAGGTGCTATATTTCAAAAAGAAATGCATTTTGTGCTAAAACTCCCTAATTTCAAATGAATGAAATGTTGAAAAGTATCTTTGAGAAGATTAGTAAGGCAATGGCACAGGGTATGTGATGAACAGTGATGTGAACAAAACCGCAATAACAAAATCTGGAGATACCGATTGTATAATTTCCTAATCTAGAGCATTTGTTTTTTGTTTTTTTTGTTGTTGTTGTTTTGTTTTTTTATTTTTTTCTGTAAGCAATGGAAACTTAGGTATTTGAGAAGGAACGTAACATCAGCTTTCCATTAGGGAGCTGCCAGCAAAAAGGAAGCAGCAGGACTGGTTTGGGAATAGTCTAGTTAGGGGAAGAGAAAAAAGTTACATTCTTATGATTTATTAAATCTGAAACTGAAGAGAAAGACAGCTTCAATTTTTATCTCACTTAGTTATAATTCTGAAACGAAGATGTAGGTATTTCAGTAGTGCTTTGTATTTCACGAGTTTATCAGACCATCAACTCCCTAAATAAAACTGTTTCTTTTCAAGAAAGCTATAGCTGGTTTTCAAACATTAAAGGTATTAAAGTATTTTAGCCTAAGAAAAGAGGACATTTTAAGAAATGACAGAACACACTGTTCATTACTTTGCAATTGTAAAGCACTATAATAAAAGCAAAGGATATTCTCTTATTAACATGAGAAGCAAAGTGATGACTTAGGGCCTCTGAACATTTGAGTCTCCTTCCTTAATCCATGTAAGCCCTCAATTTTACATTTTCTATCAGACATATAAAATATATTCAGACTCATACATAAAAGATTTCTCAGCAAAGCCATGTAATGCTTATGTAAGTAGATTTCATAAGAAAAAAAGAAATTTCAAATTATATTCTAAGTATTAGTTGTTACAAAGCATTAACTACAAACCTCAAAAAAGATGTAAATTCAGATACACTTTGATACAGACTTTAAATTCATGACTATCTTAGAATATTTATATGGCTCTAATTTTCTCAGTCATAAATGTTTAGCTACCTTTGGTCAGTTTCTTGAAGGGAACTGTATTTTAGAAAAGAATATACCAATGTTACCCAAACTAAGAAATACATGATTTCATTTCTGTTAGGTGACAAATCTATATAAAATGAAAAATAACTATCCCAAAATTACAGTTTTTCTTTTACATTTCTAAATTACCAAGGCCTTCAATCATTTACGAATAATGTAATTCCTTTTTGTTTTGACTTGTAACGTATGGCTAGCAAATTTGACCTTTCATTTCCTGCTTCTTTATGTAGTAGCTAATTCACTATTATGTTTCCATTCTTCCATTGCAAGTAGAATTAAAAAAAAATGACACTGAGTATAAAAAAGAAAATCTATCAGAATATTCAATAGGAATATATTTTATCAGGGCCTCTTTTCAAAATCAATGTAATCTGCTGGCTATTTCAGATATATTATCTAGAGTATCTTTATAGGGGATTCCCAGGTAGTTATTCCATTGTCTTTTTAACTAGGTCCAAATACCTACATCTATGATGAGTGTACACATAAATTAGTATTTGGGGAAAAAATTAAAAGAAGTAAAATCATTAGGTGCAATTTTCTTTGGAAAATGTTGCCATTTTTTTTCTTTTAATATATGTCTTTAAAACTTATTTATTTATTTGTTTAGTAATCTCTACACCCAACATGGGGCTCAAACTCATGACCCCCGATATCAAGAGCCACATGCTCTACAGACTGAGCCAGCCAGCTGCCCCAAACCACTTTTATTTTTCTAATTTGTTCTTAGTAGTTTAGCATTTCAGCTTTGAAAACAAAAACAAAAACAAAAACAAACAAACAAACAAAACCTACTTACTAAAAAAAAATCACCCCATTGAAAACTGGAAAAAAAGGGGGAGGGTACCTGGGTGGCTCAGTCAGCTGAGCATCCAACTTTGGCTCAGCCCATGGTCTCGCAGTTTGTGGGTTCTGGCCCTGCACTGGGCTCTGTGCAGACAACTCGGAGCCTGAAGCCTACTTCGGATTCTGCCCTTTGTCTCTGCCCCTCCCCTGCTCACACTCTGTCTCTATCTGCTTCTCTCTCTCTCTCTCTCTCTCTCTCTCTCTCAAATAAATAAACATTAAAAAATTTCAAAAAAACAGAGCAGTTAAAACTATAAGGAATACCCTAAGGTCAAAGACTAAGGAATGCAGGAAATTAGAGAATTAAAGGGAACACTAGTTCATACACATTTAAAGTGAGTATTTGGGAAATAAGGTGAAGCTGGTTTTGTTTTAAAGGTCCTCCAGGAATAAATGTCGAGAGATAAAAGTAAAAGCCTACATAAGAAGACTATTCTACTCCTCTGATAGAATGAGTAAACCAAAGGGCTACATCATGAGTATAAAAGATTAACTAAAACAAACACCAGCTGCAAGGGGATGGAGAAGAAAATTGCTGGTGAAAATTCATAACAACTATTCTGCCTTGACTTGGGCTTTCAGTCTGTATATTTACTAAGAGTGAAAAATAAAATAAAATAAAAACAAAAACAAAAACTCAAGCTAAGAGTTTGATTTCTAAGTTGTAATCATTTGGTAAAGGTTCCAAAAATCTTCTCTGGACTAATCTCTTCAGCCCTGACCTCAAAGAATTCCTACACATAAATTATGAGTAATATGATTTCATGTGTTAAAAAATAAGTGACTAATCTCACAATAAAACAAGCCATCACAATTAAGAACTGGCAAAAACAAGTAAGAGAAGAATTGGAGCTATAAAGATAGACTCAGAGAGTGAAATTATCTGGTACAAAATAAAGCAATATTTTACATTCTAAGACAAAAGGGAATAAAAATGAGTAAAAAGCAACTGACTATAAAAAAACAAAGCATATTTGAAAAAATATACAGATTCTTTAGAAGTGAAAATTTTCATATTAATATGTCAAACCTAATTAATGGCAGATTACTGTTGAAGAGAGAATTAGTGAACTGGAAAATACATCTCTAGGAATTGTATCAAATATAGCCAAGAAAGAGAAAGAAATGTTAAATATGAATGGATGACAACTCGGAGCCTGCGACCTGCTTTGTATTCTGTGTCTCCCACTCTCCTCCCTCTCCCCTGCTCACTCTCTCTCTCTCTCTCTCTCTTTCAAAAATAAATAAACATTAAAAAATTAAAATAGACCAGGTAAAAGTATAGGGAATACTCTGAGGTCAAAGACTAAGGAAATGCAGGTAATTAGAGAATTAAAGGGAGCACTAGTTCATATATATTTAAAGTGAATGGATGTTAAGAGCAATAAAGACTATGGTAATGATGAAAAAGCTAATTAAATTACCAGAAGAAGAGCAAACAAAGAATGGATCAGATGCATTCTTAGAAAAGATTATTAGTGAGGGGCACCTTGGTAACTCAGTTGGTTAAGCGTCCAACTTCGGCTCGGGTCACGATCTCACAGTTCCTTAGTTTGAGCCCCATGTTGGGCTCTGTGCTGACAGCTCAGAGCCTGTAGTCTGCCTCAGATTCTGTGTCTCCCTCTCTCTCTCTGCTCCTCCCCCGCTCACTGTCTCTCTCAAAAATAAACATTAAAAAAATGTGAAAAAAAGAAAGGATTATGAGTGAGAAATGTCCATTAAGTGATAAAATATATTAATACACAGAATCAGGAAGCCCAAACAAAGGAGGAAGAAAAATATAAAGAATATCACCCTTATGTATATTACATCAAATCTATAGAACCAACCAAATAAAATATCTGAAACATTCTTTAAAGAATTCAGAGAAAAAATCCAGATTAGGTAAAAAGATCACAGAATTTACTGTCCAAAGCAGCAAGTTTGGGAGTGAAAGAAAGAACATTAATTACTACTTCAACACAACTGGCATTGTAAAGACCATCACAGGACAATATATCTAATCATGATCCCACCTATAAAGAAGTGACAAGACAGATAAATTGTCTACAACAAAAATGAGAAGCAAAGAGAGTGAAATTCAGCGTATGGGGAAATAATAACTATCAATCCAAAAGACTTTATGAACAAAAAGAAAGTAAAACATTTTAGGACAAAGAAAGCTAAACATATGACCAAAAAACATTGAACATAATTTTATACATAAACAAATATAAACATATTATACCTTATTAAAATAATATAAAAATTAGATATTTGACTACTAAGGTATAAAAGATAAAACAGAGTTGATAATAGTACTTTAAATTATTTTTACGTAAAAGAAATTAATAATAGAGATTTTTTATATTGGTAAATTAGGTAGGCATTTTTAAATTTCTAAGATGGTTATTAAAATTATAGAAATAGACTCTATAATTTTTAATCTAATATAAATTAATCAAGAAAAGGTATAGAATAGCATAAAATATAGCATATAAATTATAATGCAACATGCACAAAATAATAAGGAAAAATAAATCAGGGTGCCTGGGTGGCTCTGTTGGTTGAGTGTCTGACTCGTGATTTTGGCTCAAGTCAAGATCTTGTGGTCCTGAGTTTGAAACCCTAGTTGGGCTCCGCACTGGGTATGGACCCTGCTTAAGATTCTCTCCCTCCCTCTCTCTCTGCCCCTTTCCTGCTGGCGCTCTCTCTCCTTCTCCCTCTAGCTCTCTAAAAAAAAAATAATTATTATTATAGAATAAAAAGGAAAGAAAAGAAATGAAAAGTAAGAAGAATAAATCTAAACTTCTCAATACTTAATATTATTACTTAATACTTAGAAAATACAAATGAAAAAAATAATTCAGTTAGATGACAATGATCAGAGTGGGCTTTAAAAACAAATGTGGCTATATGCTATTAACAGGAAATGTGTCTTAAATGTCATGATGAAGAAATTTTGAAAGGAAAGTGATGGAAAAGGGGATAGTAGGCAGATAATAAAAGCATACAATTGTTTCTATATTAATCCTGATCAAAATGGACATAAAGTTCAAAAAATTATTATTAAAGTTCGTTGATAACTATGAAATGCTGAAAATTTCACCAGGAAGATATAAATCAAAACTTGCATGCATCAATATAATATTGCATCTAATACAAAATTGCAAATATAGGCAAAAAGTAAAAGTCTATCATTATAATTGTATAACTTAATATAGTTTTCTCAATAATTAATAGATTCAGCAGAGAAAAAAGTCAATAAAGGTATAGAGGATGATATGAAAAAACACAACATTAGACTTGAATAACATTAGACATTATATCAAGTCTAATGCTTGATGATAGCATTATCAAGTCTAATGCTTCAATCTTAGCATTGAATCCAAAACTGAAGAATATATTATTTTGGAGACAAAAAAAGAGTGTAGAGTGACTTGACTCATGTACAAAGATGCATAAATCCTAAAAATATTATCTGACTAAATTAGTTAATGTAAAAAATTATAGCCAAGTTGGTTTTCCCAGGAATGCAAAGATTGTTTGACATTAAAAAGTAAATTGATGATGGAACTGGAGAGTGCTATGCTAAGTGAAATAAGTCATACAGAGAAAGACAGATACCATATGTTTTCACTCTTACGTGGATCCTGAGAAACTTAACAGAAGACCATGGGGGAGGGGAAGGAAAAAAAAAAGTTAGAGAGGGAGGGAGCCAAACCATAAGAGATCTTAAAAAACAGAACAATCTGAGGGTTGATGGGGGGTGCGAGGGAGTGGAGAGTGGGTGATGGGTATTGAGGAGGGCACCTGTTGGGATGAGCACTGGTTGTTGTATGGAAACCAATTTGACAATAAATTTCATATTAAAAAATAAATTAATGAATTTTACTACCTTAACACACCAAAGGAGATAAGTGATAATTATTTCAAGTGATGCAGAGAAAATAATGGATATAAATCAACATGCATCCTTCCTTGATTTTAATAAAGGCAAAGAAGGAATAGAATGACATTTCTATAAACAGATATCATTACAAAAAAGAAACTATAATAATCATCATCTTTAATGAAGAATCTGTTAAAAGAATTCCCTGTAAGATCAGAAACAAGTCAGGATCTCTAATTCTACACCAAATCCATTTACATTCTATTAAAAAATATCTTACCCATCACAATAAGGAAAGAAAACTAAGAAAATATGAGTAGAAAGGAAGAAACAAGCCTGTTATTATTTGCAAATATGATTATGGCAGAAAATCTGAAAGAAACTATAGCCTAATGATCAGAATCAAGAAAAATAATTTACCAAGACTACTGTGTTTAAAAATGTATATACAAAAATTTTATACATTAGATTTCTATAGACAAGCAGCATATACATCCTTAGTATAAAAAAGGATTTCTTAAACACTACACATAAAATACTAACTATATCTTTGACAAATTCAGTTGCATTGCAGTCAAGAATTATTCACCAACACCACAATGGCAGAAAAAAGACAAACCACGGAGTAAGAGAAGAGATCTGCAAAAAACCTATGTGAACGAAAGAAATGACAAGATGATATGAGGGAAGCTCGCAAAGGTGACTTATTTTCCAAAATAACTTGAATACTTAAAATTCAACTACTCTCTATAGAATCTGCCTTGTACAAAGGTATATGATTGTTTACGGAATTAGAAATATTTTCATGAGTCTATTCTGCAATGTCACACTAACTAATGAATAAGAGTGTTGAAGCCCAAAGGACTCATAAACATCCACTAAAAGAGGGGGGAGCAGAAATCTAAAGTGCTGAAATGCTGTTAACTATGATGTAACTCACACTGCACTCTTCACAAATTACAGAGGAGTCACTATGGCTTCTAACTGAAATGTGACTATGTTTTAAAAATTGAAACCAGACTGTTGGGGAAAAGGAGCTCTAGGTAAATGTTGAATCCATATTTCCTGACTCCTATTCATAATTCAACTAAATTTTGTTTCCTTAGGAGAAGAGTTTGAAAAAATATATAATATATTATATATATTTATATATTTTCCCTAAATCCTTTTACTCTAGTGCAATAAAATAGAAGTGTGTATGCAGATTCATTTCATCACTGGGAATTGAAAATCTCTCATTTGCAAGGAGCGTAGAATATGAGATGGCAGCAGTTTTCAGAGTTAAAATTCCTTAGAGAGGAACTAAGAGAGACAGAATTTAACAACTGCAAAAGACCTTAGGGATGATCTCTTCCAATCCCTCATGTTACAGATGTGGAAACCCCATCTGGAAAGAGGAAATTACTTATCCAAGGTCACCCTGTTAGCCAGTGACAAAGTAATAGCTTTCGATATGAATCAATGTATTTCAGCGTGAGAGTTATAAAGAAATAACTTGAATTCACATTGAAATCTGATTTCCAGATGGATTTTTTACACAGCTAAATTCGTTAAACATGATTTAGAACATCATGGCTACAGTTTAAAAACAGATAGCAGTAGCCTGACAGTAAAGCTTCTATTCCACTTAAGCCTGATAGAAGATTCACTATTTCAGGACTGCAGAAAATAAACAGACTTACGTTTATTCTGTTATAAAACATTATGTCTGGGGCTCCTGGGTGGCTCAATCGGTTAAGCACCGACTCTTGATTTTGGCTCAAGTCATGATCTCACGGTTCATGAGTTCGAGCCCCATATCCAGCTCTGCACTGAAAGTGCTGAGCCTGTTTGAAATTCTCTCTCTCGTTCTCTCTCTGCCCCTCCCCATAGCTCTCAAAAATAAACATTTTTTAAATAAAATAAAACAGTATGTCTGATGAGTTTAACCACAAAACAGGAATTAAAAACCTCACTGGGTAAAATTTATAAAAAGCATTTACAAGCCCTAGTTATAAGTACAATATTGTTTGACATGTGTATATACAGGACATGCTTGATGGTGCATTTGTTAATTCAAATACAGACCTAGTCACTGGCCTCAGGGAGCTCAGTCTACTGGGGGACAACAGTCAACCAACTGTAATAGATGCTTAGAGCAGAGGCCCAAGTGTTTGGGAAAGCTTGAGTCAGAGGTCTTTGACCTGTACCTTGGCCTCCTGGGAAGATAGATGGAAGGTAAACTGAATTTTAAAGATAGGAATTCATTACAGCACAGCAGAAAGAAATATTCCAGGGCCAGATATAAGGAGGTGAATGTGGCCAGAGCTCATGCAACCTGGGAGATCATGAAATAATATGAAGGTAGGAGGTAAACCTTGAGGACCATTTTGAGAATTTTACTTTTTTTATCTTAAGAGCAAGAAGAAACCATTAATGTATTTAAAACTATGAGATTGTGTCAATTATGCATTTAAAATTAACCACAGTCTCTGCAGACCTAAAAAAGTTACTTGCATCTATTTCCTTACCAATAAAATGGTGACTATAGCAGGATTCAGGGTATAGAATATTACATAATGCTTAGTTTGTAAGTGCTAATGCTTTTCTGGAATATTCTGCAATGTTAATTTCTGAACAAGAATTATAAAGATAATTAAAGCCTGGAATTTAATCTGCTGACCATCCTTACCTATTACCTGGCTCAGGCCCCTAGCACAGTAACCTATTCCTGGTAAACACTCCACGGATGTTGCTCATTGACTATCAGGCAAACAATCCGTTCATCTGAGTTAAAATTCTTCAATCAAAATACACAGACAGGTGTGTTTTTGATGTGCAGCACTGCCCACCCACACATCTTCTTTTCTTCTATAACAGGATTAACAGGTTCTTTAGGCAACTCTGTTCAATGAAGTAAACAGCTATAGGGACATTTCTTCAAAATGCATATAAAGGACAGTAGCAGCTTGAAGTCAACCTTTTTGTTGGCAAATTGTGTGTTTATTCTCTCTAAAACTGGGTGGTTCCTGGTTGCCAACAATCTTACTTCCTTTACAGTACTGTGGTGCAGACTCAATTTCCCTGAAAACACACTGCTGTTCACACAAGAGAACAAAACTTTTAAAGACCCTACTCTGATGCATGTTTTTTTCTTTTCCCCTGCCTCGAGAAAGAAACCTAAATTACAATTCAATCGATCCCAATTCATTTAAGTGATATATTTATCAATAAGTTTCCTGAAGATTTCATCACCTTCTGCAATGATTTTGTACAGCAGTTTCTAACACAGTGCCCCCTGTTTACTGCATTTACTAAGCACCAGCACTTCAGGGGACTTTTAAGTTTTACTAATGTGGACAGCACTGGCTTTCCTGGAGACTAGGAGCAGAAAGCCCTATAGCAGACCACATTCATATTAGAGGGCAAAGCCTTGCTTTATGGCTCCTCCACATGAGGGGAGAGCCTTTAAAACACAGACTACTAGGTTCAGGGATTCGGTGGGGTCGGTACAGGTCTACTGAAGAATATCTTAGAGTCACTTTCTTAACCAAGAATACGTTATTTTTTACTTGAATTTAACACTCTAATTTTTCCTCTGAAGGTATGTTAGAATTAGATCCAGAATCTAATGATATGTAATAAAGCTAGACTCAGTGTAATTCTGCATACACGTTAGATTTTAAAAATAGAGAGTTTTGTAGATTTGTAATGACAGTAAGTAGCTAAGAAATTTCAGAAGCTTCAATGTTACGTTAAATTTGAATCCCCTCTATTACCTTTACTTGTTTTAGGGGAAATCATCTTAAAATAGGCATTTTTAAGATATGTAACCTCTAATTAACCTATATTTTTATTGTGTGGATTCTAAATACTTCAGTTTCCTACATTTGTATATATCCCAAAGTGTTATAACAATGGGTTCTGGGCTTCAATTTCATAAAATGGTTACAATTTGCATCTCACTTTCTGAAAGCTTTTTAATGTTACATTTATCCTTTAAGCCCCCTGCTAAGCAAAATAAATGGATACACATTAGGGTTCTGACCTGTTTAAGAGTTTACTTTCTGAAGTGCTATTCTTCACATAAGTAATAATAGTTTTATATTTAAAGGACCAAACGGTAACTATGATTTACCATTAGCCAAGTGACACTCTGTGAGTTTGTTACATATTCCCTCAACCTGCACTAACTCCTTCGGTTACTGCTCATTAAAACTCCATATTATTGAAAACCACTAGGGTAAAACCATCTATTATAAAGTTTCTTGATCCATTTTCCATTTACTATAACCACAGGTACAATTCTGTCAACTGTAGTATTAATAGATTTCTCTAAATAGAATAGAAAAGCTTTTAGTAGACATCATCTCTGTCTTCCTGCCCCAGCAGGGTAGTGGTATTCTGTCCCATTTCAGGTAAGTTTGCTAAAAGTGACAATGGCATACCAAGGAGGTTAGAGGTTGGGAGAGTTTTACCTCAGTATGGAGAAGTATTTATCTCTGCCATTGTTTGAATTTCTCATAGATGATGACGATAACAAGAAGAGCAACTTTTAGTTGGACTTTATGACAGCGATTTAATACTCTACAGAAAATGCTCCCCCCACCCCCGCCCTGGCATGCTACTGCAATTGACTTACTAAGCTCAAGAATGTAAGACTTGAAGCGTGCCTCAGTGGCCCAGTCGGTTGAGTGTCCAACTCTTGGTTTCAACTCAGGTCATGATCTCATGGCTTAGTGGGTTTGAGCCCCACATTGGGCTCTGTGCTGGCAGTATGGAGCCTGCTTGGGATTCTCTCTCTCTCCCTCTCTCTCTGCCCCTCCCCCAACTCATGCTGTCTGTCTCTCTCAAAATAAATAAATAAACTTAAAAAAAAAGTTATATTTGACACAAATGTGGCCAATCAGATACTCTTCCCTCTGACTTTGGAACAGGAATAGAGAAATAGTCAATAGTCATTCAGAGAAAATATAAATTTCAGAGCTATAGAGCTGTCACCTTCCATCTGCAATGTGACCACACGGTCAAGTGGAGTGACCTGGGCTATAAAATGAGAAGATGTGTAGATATTTGGCAGGATGTTGAGATGACAGAGATTAGTAGCATCTTTTTGTTTTTGAATTCTGAGAAATCTGCCATGCCTTTAGATCTGCCTCTAACACACACACACACACACACACACACACACACACACGGACCTACTATGTGTCCTCATTTAATTTTTTTCCTATTTGCTTTCACTAATTTTTGTCACTTACCAAATACTAAGTGTAAATGTTTGAAAAATATTTTTATTATTTCTTAAAGTCATGCAATTCACTTCTTTTGCATTTTATGAGGCAGATTCTTTATATCCAGTCTTTAATTTTTATGTATTGCATGTAACAGTTATATTTTTGTTATCCTTAATTCCAAATTTCATTTGTCATTAGATCAAAACATAAGTCTCCTTTTGAGTAGGCAACAATTTCTTTCTATCTTAGCCCCATATTATCTTCCTTCTTGGTTACCCACAGTTTTCATGCTTAGTTTATGTCTTAAAGCTAACATCTCTATTTTCATAAGTCGCTATCATCCTTTGCTTTCTATGGTATTTTAATGAGCAAGATACTATTGTCTTCATGGCTAATGCACTGAAGTAGCAGTTCCTCATACACGATCCCAAAGGTTTCAGGAGATGTAGTTTCCCTCCAAACATATTTTATACACAGAGAATGATTTATTAACCATTCAAATGGTAGAGTTAACCTTTAAAAGCCCACTCTCACTTTACATCTTTTCAGATGTAGTATCATTTCTATACATTTGAATTTAATTATTATTTACAGAGAATTATCATCTTATCAAAACTCACTGATTTTTAAAAAAAATTTTATGTTTATTTTTGACAGAGAGAGAGAGAGCGCGCATGCATTAGTCAGGGGAACAACAGATAGAGAAGGAGGCAGAAGATACAAAGCAGGCTCTCTGCTGTGAGCAGGGAGCCTGATGCTGGACTCAAACCCAGGAACCATGAGATCATGACTTGATCCGAAATCCAGAGTTGGACACTTAACCACCCAGGCACCCCAAAATTGACTGATATTTTACGTTCAGTTTAAGATATTACACTTCCTTAATTGGTCTAAATAGCTGAAATTTGTTGAAATTAAACATATAAATCCAAATCAAAATGTCTCTGTATTCATTTTAACAATTCTTAAAAATAATGATTACCCTATTTTACTCATTACTAAAAATTCATCTTAAACTCAATTATAGGTTTCCCCCCCCCCCACCCCGCATTCTCTGTCTCCTCTGTCCCAAAGTTACATAGAAATCAATGAATTTCATCTGTCTCGTAAATCTTATAATAGTAGATAAAACAACTTGGCCTAGTTGAGTCATAAACCATATTTTAGAAGTGGATAAATTCCAAAATGTTGTTTCAGTCTGTTTTCTTCCATTCACAGCCAATTTGAATCACTGTTGAGGGAGAATGCGGTGATGGGACACCAGCAGATTTTTCATGCAATTGCTTTCAACAGGATCTACCACAGCCTTCAAGCAGAGGAGGAGAAACTCCTAGGAGGCTTTATCCAGTGAATGAGCATGTAGGGGGTACCAGTGCACAGGACCATTGGCCGGGCTGAGACTTTCTTATGCTTGTACTGCAGTCTGATCCCCTTCCTGTTCAGTCCTACTTCCTCACCCTCCCCTTTCCGTGGGCCTTCTACCTGCTCTGTCAACTGAACGCTCTACTGGTCTGCTCCTGCTCTTTCCTTTTGAATGTTTCCCCCACTACAGCTCTCTTCCATATCCAATCCCCTCCCCTCTGCTCTTGCAGGACTCAAAAATGGATTTTTAAATGTAATATTTTAGGGGGGAAAAACTTGTCATAAGAGATATAGTGTATTCAAGTGAAAATGCCCTATCGTCTGGAGCACTCAGAGAATACTTCAAAAGGCTCTGGGACTTGGCATGATGCAACTTTCCACATGCCAAAATTGGGTAAGAGGATGTAGAAGAAAGAAATTCTAGGTAGCTACAGCAACAGGGGAGAAAAAGTAGAAAACAATAAGGAAAACAACTGACGGTATCTCTGCTGCCAAAGATACTGACTACCAACCGGGTGGAGTAAACCGCAGTTTGACAGAGATGGTGAGCAGCAGATCAAGTTGCTCCTGAGTGAGAAAAATATGGACTGCATGAAGCGAGTGACAGATTCAGTCACTGAAATGCTTCTCACATGTGTGACCTAAAATAAAATGAAGTAAGCTATGATTTATTATTTAGATAGTATGTGAAGAATTATATTTTAGCCATAACCATGTATTTATTTTCATCTGTATTTCACTGAAAAGAAGAAAAGAAGACTAAAATAGAGTTTTAAAAAAGTAAATCAACTGAGAAAAACATCAGTAGTATGGTAAAACATATAAAGGTGGGAAGTACGTTCGTCAAGATTGGGGAACATCTCGGGGTGCCTGTGTGGCTCAGTCAGTTAAGCGTCTGACTCAGGTTCAGGTCATGATCTCACGGTCCGTGAGTTCAAGCCCTGCGTTGGGCTCTGTGCTGACAATTTGGGGCCTGGAGCCTGCTTCGGATTCTGTGTCTGTCTCTCTCTCTCTGCCCCTCCCCTGCTCACACTCTGTCTGTCTCTCTCTCTCAAAAAATAAATAAACATTTAAAAAAATTTTTAAAAAATTGGGAAACACCTCAAGAAAACAATAACAAAAGTCACTTATTAGGTTAAAAAGTAACATAGTAAAGCTGAAATCTAAAGCTAATAATTTTTGTCCCAGATTTGTAAAGTAAGTTTGTGATGTCAGTGACATGAGATAAGAGGAAATCGAGTCTGGACAGAGGTAGTGGGATTAGTGGGAAACAGATGAGACAATCAATATGAGAACAATTTACAAAAAAAAAAAAAAAGGAAAGGAGAATGAGTTGCATCCAAAACACCAAAATTTTACAAAGGTAGATATAACACTAATGCCACTGAGAGTATGTTTCAGCATACTAAAAAAGAAGAGGCTACTTGAGAGGGAGAAAGCAAGCTTCCTTTAGCATATGCTGTATTCACGATGCAGTTGAATCCAACCAATGTACATACTTAATTCCTTATAATTATTAGAGTCCCTTCCCCTTCCAGGCAAAAATTCAGTGAAAGTAGAAGAACATATTAGAAACAGCCTGGCAAGATGCTTACATATTGTAAGTATTTTTAATATATACTTTTTAAAATACTACACATATCTACATAGGCAAAAATAAAAAAGCCAACTAGAGGAAAAAGAGCTTGAAGAGGGCAGCTTCAGAGTTCCCTGCCCCAAAACAGTAAAATTCACACTGACTGTGATTTTGGAAAGGTAGAAAGAACTGGTCTTTGAAAGACCTGACTCATTCATTTATTTATGTATAATCTTTATTAAGACATCTGACCTCTCTAAGCCTCAGTTTCTCATCTGTATGATAATATATAATGATAACAAAAGTCCTCCATCTGGTACCATTACTGATAAGCAATATAGATAATGACTAGAAATGACTGGCATAATTCTTCGCACATATCTGATAGTAATCACTATAGCACAAAGAGAGTTTTGACCCAATAACATTATGCCAGACCCAGATGCTTTCTGTATCAGTGGAATAACATTCTGAGTCTCAACAGCTTGCAAAACACATCATTCATTTACACTTCTTGAAAAATAATATATTCATCTCGCTAAAAGAATAATTAAATTTAAGAGTGCAAAAATAGAAAAATCATGTAATAGAAGAACTGGTTAGGAAAAGGTCTTTAGTAAATTAACCAAATGTTAGGTATATACCACAAGCTATAAATTTCATTGTCAAATGAAATTTATTGTGTCAAAATCATTCCTAAAGAGAAGACATAAAATACAAAAATAACAATTTAATAACAATAGTAGGTACTAAAACCCCAGATTATATTTACAAATATTTGAAAATGATGGGGAAGAGAAAAATTAATGTAAATTTTTCATATTACATGGAAAGAATTTTAAAGATTCAACTTAAACTTCATTATTGATAATTGAAGAAATAAAAGTATAAATAAAAGTATAAATTACATGCACACAAACACAAAAACCATATATATATATATATATATATATATACACATATACATATATATGTATATATATACACATACATATTTAATTACATAAAGGTAAACAAAAATTCAAAACCAAGATATTTCAAGGAAAATTATAGATGTTCTGAAGGCAAATGCTCATGTTATCACTGTTCCCACTCATAGGATGTAATTTCTGCTAATTGATTTGTTGCACATTGCAAACAAGGCCTACGAAAACATTTCCTTAATAAAATAGGTGTTAGTGTCCAAATACCCACAGCACTATTGAGGAAAGTTACAGACCTGTTTACAAGTATGTAAGGCACACCCTTTCTTTCTTGACTATCCCCACACCTCCAAATTCCTGCTCATTTTATGTCAGCATTCATTCTGTTACTCAGAAACTTACCAAAATTTAAATGTAAAGTCATTATACAGACTTGGATTTAAAACTTAGTCGTCCAGCTACTAACATAAAGGAAACTGCTCCTCCATCTAATTCAAATGAAGTTGCTAAAAGAATGTGTTAAAAACAAGGAAACATGCCTGAAACGGAGTCACTTATGCTAAGTCCTATGTCACAACACTGAGACTTAATCACAACTTAAGCCCTCCCAGAAGTGGAATCTCAAACCACTCAGTGATCACCTGATCAGTACCAGCTAGGTAATCTGCCTTATAAACCTTGCCATCCTCAAAAAGAACTGAACTAGCAACAAACAACCCTCTTTTTGTCTAGTATAATTTCCTTGTTCCTGCTCCCTTCAGCCTATAAGTGTATAAAACTATATTTTTGTTCAAATAAACTTTTAAAATATGTAATATGACTGTTTATCTTTTAACAAATCATATACCTTATAATTCCATGCCATTGAAAAGCCAATTCTGCCAGGATTTATGATGGAAGCATAAAAAATAGAGGACTAGATCTCTCCATATTTTACACCTCATCCTCTGTTCTCTTTCCTAATCCATAATAAAGATATGCCTTTAACTTCATGTTAGTGGAGAATGAATAAGAGGTTTATTTTAAACCCTGTAAAAAAAAAAAAAAAAAAAGAGAGAGACAATATAATTTCTCCTTCCTATGAATAAACCACTATTTCAATAAGATTGGAACTCAGCACATTAAAATTCTCTAAGTGAAATACAAGAATCTGATTATTTAAAAAAGAGCTAGTAGACTCTGTTAAGGAACTATATGGTTAAAATGTATACTTGCATGTTTAAATTTAGATATCAAATTTAGCTGTAAGTTTGGGTAATGACTAGGTATGACTGTAATCTTTCAATGTGTCTATGTTTACAAAATTAAAAAAATATAATATTTGCTTATAATTCTGTATAACAAACATATTTTCTAGGTAGGATTTAATGTTAAATAATTTATCTTATTTCCAAATGAAACTTCTGAAAATATTTAACAATATAATTCCAGCTCTGTATGGTGTTTAAAGAAAATCCATCTAATTTTTAGGCTGACATTTTTTGTAGATAGTGATTGATGTTAAAGAAAATTTCACTCGCTAAAAATTCACTTGTAATTTTTAAAAATAAATGGTTGTCAGGTAACTGAACATTTTTCACAAATTCTGAATGAAATGAGTAGTTGATATTCATTAAGAAAGGTATGGGTTATTTCTTTTTCTTTTTTTTTTTTAATGTTTTTATTTATTTTTGAAAGAGAGAGAGAGACAGAGCATGAGCGGGGGAGGAGCCGAGGGAGAGGGAGACACAGAATCCGAAACAGGCTCCAGGCTCCTAGCTGTCAGCACAGAGCCCGACGCGGGGCCCGAACTCACGGATGGTGAGATCATGACCTGAGCCAAAGTAGGACGCTTAACTGACTGAGCCACCCAGACGCCCCAGGGTTATTTTTTTTTCAATAAAGAAAAAATTTAAACATATCTTCGATTAGGTGAGTTATAGCCTTTGAAAACGAAGGCATCTTGTGGGTACTTTAATGAAAACTTCAAAAACAGAAACGCAAATAAGTAAAGAGAATATCACTTTGATGGACATTCATAGCACTTGGTAGAATTTTGGATAACAAAATAAATATTAAATATATTTTTTTCTGTAGAAACTTTATCCTACTTCTGTCCCAGCTTTGAACAGTCATATATTTTTCCATTACTTCTTTCCACTTTATTCCCTCTCCTTTTGGATTTAAAAATAGTATGCTAAATATTTAACTTTACATAACCAGTATTTTTAAGAGAGGACAAAAAGAAAAATTCTAAAGGAGTAATGAGAGTCAACAAATATTTGGAGATTGATTATGCACAGATGTACAGAAAGCCTAATTATTTGATAGGCAAGGCAACAAATTGGTCTCCCTCCCCACATCTGTAAAATTCATCTACTTGAAGTCTGAAGGTTGAGTTGAGCAAGGGCCAAATGTGAGGTGAGGTACCTAAAGCCAAATATGTGAATTCCAGATCTTATTTCTGTAGAATAAAGCCTAAAATGTAAATATTGCCAAGACAGAAAGTCATCACCTCTGGAAATGTTTGTTCTTGTCACTTTGTGATAATCCCAAGATGTCCATATTTTCTCTTTTATTTAATAGGTTTGTCCACCCCTCCATGGGTAATTCCTTTCATTACTTAACTCAATAACTTGAGCATCAAAATTGATTTTCCTATAACACATTGCCACAATAAGTAAAAAAATTAAAAATTTGAAGTGATGATTTTGATTCTTGTTTATATAGGTGAAGTAGAGCATTTAAGAATTGAACAAAATGAAGACACAAACCTGAGTTTTCAAATAATTGCTAAATAATCTGAATAGTTATCATTGCAGCTCAAGGTTAAAAACAAAAACAAACACATTAACTAAGTTAATATTACTTCCTTCACATTATGTATATGTAAAGACAACGGTACTATCATTATTTTTTTTATTAGCCAGAAAGTGAAAATATCTCTAAAACATGGGGGTAGTTATACTAACCTAACACTAGATGAGTCTTCATTAGAAACAACTGAAGTATTGTACAGAAGAAAACATGCTTATTAAAGAACTATGCCACAAGAACCTTGAGACAGAACTGCAAATTAATGTGTAGTTTTGATACAGTATATAGAGGAACATGGTTTTTCTTGTTTTCATCACTTAGAATTTTAAGTGTAGAAACTGCTTCTGAAAACTGGTGTGGAAATCACCTGGGACTAGAGACATCAGTTTCAAGATAGAGGCTTTAGGAGAAATACTTTGAAGTGACAGATGATAAGTGGAAGTTCTGGATATAAAAATCTTGAAATGTGTTTCCTAAGAAGAGCAGGGACTTGCAAATAGCACGTTAAAAAGTACTATTAAAACACATAAACACTTGCTCATCTATACATTGATATTTAGCTAAGATACATTTCATTTCAAATTTAGTCAGGATTTGGCTTACTACTGAAAAAATAAGGTTATTGCGTATGGTAGTTTTAAAGTTTCAATGAAAGTATTTTCTCCATGAAGAAATATTCTTAGAGAACAGCCTGTCGTCAGAGACTTGAGCTAAGATTTTTTTTCCCCCATGTACTCAGATGAGCCCGTTCACTTGGAAACATTTGAATTATACAAATTCATTAACTCTAGAGGTTGACAATTTCATGGAAAGAAATTCAATTTTTGAATGTATTGAAGGAATTCAGTAGAGACTTTGGTGGTATCATTTTTGTTTTAGACTTTGTTGAAGGTGATTGGGAGTGTGTGTCTGTGTACATATCATTAGATGGTTCTTCATGAATAAGCTTTTTGAGTGTGTGAAAAACACTTAAATGAGAGTCAGATTCAGTAACACTGTGGAAAGAAATGTATGTCATCAATCATTCTAAAACTTATACTTCACCAGAATCCTGTCTTAGAATAGAACCACAAACAATAATTCATTTTCCTTCCCTATTCATATAATTACCTTTTTATTGAGTGAACTCGAATTCAATGCATTGATCTGAAATGAATACCAACTGTCTACAGGTCCAAATGTATTTAAAACTCAACTGAAGCAAGGCTGTTAAACTGGAAAAAAAGCAAACCACTTCCACCCTTCTACTGGAGGAGAAATAAACTAGACAGCAAACAGCATTGCTATAAAGAAAATTTAAGTCCAAAGCCCTGTATTTTTAACTATCTGCTTTGGTGGGGGTTGGGAGAGCTTTACTTTGTGGGCACTCAGGAAATGTTTCTTTTAACATCTCATAATGATAATCTCACAAGAACCCTCGGGAGTCATCCAGTTCTAGAATCAGACACTATGCTAACAAAGCAAGAGTGGCAGATCTGGAAAGTCTTTCTGAACCCCCTTTAGAGTTCCTGCATCCCAACATCTCTGAACCACAAAATAGCATGTTGGCTTAATCATTAATTAGGATTATACATACCATTCATTCATTTACTTATTCAGGCAAGATGCGATTATTGATTACCTGTCATATGTAAATATTGAGTACTCGACATATGTAAAACATTCTGGTAAGTGTTGACGCAAGACAACAATGAATTAAGGGCATGGTGAATTAAATAAACCTCACTGACCCAAATGTATAGTAATAACATGTCAACTGAAATCCATATTAATTTAATATTAATCTTCTTGAATTATAGATCAGATCCTTTAATTTCCTTATTCAAAAACTCCCAGTGATCACTTCTACAACCCTTGCCACAAGCAATTACTGAGAGAAGAAAGTCTAGCTTTTATTTCATGATTTCATGTCCAGTATCTTACTTTCAGGCATTATTTTCTATTATTCCCCTTTACCTTACCATTCGTATTTTCCACATTGAACAGGTTGCTTGGTAAACAGGTTTGGAGTCTTACAGGACTGGTTTAAAATACCAATTCCGTTACTTTGTAGCCAGTGACTCTTCAGCAACTTACTTTGCTTCATCTTATAAAGTTGGATGGTACCTAACTCATAAGATTGTTGCAAGATCAAATAAGGAAACACAAAGCACATAAAGAAAGGCTAGTATAAGACAGATGCATTGGATATCTCAGTGCTGGATGTAGTACTTATTATGGGTAAGTGTACAATTATGTATGAATTGAACCCATACAACAGGGGTTCAAACTTTGTCTCTACCACTTACTAGCTATGTGTACTTGCATAAATTACCTATCTTTAAAGCTTATTTTTAAAGTAGAAAATTACAGTACTTATCTCAAAGATTTTTTGAGAGGATTAAGTGAAACATACAAAAAATCAAATATTGTCTGGCACATAGCACTCCAGAAATGCTACTTAAAACATATGTAGCATACATTGTTTATAATCATTATGATTATAATTACTATTTTCATTTTCCTCCTAATATACATTAGACATTCATGTTTTCATGCTTTTCTTCATATAGTTCCTTTGCTTAGAATAAACTGGCCTTCTTTCTCTATCTTATTCATAGCTCGAGGTTTTGAGACTCTGTGAGCCCCTCAGCTAGCTATGAGTTATCTTTTCTAACCTCCTAAAGTACTTTATCCAGAGGACCTTTCTTATGACATGCTTCAGTTCTCATTTTGTTGCATAGAAATTTTCAATATTACTTATGGGATATTTCAGACATACTGAAAGCTATAAAGAATAACAAAATGAATACCTGTGTTCCCACTGCCCAACTAAAGAAATATAACTTCTGTCCATCAAGAGACACTGTAACAACAGAACATTGGAAAAGACAAACCACAGACTGGGAGAAATATTAGCAACTCTCACAGTCCTCTGAAATTGCTATATATCCTTCCCTGGCTAGTGTTGCCATATAAAATCTAGGATAACCAGTCAAATTTGAATTTCAGATAAACAACACATAATTTTTTAGTGTAAGTATGTACCAAATACTGCATTCTGCTAGGTAACCTCTCTCATAAACTTGCCATTCATCACTTCCCTGAATTTATTTACACTTTTACTATGTGTATCTTTAACTACCACATGATATTTTTACATGTTTTAGATGATAAATGGTATTTGCTGTATGTATTTGCTTCCTTTTTTTCTCAGAACCTTTTTGTGAGATTGTACCATGTTTATGGATACTTACGTTATTTCTATTTTTTACCTTTATAAATAGTGCTAGGATGAAGTTTCTTCATGTATATTAGCAAGAGTTTTCTTATACATTATACTGAATATATCCATTTGACCTCTCCGGGTCCCCATTCTGCTTTGTGCCCTGGGTGTCTGACATTTAGTGACTTAACCAAGAGGCTCTCTTACTCTGACTTGTGGTTCGCTAGGTCGCATTCATAGGTTATCAGAAGACAAAAGGAGAATGAGTCTGGGTTATTTACACCTCAGGCTCCTTCCCACCTGAATCACTTCATTTGGCTGCCTTTTTGATTCTTGAGAACCACAGCTCCTGTTGGATAGCCTTGTTTTACAGCCATCGCACTCTCTTCTGCTTCCAGTAACCCCTCTGCATCTTCCAGCCTAGAGCTGGTAGTGACTCCCTGCTGACATTTGTCCTTGGGATATACTACAATTCTTTGTTGATTTTTCTAAAGCCTACTCAAACTTTTGTAGATGATCTATTTTTTCCACCTGTTTCCAGCTAGAACACTAGTTAATATAGGCATAAGCCCAGGAATGGAATTTCTTTTTGGAGTATGTATGCCCTCAATTATCTAGATAATGGCAAACTGCTCTCCTTAGTTTATGGTTCCACCAGAAGTATGTATGTATGTGTGTATATATATATATATATATATATACACACATATATATTTATATATATATATACACATATATATTTATATATATATGTGTGTGTGTGTATGACTATATATATATATATATATACATATATAGTCATGTATTTATATGAATATATATGTATATACGAATTTATATATATGTGTGTATATATGAATGTATACATTCATATGTAATCATATGTATGTGTATATATATATATATACACATTCATATATATATACATATATATGTATATATATATTTGTGATTGTGATTGTGATTCCCCATAGCATTACATTCTAATGCTGGTGTTATCAGACCTAAAATTTTTGTGGAATTAATGTTTATTTTATCACATGGTTTCAATTTACATTTATCTGATGATTATTGAGTTAGAGTAACCTTTCATGTTTTATTGGCAATTCGGTTTTCATTAATTACCTGATCATATTTTTACCTTATTTTCTAATCTTGGTTTGGATTTTTTTTTTTGAAAGTCCTTTACATATTCTAGATTTTGTTACTATGTCAGCAATATCCATTGAAAATACTTTCTTACATTCTGTGACTTATATTTTCACTATAATAAAATGATAACTTTTGATGCCTAGAATTTTTACATATTAATGTAGTTAAATTGATAAGGCTTTTCCTTCATGGTTTATACTTTTTGTTGTAGTATAGATATTTATGTATATAGCTTATCTCTTCTAAAGTGCTATAAATTCTGTGTGGGCAGAATAAATATATAAATATCTGATTCACCTTTATGTTTCTCAAAGCACTTGGCTTCATGCTTTGCACACAGAAGAAACAGAATGCAGAGAAATAGTGTCCAAAGAATGAATGAAAATGAGCTTACCACTTTACCGTATCTCCCTAGTTCTCAGTAAAAAACTAATACCAGGATTCTATTTAGAATAATTTCCCAACATGCAGTAATCTTTTTGGTATCCTGAAATACCCCAAAGATAATGAAGAAACAGAGAAGAGTATATATCAGTGGAAAAAATATTTCTTCCTCTCCTATTTTTAATGGGAACGAGTGTGATTAGTCTGGAAGACACTTTTGAAGATGTTCTCTGATTTGGAATACAAATTTGTATACAATACACCTCAGTATACTTGAAGAGCAGGTGTTTTGAATCTAAATAAATGTATGCTTACTTTTTCACAATATATTATTTTTTTTTAACTTTACCTTGCAAAATAACTTTGGTCCTACAGGTTCAGGAAATGTGAGCTTGATTTAAACAATGAGACAGCTCATGTGTCTTTGTGAATGAACAGCAGTTATACAACACACACTTGGCATTTCCCTAATCTAGCTGAATCTCAGAATTTGAAAATTTTATAAACAACAGAAATATCAGGTCAGCAAATAGGATGAGTGCCAGGCCTGTGTATATGGCATTCCCCAGCTCATTCCCATGTACCCATGTCAAGAAACAGTTTTATTAGGATTCAAATACATGAACTCAGAAATCACAGGTCAGCAAATAGGATGAGTGCCAGGCCTGTGTATATGGCATTCCCCAGCTCATTCCCATGTACCCATGTCAAGAAACAGTTTTATTAGGATTCAAATACATGCCTCATCAAGAGATATCATTCACAATTGAGCTATATTAACGGGTCTGACAAGTAAAAAATATCTTCAGGTAGGTGATTTGTCTTCTTCCCAGTTGACAGACACATTCCATGTTCTCTTCCTATGATTCCTATGATGCTATGGCTCTCAGAGGACATCAAGAATGAATGCCTCCAGCTCTTGCCCTTCACAGATTATCTGCCTCTCAATTTTAACTTTGAAATTAATCAATGATATGGCATTGATTCGCAGAAGGGAGCTATACCAGAGAGAGTATTTTGAAGAAAGCATTTGTGAAATTGTAGCATGATTAAAGAGATAATCTTTTAGGATTTCATCAACATGGATAATCCTTCATACACAACCACAAAATAAGCATGATTATAATTTAACAAGTTTTCCTTGAGGCAAAACATCTTTTAAAAAGATTAATTACAGTAGCTTGATGACGATAGCCTGTGACCTCTGTCTTCTAACATAGGGAACATTCTCTATGAGTATTTCAATCTCAAGGCTGACTCACTGAACAGCTTGAAAATTTTTCACTCATGAGGTGCAGGGTTATAGCTCTTTCAGAGAGGCAAGTCATTTATTTGACACTTCAGGGGTGAATTAGCAATTGAGCTAAGTAGCTTTCTAATTGTGGGCAGAATTTCTTCTTTTAGCATTACTCTGATCAACAAAACCACTTGCACACATTCTAGCATTGGCATGCTGACTTTGTTCAGGAGGCAGTCCTGGTGCATTAGAGGAGGCAGCTGGGTGGCACAGTAAATGTGTCATTTGCTATTTAACATCTCTGTGACCTGGATTTAAATTCACAGTGGCACAAAATGCAACCTCAGTTCTCTCAGAAGGCTATTAAGTCATTCGCAGTAAGCCTTGTCGAGAATCTAAAACACTAAAGGGTTCTTTGCAGTGCAACACCCACTTGTGTTTGCAAAGATGCCAAAGTAGTTTATTTTTCTTAAAGGGATTGTTTAAAGGGAAGAAGATAGGCTCGACTAATCAACTGATATGAATACATATTGTTGTTTATATTTTTAAAAATCTATCTGCTGTGCTTTAGCCAGGATCTCAGGAAGAATATAACTGTCCTGTGGGTGATTTTTAATCAAGCTGCTTTTCAAGAACATAAGTTTTGTTTTTTCGTCTGTAGGGTAAAATCAGAATAAAGTGAAATGCTTTAAAATAGATGTTTCCTTCCCTAAAAGCATCATTATCGACATTCTGCTTTACAATATTGTCCATTCTGTTATATCTGAATGGTAGGATGAATTGCAGCTGTGTCTTTATAAATTCAGGCTAGAGTAAAACTCTGCTTTTCATTAAATTAATTCTAAAGGTATTTTTGTTTAAATATTCCATTTTATTACTCCCTCCATACAGGGAAAGTAATGCATTCTTGATTTTTCTCGAATCAAAAATTTAATGTCTCTTATCTGTATTCTCTACTCTTCCAACAATCCATTCAAATATGTTCAATTTACAACAATAATGGATCAATAAGTAAATTAATCAAGCTTACTCACCACCTAACATTAACAGCCAAACCCTCAAGCACAATTTTTCTAGTTCTATGTTCCCCTGCCTGGTCTTTTCCTAGGATACTAGCCTCATTTGAACCTGGCAACAAACATCATTTACTGAAAACAGAGCTCCTGTTTACTATAGCAGACAAGGTGCTAATTGTTTCTAATGACCTCAAGTAAGCTTTGTTATTCATTAAGTATGCCATTCAGAAAGGTGGCAACCTTTTCTTTTTTTTTGCCTTACAAGTATATCAAGCCAGCACTGCCTAATGCAAGGACTTTTCTTCATTGATAGAATTTACCAACCTGATCATTTTTAAACTTTTAAATACAAGATAATCAATCCCTTGAGGGTCTTTTTTTTTTTTTTAATGTTTATTTATTTATTTATTTTGAGAGAGAAAGAGAAAGAGAAAGCGCATGTGTATTCTTATTTTCTTTTTTTTAATGTTTATTTATTCATTTTAAGAGACAGAGTGTGTGGGCAGATGAGCATGAGTGGGAGAGGGGCAGATAGGGAAGGAGAATCCCAAGTAGGCTTCACACTGTCAGTGCTGAGCCCCATGCGGGGTTCAAGCCACAAACCAGGAGATCATGACCTGAGCCAAAATCAAGAGTCCGATGCTTAACCAACTGAGCCATGTAGGCACCCCACTTGAGGGTCTTAAAAAAATTATATAGATTTCTGTACTACACAGAATTTAACTGAATAAAAATATCTAAAACAATAGTGTCCAAAGATATATAATGTGAAACACATAGGTAATTTAAGTCTTCCAAAAGCCACAATAAGAAACAAATGAAATTAATTAAAAAAATTTACTTAAGCCAATATATTCAATGGATTATTATCATTGCCCACAATAAGAAACAAATGAAATTAATTAAAAAAATGTACTTAAGCCAATATATTCAATGGATTATTATCATTGCAACACAGTCAATATTTAAATATTACTAATGAGAAATTTTACATATTTTGTACTAAGTCTTTAAAAGGTGTGCACTTCACAATTATAGAATATCACCAATAAGACTGAGCATATGCCAAGTTCACAACAGACTCATGTGGGTAGTAGGTACTGTGTTTCACAGCATAGCACTAAAGAGTGATCTCTGGAATCTACATTTTAAGTAAGTAATAAAATTACTTCTACAGCAGATAGTCATAAATTTTCTCTGAGGAAATTGCTAAGGATTTTAGAGAGCATAAAGGTGTGTAAAAATAGATCTTCCTCTCAGGAAGTTCGTTGTCCACTGGAGTCATATGTATGTAGACACATGCATAGAGAAGTACAATACAAGTTGAAAGTGACAAATGCAATGGGATTCACAAAAACATACGTTTTTGGATTTTATAGGTGAGAGAAAGGTTAGCTGTGGGAATTAAAACATGCTTAATGGAAGAGATAAGCATGTAATTTGGATATGGTGAAGACACTGGGATTGGTAGACATGAACTGAGTTTTCTAAAATGCTACAGCTAACATGCCCATCACATGCATCTTCTAAATGCTTCCAAATTTTTTTTTAAATTTTAAGACATCAGAAATGTTTAATTCTCAAGTTCGCTTCCTATTTATTTGGTAAAAGGAATTATAATATTACCATTCTCATATTATAATTCACTTTAATTTCCAATGAGTGG
This sequence comes from Panthera leo, assembly GCF_018350215.1. Lineage (NCBI taxonomy): Eukaryota > Metazoa > Chordata > Mammalia > Carnivora > Felidae > Panthera > Panthera leo. The sequence continues at coordinate 132,359,993 of NC_056686.1, forward strand.
ATCTGGAAAAAAATTAAATACTACCTTCCTATACATTAAGTAAAAAAACAAAACAAAACAAAACAAAAAAACAAAAAAACCTGAAGAATCTTTATAATAATCTAAAGATGATAGATAACATAAAATTTACTAGGGCTCAAAATCATTTAAGGGACACTACTTAAAAACTATATTATCTTAATTAATAGTTAAATTGAAGAGCTCTTTCAACAATAACTCGAATCAGCTCAGCTTTTTATTATTAAATTTAAACTCAAATTCCCAATTAGAAGCTGTTCATGAAGTGAAAATATGATTAACTATAAATACTAAAGCAGCATAATTTAAATTCTTAATTTAGTTAGTTCATGATGTATAGCAAAATGAAGCATTTCAAGTAATTATTTATAATATTACTTGGAGATAATTATGAGCCAACTAAGAGGTAATGTGGTCAAATTAAATTTATATGAATATCCTAAACTTATAATCCTTCTTTTCAATGAGTCATTAGAACAAAAAATTTCTGGGTAAATATGAACTCTTGGCTCATTGTGTTGGATCCTGCTCTTTGACATTAGTTTAAATGTACAAAAACTAGTCCACGTTTTAACAAGCAGTCTCTCTCTCTCTCCTCTCCTCTCTCTCTCTCTCTCTCTCTCTCTGTCTCTTTCTTTCTGTCCCTCTCTTCCATTTTGACTGTTTAAAGACAGGGGACAGGACACAAGTTTGACCAGTAGATTCAAAACTCTGAAAATACATGATAGTGGTTTTCCATTTTAAACTATCTTATAAGGTATATTTGTTAAAAGAAAATTTATTTTAGTATGTCTTACAGGTTTTTGATGTCTTTAGCTGACATGGTCAACAGCTCAACTAAATATCCTTTAAATTAAAATATATAATTGCTTCCGACAACAGAAGGAAAATAAGATGTACACTACCCTGTGTTTCTTTTTGTTTTTATTTTGAGTTTTCCATTAACCTGAGAGTGGTATCTTCTCTCTATTGTATGGGAGACAGTAGTGGAAATAGTGAGAAGAAAAGATTAGGAAAAACTGGAAATTATCCAGTTCTTTTTAGTATGTCTTCATAATGAAATTTGAAGTGGTATGATTTCCGAGAATGTAAGAAATACCAATATTTTCAGGTAACTGTAATATTCATTCATGAAAATCCAATATTTTGTTGCTTCCTCTTATCTACCTTAATTTTTTTTTTACATCTCCCTTGTTATTTAACAGATGAAGTCATCAATGCCCCCTTGAAAGTTAATTAATTTGGTCAATTACATGAAGGTCAATTACATGAAGGTAATCATTACATGAAGGTAAAGCAAATAATGATATTTATGTCTAGATTCAGCCTTTGCACTGTTTACAACTGAAAAACTATACTTAACATGTGGTATCTTTCAAGATCATTTAAAATAGATTTCTCAATAGATTATTCATATTGCCTATGAAATATTGAAGATCCTTAGTAGATGATGGTTAACCTTCATAGAGGCAGGTAACAAGTTATTTCAGTGAACCATATGAAATTGCTGGTATACAACTTTCAACCTACAAAAATGACAATTTTATATGGTTCAGACTAATAGTTTTTTGTGTGGAAAGGCACAGCTCATTTGTTGAGTACAATTCACAGTTCACTCTGAAGTAATAAGGATATCCGTCTTCCTTCACTATCCATCAGTCCTTCTCACAAATGATAGCATTATCTAATAATAATAGGGCCGAAATATTTTTGAAGAAAGCACATGTGGAGAAAAAATAAGTCAAAGTTTCATTTCAACACAGGTATCTTTTGTTTGGAATGTAAAAGATGTCAACACATTCCTCCTAATGGTTAGAAAGATGTTTGTTTGGATCAATCAACTTCTCCCACCATAGTTCTAAAATTAGTTAGAAAATGACTGATGTTGTCCATTTAGACATATCTGCATTGGAGTGAAGATGTTTCAGGATTAGATTGTGGAAGTGTTCTTTAGTCAATGATGATGAAATTATATAAAGTATCAAAGGACAGTCCATAGCAGAGTTCTAAGAGTGAATACAGGTGCCTACACTGTGTTTTTCCTAAAATCAAATAAAGATTTAAGTACTCAAAAGTGTAACTGGATTCCAACATATGTGTAATCCATAAAAACTATATTCCAAGAGATCTGATTATACCCAAAAGAGAATGAATAAAGATTAACTATAAAAGTATCTAATAATTTATCAACATACAATACTGAACTATAAGCTAAAAAAGTTAGGTCAAGATGATTGTTTTATATATTATTTGGGAATGAGAATGACACAGCCTTGTGTATTTCTATTATCTATCCTCTCCTCTTTCCTGTGCAATGATAGCTGAAGAAAATATGATACATTTTCCTTCACAATCTTTTAGGGGCGATTATTTATTCATTTTTCATATTCTTTTCATGATCTAGAATAGCATACTGTAAGTCATGCTTTTCCAGCAAGTCACTGTGTAACAGATACAAAGATAAATATAGTTTTTGATTTAAAATATGGTTTCTAAACATTGAAAGGTGTATTAAGCTAAAGTGACCTTGGATAATATAGGATGCTTTTCTATCTAAAAATAGATTAGGCCAAAGAACTGGGATATTTATATACTTATCAAAGGATTATTTAATATTTTCCAAATATTAGGTATATAGGATATTATTTTAGATAGAATACTTTCCCCCTATTTGAACTCTCTTACCACAGGTGATAGGGATGAAGGAAATATATTTTCTTCTTTTATTATGGAGGTGTAATGAAATCTAAACACATCAAGTGCATTTGATTGTTTTAATCTGCAATTAGTACATTTTAATATTGCTTAAGAATAATCAACCAACCCTCTGGGGGTCTTCTTTTGACCTACTTATATTAAGGTAAGGTGTCAGACTAAGGAAGAACATTCTTTTTTTTTTTTTTTTTTTTGGAAATGTAAAGATTTTGCCAACTTACAAGTGATATTATTCTATTTACGGAGACAAATTTTATGTTATAATCCAATTGCTGGGATATTTAGATGCTAAACTATTGTGTAGAGAGGAATGGATATACTGTTTAACCCCTCCGAGTAATTCTGCCAAATAGTATCTTTGTCACCAAAGACTATTTTTTTATGTTAATTTATTTTTGAAAGAGACAGAGAGAGAGAGAGTGAGAGAAGGGGAGGGGCAGAGAGAGGGAGACACAGAATCCAAAGCAGGCTCCAGGCTCTGTGGTGTCCAAACAGAGCCCAATGTGGGGCTTGAACCCAGTAACTGTGAGATCATGACCTGAGCCGAAGTAGGATGCTAAACTGACTGAACTACCCAGGTGCCTCCTTCCCCAAAACTGGTTTTAAATCAATACCCATACACATATCTCCTACCTACCAACTTTCAATTATGTTTTCACATTAGTATACTTAACACATTTTATTACGGTAAAGAAGGATAATAGTAGCTAAGTAGAATGAGGCTTTTATTCATTATTTCATTCAGTGAATACTTCCGCATCTACAGCATACAACATGCAATAAAACAGGACTCAATTATTTTTCTTTCATGGAATTTTACAATCTACTAAAACCAGGTAGCAAGCAAAGCAATATATAATATTCCAGGAAGTGCTAAATGTTATAGAGCAAGTCAGGGTGAGTAATGAGGAGGGGGTTGTGCTCTATTTTTAGATAGGGTGATCAGGGAAGTCCTCTGGTGAACAAACACCTGGAACAAAGGGCCAGAGTAACTGGAGCAGAGAGCTCTAAGGGCATTTTAGGTGATGAGGTCAAGCAAAGAGCAGGGGGTGAGCTCATACAGCATCTAGCAGACGAGGGCGGATTTCAATTTAATTCAAAGTAAAATGGAAAATAATCAGCATTAGAATTCAGGTTTTTTCCTGATGACACATTTCATCATGAGGTTGTCTCTGTAAAGAATACCTAGTCATCTACAAGTGTTCCTACCTATCTGCCCCTAACTGACCCAGGAATGTATCCTAGGAGGCCTCTGGTATCCTTGTCTCACCAGTAAGATTCTGAAATGGTTTTCCACAGAGAAAGTCAAAGGTCTTAGAGTCTATCTGACCCCTCTATATTTCTGTAACACTGTCAGATAACAGCACCCCATACAACCCATTCCAATACATTTGTTTCCATGTCTCTTGGATTCATTCTCTTTCTATGTCCCCTGGGTCTCATATGCAGAAAAGCAAAGAGAGAAATTCTTTGTACTTCAGCCATTAGACAGAAAGGTGCTAGCCTCCATACTCATGCTAAATGAGTTTCCCTGGGGTAGGCAAATTCCACTTACATCCATAGTGTCCCATGGTCAACTGTTCCAATTCCACCTATTACACTGACCCTGTCCTGCTCCTTGAAGATGACTGCCTCATTTCCAGCTCTCACTCGCTCCTAAATAGTTGAAGCTGGTTAGAATCGGCCCCAAGTTGTACCACATGAATTTCATTTTTTTCTTATTATCTGTTTTGGGGCTCTTGCTCGTCTCTCACTGCCTCTTATTTTCTCTACATCTTGGGTATTCAGACTAGATGGCTGCACGCAAAAATATGTGGTTTAACTGTCCAGACAGTTAAACAAATTCCCCACAGTCAAGCTATTAGTTGCTATTGGCCAACACAGTAAATCGTAAGTGCTTTACTAAAAATGGGGATATCTTCTGGTGTCACAATAACATGGATTAATGGAGGAAAGTCTCTGAAGTAAAAATATCAGTGGTATTGTAAAATTTCATCTCTAAAAAAATGCTCCGCTGAATTCATTTTAAGAGTATAATTAAGAATTACTGGATGAAATGTAGCATATGATAGCAATATTTAAAATAAAAATTTCAACATATTTCATATTCAAGCACTAGATTCTCTTTCATTTTGATCTATTTTTTAAATTTTTTAATGTTTGTTTATTTTTGAGAGAGAGAGAAAAAAAAAATGTGCGAGCAGGTGGGGACAGAGAGAAAGAGAGAGAGACACAGAATCCAAAGCAGGCTCCAAGCTCTGAGCTGTCAGCCCAGAGCCAAATGCTGGGCTAGAACCCACGAGCCATGAGATAATGACCTGAGCATTTTATCTTCTGAGAAATATAATTTAGATGGTTATAAATAAGAACTACTAAAATAATCCATGTTGAATGGGGGTTGTATTTAAACTATTGATAGGAGGTTAAAACCCCCAAAAGTAATGTAAGTAATGTAAGTAAGTAATTTTTAAGCATACTTAAAAATGAAGTGTCCTCTGGGGTTTTACAGTGATTATAACACTACTTGCTAAAACAGAAGTGTATGTATTATTTATTTAATATAAACTGATTTGCTAAATACAGAAATGGTATTTATTATAAGCTTTGTTAACTTACACAGGTGAGTTTGCATCCCTTTAATTATGCTTGTTTGGCAACAAGAGTTAAAAAATAAATTATACTAAGTTCCATATCCAAGATTTTAAATTGCTATGAATTTTTTAATGTGGTGGATTTTTATCACACTGTGTATTTTTGTTTTACCTTAGCCTCAAAACTTAAAAGTACTAAAACAGAACAAAAATGTATTTTACTCTCTAATTAACAAATCTAGTTGCTTACCGTTTCAGTGAATTATAATGTATCAGACATAAATCAATGGGGAACTACTTAAACTTGCACCTTGTAATCAGAGCTACAAATTTTGGCAGCAGGCCACATAATCCAGTGCTAAATGTGAAGTCTTGTTTTATTCCAGTAACATATTAACAAAATGTACAACTGTTTTGACTTGGAAGATGATCTAACAACATCCCGACAGAAAGCCTTTGTCCATTTTTTTACATAAATGTCGTTTCCTTGATGATAAACGTATTTTGTAATTTTCATGATGAATCAGTGGGAGAAATTAACTGTGCCCTTTTAGTGCTTTATAATTTTAATCTCACTGCTTTGGAAATGCAGCCTCAAATTCAACATAAAGTGAGATCTTTTGCACATATTGCTCCAGAATTTCTTTATTCTTTTCACTCATAATCCACAATCCTGGCTTATTTGCCTTTCTAGAGCCTATAGGCTTTAGGCCGCATGAAAAAAAATGTAAAATAAGTATTTTCCTCTGACATGATTTTATGACTGCTTTAGATGACTCATTTATCTTGACTTGTATTTCTATTCTAGGTGCAGAGTACACATGAATAAAAAGTGAGTTCCCAAAATACAGAAATATTCTAAGTGAAAATAAATGGTACGGTCACATAGAAAAGAGATTACATAACACAAGACTGTACTTTGATGTAAATGCCCTTACTTTTCTGTTTTCTGTACATGTTCCACATCAGTCACTATATATGTGCTGTCTTGCTCTGGTTTGGTGTTATGCTGTACAAATTCACCCTTAATTGTTCACTATATTATTTTCAACACCACTACTTTAACAACTTCCAGAGTTGCTTAATCTCTCCTGAATTATTAATAGGTTCTCAAAAATGGGACCTCAATGTTTCAATCAATCATGATTCCCCACTCTTCCAGAATTATCATTGTCAGTTTTCTTTTTCAATTCTTTTCTCTGTCTCACAGGTATGCAGGGTACATACCTTCATCCCATACCTTCTAAACTTTGTCTGCATTATGTTCTATAGTCACTATCTCTACTTGGCTACCTATTCTAGTTTGTTTTATGTTTCACCGCTCGACTAATTCTGTGTTTGTTCACAGCCCAAGTGGCCTTGAGATATTTAGGAAAAAAAATAATAATGAGGGATTTTGTTACTTTAAACAGTATTTATTAACATACAATTATCTTTGATTTTTGTGACAATTTGGCCAACTGACCAAAATTAAGTTTATTATCTTTTCACTAAATGTGTTTCTTATTTACTTCCTCACCTTGAACATGATTTTATAACTGGCCCAAACCAACTTCTATAGCTATGGGATAATATTCAGTTCCTCCTTATCTTCTACTGGTCATCGCAAGTTGCCCAGTTTGCAGCGGGTCTTGCACTTCTGCCATCTTATCTGTGATAATGGCCACTCCCCAGTTCACATCCAGACAACTACTCAAGGTATCTAAGGGGTCTACAAGCTTTCTGCATCTTCTCTACTCCAATGTAGACTTCTCTTTCCCACCATAGCCTCTCACGAATTTTAAATCCCAGCCATGCTGGGCAGTTATGCCCTGATCTCATTCATTACCATGACCCTTTTAGTACACTTTTGTGTCCCTTCTTTCCCTGCAGTCCCTTCTGCCTAGGATAATTCTCCCTATTCTTACCTTTTGAGTTCTTACTCATTCAAGTCACTGCATCCTTGAAGTTTTCCCAGTTCAAAAATATTTTAGTCATTATTTTTATATTATTTTTTTATCCCTTAGCACATTAAAATAATGTCTTTTTTAACACACTTATCACAGCTATCCCACTCTTTACTTTGGTATGTCTGTTCCCACCTTGAGGTTATAAACTCATTAAGGGTAAGGAGGAAACTTGTTCATGTTTTTAGCCTTCACAGATCTGGTAGAATATATACTTGACAAAGGTTGGTTCAGCTCAACCACAGATGTTTCATGAATATTTCCTTTTTGAAATAATACCTCTTTTTTTCCTGTATCTATTCAAATATTAACTATGTCAGTACCAAATTGGAGTTCCACTCCAGCCTTCTGTGGCCCTACCAGCAATCACTGATCTCCTTCCAATTTCACTTATTTTCGGGGACATTCTATCTGTATCAGTCAACTTAGTGCTCATTGTATATACTGTGTTGTGTTACCCTTCATTTCATGAGTTTTAATTTCATCACCCAAGATTATTAAACAAGTTTATTATTATTATTTTTTTATGTTTATTCATTTGAGAGTGAGAGAGAGTAAGCAAGGGAGGAGCAATGTGAGGGGGGAACAGAGGATATGAAGCAGGCTCTGGGCTGACAGCAGAGAGCCCAATGCGGGGCTCAAACTCACAAACTATGAGATCATGACCTGAGCTGAAGTCAGAAGCTTAACCAACGTAACCACCCAGGTGCCCCTCATCACCCAAGATTATTAAATGTTTAAGGGCCAAACACATTTAAATCCCTATCCTTCAAAATTTCAGAGTAAACCTTTTTTTTTTCCTCAGATTGATTCTGAAGGGAACATTTTACATACCAATATATAAGTAAATATAAAATGAAAAATGTGTCTTTTTTACCAATATATCCATGTTTTTATTATCAACAATGTATTGAATTGAATAATACAGAGATATTAACATGTGCATCTGGAGAAGCAGAAACCCAGTGACATGATAGTTGAGGGTGTGAGACATCCACAGGTAAGTGTGTGTTTTTGCCTGTTATGCCAGAGGCCTACATTAATCATTCTGTTCTGGATAGACTTTATGTCTAGTTATGAAAACAATATATTTTAGTGAAAAGCAAAATTTGGTGCTATAGACTTTCAGATCTGCTTTTTCTATTCTAAATAAATGTCACTGGTAAATGTATTTATAGTTATAAGTACAGTATATATTTCTAGCTCAAAGCAATAAATGGCGTGATCAAATTTGGGAAAACACCACAAATATGATTCCTTCGTTCTACATTTACAAGGTCCTCTCCTTCTCCTTCATCACCTTTAGCCCCTTCCTTAGAATCTTGTCTGCAGTACAGTTCATATCTCCAAAGAATAAAGAAGAGAAAGTGCAACTAAATTAAAGAGATCTCAGCCAACAGAGCAGTCAGCCCCTTACAGTAAGTGAAAACTTCCATGTTTACCTGGTGACCACAGTCTCCCTCTGCTCTTGAAGATCTAGCTCCAGATTTGGATGATGTTTAAAAACTAATAAAGAATAAGGAAAATCACACTATAATGACTTCAGTTTATGAAAACTCATGCTAGGCAAAAATGTCTATATTTGTATTTGTGCTAGAAATCTTAGAGTCTCATAGAAAAGCCAAAGTTCCTGAGAATCTGAACGAAAACTCAAAAGCTACCAATTATTAAAAGATAAAGCAACAATTAAAAAAAAATCCTTCTCTGTGATTTAGTTATCTGAAAGAGTGAATCCAGTGTCTGGCCAGGCAATGCATTGTAAATATCAGGGGAGGATGGCCTTAGATTGCTGCAGACAATTTAGAAACTTTGAAGTGCCAAAATCCTTTTGCGCGTGGACCAACCGGTTTAAAGCAAGGTTCTAGAAAAATGAACAGCTGCCCAATAAACTGACACAGGTTAAAACATCCCAAGTATCTTTGTTGTTCTTACTGATATTTCACACATGAATCCTGGGGTGAATTAGAAGGATATGCTCACTGGTAAATTTAAAATGAATAAAATATCTTTGAACATATAATTTCCCTTAAGGTTACCCAGAAGAAAAATTTCTTATATTATGAAAGCTCTCTCTCTCCTCAATAAAAGACACCTTGTCCTGAGGACATCCTTGTCTTCATACACCCTTTGTTTTAGGCCATCTGTTCCCAGTTTGATAATGGCGTAGCTTGTTCAGTATCAGGGCATTTCCTAATGTGTAGGTGACCTGCTTTTATTTAATTTTGAATTTAGCTTCTATTCATTTTATGATCGTACTCCATTTTGGTAATTACGTATAGGCACCCAGAGGGATTTTGTCAATGGTAACATTAAAAATTAATAAGTGAATGAATTGGTATGATGATTTATATTATAAAGAGGGCCCATAAGGCATTAGTAAAAGATGTTGTTAGAACCTAGCAATAGGTTACCAGTAAAAATGGTGTATCTCACAGCTATAGTTATTATCTTAAATAAAAATTTTCACTTTTTTCCTATTCTTCCTCTAGCCTCTGCTTCCTCCGTCCCTCCCAAAACTCATTCTTATATTGACTGAACTTCATACAGTTCTTTTTTGGGGAACCGATGATGTGTCAGTGCCACTCACTTTCTCAGAGGGAAGTCAATCACTCCACACCTTTATACCACTTCTGTCCTCAATGCTGTTCTTTCTTTCTTTAAAACTTTACTCATCTCTTTTTCTCTTCATTCATACCATCACCATAATTGAGACAGATTTATTAAAATTATAAGATTAAGCTGGTGGAAATATGTGTCTCATGTTTTAATACCTAAACTTAAATATGTAAACAAACAAATGTGAATCGTTCTCCAAATACAAACCATTCTTTTTCTTTTAATGTTCCGAGTTTTGATTTAAATTCTAGTTAACAAACAGTTTTATATTAGTTTCAGTTGTAGAATTTAGTGATTCATCACATACAACACCCATTGCTTATCACAAGTGCTCTCCTTAATCCCCATCACCTATTTAACCCATTACCCCACCCAACTCCCCTCCAGCAACCCTCAGTTTGTTTTGTATAGTTGAGTCTATTTTATACAATGCCTCTCTCTCTCTCTCTCTCTCTTTTTCTTTTCCCTATGTTCATCTGTTTTGTTTCTTAAATTCCACATATGAGTGAAATCATATGGTATTTATCTTAGCAGAAACATTTTCAAAACTGCCTCTTTACATGATATACCCTCCCACTCTCTTTTAGGAAAATAATATCTATTACTGAAGTTTCTAAGTATTTTACTAAGGACACATTCTTCTAATTTTATGTCAAATGAAGTGGAAGTCTCCAGGTGTTATTTTCAAGTTCTGTCTTCTCAAAGTTAGGCACCGATGACTAATTAAATCCACCAGCAGGTGAGAGCAGGGGCAGAAAATTGTGTCTGAAATTAATCACACCTGTAAAATATTTAGCCTATGAGAAAAAAGCTGAGCTTTTAAAATGTTGATTCTAAGTTTTCTCTCTTGAAACAAAATGTTTCTAGATCTTTTAAAAAAATTCATATTTCACCATTTCAATGGGAAATTGTATCTTGTATGTTTTTACTTTAAAATTATAGTTTATAAGAAATTTAGTACTTGAATTTAACTTGAATCCATGAGTATCAACATTGAAATCTGATAAAAATTATGCCTTTTATAATTTTAATAAGCTCTATTTTTCTACTTCCAGGTAGATGAATCCTCATAAATTAATAATTTAATTGAATTTTTTAATCAGAGCAATACTTAAATACTACTTCTACAATTGACAAATTTCAGATGTATCATTATACTAAAGATATTTCTCATCTCAAATTTTTTATACTACTTTAAACTTCATATTGTATCTACTATGTAGTGCTCTATCAGTATATTTCATTGACTCACAAATCATGGAAGTAAACAAGAAATTCATTTCTAACTGTAGTGGGAATTAACATGTGAAAAGAGCAAGAATTAATAGAATCTAATATTGTGCTTATTTAATATCATTTTCATTTTAAATCCTATTAGCAAGTCTAATAAAATGTATTTTAATAACTTTCTATTGATTAAAATCAACATCATTGCCAAGTAAAAAATAAGGACATTTTAGCCACAGGAAACTGTGTTTTTAGCTACTTTCTATTGATTTATAATTCAGAATGATAGGAATTTAGTAGGAGTACCTTTGAGAACAAGTAGGACTTGATTTTTGTCCACACACACACACACACACACACACATATACAGTGTGTATGTAAAAGAAGAATAAAAAATCCTCCCATACCATACATACCATATTAGAAGAAAAGCAAAGCAAGTCTTATATTCACTTATTTTGCATTTATTGACAGTTAACCTGTGTTAATACTCCAAATCATTTCAGGCACAGTGGTAGGTACTGGCAGTACAAGGTGATCAGGACATTGATGATCCTTTTAAGGAGTGCATATTTTACCTCAACTCTTGTCATCATAAAATTACGAGATAGATGAATATATATTATATAATTGTTTGGGCAAAGTAGTTAAACTCCTCCAGATTAGGGAGAAAATAAGGTTTTTGTAAAGTTTTTAGGTAAATACTGTTGTAAAGTTTTTAATTATTGAAATATTACAAATTATGGATGAATATTTTGATAAAACATTCTATGATACATTTGTTCTAAGCATGCGCCTAACTCCAACTTATTCTAAGAGTATCAAATTGTCCTTCATAAAACTCTATTTACATGTCAGTCTTTTGCACAGAAGCCTTGAATGACTCTTCAAGGCAAATGGATGAAACTCAATCTTCTCAACTCATAATTTTTATCTCTCAAAAATATAATCTAATTTGGCTTTCCACTCCTACTCTAAAATGTACCAAACGTGCCTTGATAAACTCCCATTAAGAGACATGAATTGATTATGCCACACTTACTGCTTATAAGAAGTCGCCCAACACATTCAACATATATTTTTAAACAAAATCTCTGGAACAAGCTACTCTAAACTATATATTCAGGAACTCCTTTTGGAAATTAGAAAGAGCTGGTTGTGGAACTCTATACCCAGAAGAGATGAGTACAATGCTACTTTTTTGGCTGTGATTACAATACCATTTATCATGTTGTGGATTTGAGACCTTCCAATAGAAAGACACCAGAATTCTATGACAGGAAGATAGGGAATACCAACTGTTACTTCCTCTCTCTACCCCGTATCATTTTCAACTAGGGTCAGTGATCAAGGAACAGTCTAAGAAATTGATTCATGAGGATTTAGTGTGCCTAGTGAGTGATTTCAAATACAGTATGCAAAACAGGCCTCTAGCCTTTCAAGTTTTCAGAGAGCCCATGATAAGTTAAACACTATAGCTTCTGATTGCTAAGACCAAAATAAACGTGGTAGTAAGAGGGAGCTGCTGGTCTGGGGTCTGAGGATGAATATTAATACACCATTAAGACAATACATTTAAATTCAAACATATGTTATACAGGAAAATACAGAAAGAATATAATCAGAAAATATTTTACTTAGAAAACTAGCCTCCTGGTTCAGTGAATAAACCTGAACCAATATCAGTAATTTTCAAAGGAAAAAACAGTGACATCTAGGCCTGACAACTAACGTCCCAATTCTCCAACCGATGCAATTAGAAATGGCAGTAATATTAAGCTTTGACTATTGATGATGGTACCTCTGCTGAGTGTTACTAGAGTGAAGATTTGACCTGTAAATAAACTGAAATGACTTGCTTTCACAGTTTGTTTGCCCAGACTTCCATAATTTGTTTCCCATAAAAAGCTATGCTGTATATCCATTTTTTTTCATTCTATTTTAATGTGGCGTATTATATTCCCTCACATCTCATTATAATGTGATTCAAGCTAATCTATTGTGACATTGCATCATGTGCATCGCATCCGCACAGGTGCTACACTTGTCCACCTATCGGAATTAAATTAGAGACGTTTGGCCTATATCTAGTCATGTTTTACATCACTGATTGAATTTGACTGATACACAGACTGCTATATATGATACCGGTCACTTGCTGTGAAATTTTTGACCAAAATGACATTATCCTCTGATATTAACATCTAGTAAAAAGTTAATGTGCATTTAAAGGAAATAGTTTTGGTTGTGTGTATGCCCTATTTATTTGCTTGTTTGTTTAAATAGATTTATTTAAGAGTTATAGAATTTCCCTTGTCTGCTTGTTGGTAAAGTAACACTAGCCTTCTCCTCCAAGGAAAGATGAAGACAACCATCACCTTTTAAAACTCTGCAGCTGGTTTCAATTTTCAGCAGGTCCCAGCCCAAGCAGAGCAACAGAACAGACCATATAAATGTATGAAGGAAGAGAGACCATAGGATAGCATGCTCTAATTCTTTTTATTCCTTTCTCTCCTTTTAAGTGTCTTAGGGACACTGCAGCTCTAATGCATTAACACAGTTCGTTGACCCACTTTCAAAGCTGTAGAGTAGGTGGCTATTTTGTCTTTTTCTCTTTGTCTCTACCACTTGTGTTTGATGCTTGAGAGTGACCAGGCATTAAGCTGTGGTGAGTCAGGATTATCCTAAGCATATTCAGCAATGAAAGAAATGAAGCCATGTATCTATTAGGCCTCTTGAAGGCATTAGACAATCTCTTAAGCATTCAACTGTTAAGACCTTAGTCCAGGGAAACTGTAGTTTCTGTAGGTCCATGTTTTTGAAAGATTTTTATTCTCTTTTCATTGAGTGAGGATATAATGCAATCACTATTCCATATAAAATCCACTCATTGTTCTGTGTTATATGCGGTGCTTTTTTAAATGCTAAAATATTTAATATATTATTTTTTAAGGAATGCTAACAGCCAACATTGAGGCCTAAAAAAGTATAATTTTAATGTATCCCTATTATTTTGGTCTCATTTATTAAATTAGAAATGAAATATACTTATTATTCTTTTGTCCACTCATTCTTATTTCTCCTGCATCTACCTCAAGTCAGAGAAATGAAAAAGATTGCTATATGTAGAGACAATTTCTCGATTGTCAACTTTATCACCTAACACAACTTTTACAATACCTTGTAAACATTTTTTTGTACAAAATGCAAAATGTGCACTAAATTTTTGCAAGAGGATAATAGGTTTCAGAGAAAAAAGGGTAAATGTGTGGCTAAAGAGGGCTGGAAAGTGCTAAATTAAATACATTTCTTTATTGTAGAGTTTTTCATTTCCTGCTTTAAAAGGAGCATGTATTGGGGCACCTGGTTGGCTCAGTCAGTTAAGCATCCTACATCGGTTAAGCGTCCGACTTTGGTTCAGGTCACGATCTCACAGTTCGTGGGTTCGCGCCCTGTGTCGGGCTCTGTGCTGACAGATCAGAGCCTGGAGCCTGTTTCAGATTCTGTGTCTCCCTCTCTCTCTGCCCCTCCCCTGCTCATGCTCTATCTCAAAAATAAATCAAAACGTTAAAAAATTATTAAAAGGAGCATGTATTAATTTTATCAATAGCCATTCATTCATATACTCAATCTTTAAATCACACGTTTCTGCAAACTCAAGAACTCATCTGGAACAAAGGAAATATAAGTCGCCTGCAAGGAGCTCTCTGCTCCAGTGGGGTTCATAACCCTCTGAATCTGGTCTAGACAATGAAAATTGCCTTAGCAGAACCAACCACTCCCCTGGACTCGACAAAGTGTATATATTGGACATGTATGGTTATAAGTAACAAATAATGATTTGTTTGTATCCACTGTTATTTTCTATGTCTAGACCAGATACAGAGTAAGTATTCTTTGTCTGGGACTTCAGTGTACAGGTCTAAGGATGAGTGGAAGCACTGATAGCCATCTCCATGAGTGGAATTGATGTACAGTGGGAGGAGTATATAGCTAATGATGGGAAGGAGCGTGTTTGTGAAAGAGCAGGAAGTGAAACTCAAGAACCTGTCGGGACTACTGTAGTGGAATTGTTTTAGGGAGTTCCTAAGTTGAGAAGATAAAGATATTGTGACAATGGTTGAAAATAAAGAATAGGAGCTAAGATGAGGAGAGGCAATTTAAAGAAGGCAAGCTGTGCATTATGACCAAAAATAGTATTATTTTTCAAAACATTTTTGAATATTGGAATATTTTAACTTAATTGTTTTAGTGTTGCATGATGCTGAGATGGGGCCACCAAGTGGGTGGGTGGGTGGTAAAAAAGCTACACAAAGTTTCAAGGAATTTTATTCTTTCATATAATTAATTCAGTATATTCAGAAATAAATCAACTTTAAGAATTAATTTTTAATCTCTTGGAGAGGAAGTAACTATATTTGAATTCAAAATCACCTTTCTATCATACTAAAATTATCCAATAAGCTGTGGTATTCATTTATATCTATTAACTCTAAAACCCATATTGTTCACCCATTATATTGAAAGTGGCTCCTACCTTTCAAATATTATTTTTTTAATTATTGCTACCTTATATATCTTCTGATTGTTATTGACTATTTGGACATTGGTTAAACAATCAATATTAAATATCATTTTGGGTTTAATAACTAAATACATTTCAAAAAGGAACTGAAGCTAGCAGCACAAGAAACAAGGAAGATCAACATATCATCGAATCATAAAATTTTTATACAGTGAAGAATAGTCTTTTTTCAACCTCAGTGTTATACATACCAGGATTCATTTTTTCTATTCTGTCTGTGATTCATTCAGGGCTAATTTAAAGCATTCATTATTCCTATTTTACTGCAATATCAATCATAAACTATAATATGTAAGAAGATTATATGTGCATTATGCATTTTCCATATTTTAGTATTAGTAGAAATACAATATATATTTTATATTGAAAATATCACTTGAGGGGCGCCTGGGTGGCTCAGTCGGTTAAGTGGCCGACTTCGGCTCAGGTCATGATCTTGCAGTCCGTGAGTTCGAGCCCCGCATCGGGCTCTGTGCTGACAGCTCAGAGCCTGGAGCCTGTTTCAGATTCTGTGTCTCCCTCTCTCTGACCCTCCCCCGTTCATGCTCTGTCTCTCTCTGTCTCAAAAATAAATAAACGTTAAAAAAAATTAAAAAAGAAAATATCATTTGAACAACTCTGTTTAGGGGCGCCTGGGTGGCTCAGTCGGTTAAACGTCCGACTTCGGCTCAGGTCGTGATCTCGCGGTCTGTGAGTTCAAGCCTCGCGTCGGGCTCTGTGCTGACAGCTCAGAACCTGGAGCCTGCTTCTGATTCTGTGTCTCCCTCTCTCTCTGACCCTCCCCCTGTTCATGCTCTGTCTCTCTCTGTCTCAAAAATAAATAAACATTTAAAAAAATATTTTGAACAACTCTGTTTACCTTATAATGTATATCATACATATTTTTTTTAAGGAGGCCTCACACCCAGCATGGACCCCAACTCAGGGATTGAACTCATGATCCTGAGATCAAAACCTGAGCTGAGATCAAGAGTCAGTCAACTGACTGAGCCATCCAGGTGCCCCTAAAACTAAATAGTGTTTTTACGTGAGGATATGGTATTTGATTATGTTGTTACTTTATTTATCCTCACCTTAGTAGATTCTTTTCAATACTAATAAGAGAAAAGTTTACAATTGTGATACAAGTAGTGTTTAAATTTATTCCCTTATCTCTTTGCTAAACTGACATTTCTGAAAAACATACCTTCTATGATTAATTGGGTCATTGGGGACTGCTGCCAATTACTAAAAAATCCAGTGTGATTTTGCTCATCAATTTCCAGTAAATTATGTTGGGATGTCAGAGGAAAGCCAAGCAATCTATGAATTTTGTTCACATTAAAATAGTATTTGGGGGTAAAATTCTCAATATAATTCTTGGGAAATTTACATTTTTCTCAAAGTCCCAAACAAGGAGGTATGGATCATATGAGTAACTTGAAGAGTTTAACAAGTGTCTAAAACATAAACAATTTATTTTCTTCAAGTAAGAGAAAAGGAGAGATTAAATTGAGACAAATCACTTTATGGATAATTTCAAAATCTTATTGTCTTAAAATGTGCTTTTAAAAGGAAATACTCAAAATATCAAAATACAGGACAAGTTAATCATAGATATTAAAAGCTTTCAAAGCTTTTAATAAAGGCAATCAATACATATCTCAAAATACCCAATGAGATGTACTTGTGTGGAATATAAAGGGGTAGAATGGTTGTAAAATGATTTTTTGTCTCATGAAGGATCATTACCATTTTTCATTAATGTTAGCTGTTTTCCAAAATTATACATTGCTTTTTTTTTTTTTTTGTATATGTGCTCTTTTGTGTATGTGGTATGGGAGTATGTATGAATTCATGTGTACATATGTGATTTTTGTCTAATTTTCTTCTGATAATAGAGGAAATCTAAAGAGCAAAATAAAGTGGATTTTTTTTTCTTTTTTTCCTGGTAAGTCATAAAAGGTCAATATTCTTAACTGAATGAAGATTGAAACAATAGGAAACTCTAGCAAACCAATGAACTCAACTTTATGATTCCTGAAAATGATGAGAAAAGGTCTAAGAGAGTCACATAAAGTGTCAAACAATTATTTCTATGAAGTAGTTATTCTTGAGACTACTTACTATGAAATGTTAAGGATAGATGATACTTTAATGGATAACATTACCTATCAGCAATAAAGTCCACCTAAGTATTTATATAACTTTAAATCTCACCCTAGATTTTCCATCAACTCACAATTATCTATTAAACATAGTATCTTGCAATTTGAAGGAAGTGTAGAGATAGAAATTTCTAAGAGAAAACCACTTCTCCCCAAAATGAATACTTCAACATTTCCTAATTGCTTGGAACTTAATTTCTGCTTAAACAAAAATAGTTTTATTTTTTTATTTTTTTTTTAAATTTTTTTTTAACGTTTATTTATTTTTGAGACAGAGAGAGACAGAGCATGAACGGGGGAGGGGCAGAGAGAGAGGGAGACACAGAATCGGAAGCAGGCTCCAGGCTCTGAGCCATCAGCCCAGAGCCCGATGCGGGGCTTGAACTCACAGACCGCAAGATCGTGACCTGAGCTGAAGTCGGACGCTTAACCGACTGAGCCACCCAGGCGCCCCACAAAAATAGTTTTAAAAACAAGTTTTGGGGGCGCCTGGGTGCCTCAGTCGGTTAAGCGTCTGACTTCGGCTCAGGTCATGATCTCACGGTCCGTGAGTTGGAGCCCCACGTTGGGCTCTGTGCTGACGGCTCAGAGCCTGGAGCCTGCTTCGGATTCTGTGTCTCTCTCTCTCTGACCCTCCCCCATTCATGCTCTGTCTCTCTATGTCTCAAAAATAAACACTAAAAAAAAAAAAAAAAAAAAAGCAAGTTTTGTAGGAAGATGACCCTACCAACATTGAATGCTTATATTAATGTAAAATCTATCTTCATGGAATTTTCATCCATTTGTCGCAGTTTAGATGTTTGAAATTATAAAGATTAAGTAGAACCACCTTTTCATCATGGGCTCACAAACATGTTAAAAACCTTATGTCCCCTCTCAGATTTCTCTTATCCTTGATAAGTGCCCTTGTCTCCTTCTATGTGTCTTCATATTCATATTTAATTCCCTTATCAGCTCTCTCAACATTGTGGGTATTTCCTCTGCAATTAGTCAATGTTCCATTTTAAATTACATATTGGGAAATATAATATCCATTTGTTTATAAGTGACAACCTAGGGAATCTTTGATTTGAGTCACCTTAACATACTTAGGCAAAGTCTAACTACTGGAATAAAAATGCTACAATTCAGAAATTGCCTTAGAACTCTTTACTAAATTGAATCAGGAAAAAATGAATCTGGAGTGCAAGCCACGCAAATCCAAGCTTCAGAAATTACAGTGATCATCATGCCCGTTATCAGAAGAATATTAAGTTTGACATGATTTTCCAGTTCTTGTAATTGGTTTTTACTCTGTCATCTGTGCCCCCCCATATGACCTCATTAATCTATCTTGCTCAACAAGAATAAACAAAACCACTTCATATTTGAGGTCACCTTGCATAATTAAAACCATAGTCCAAATCATTGAATATCCTAAATTATTCCTTTCTAGTGTAAGTGAGACAAACAGGAGCATCACCATTTACAGAGCCTAAGAGAATGACGCTGGGCTGCTTATTCTTGATCTACTAGCAAGTGCCCTTGAGAGGTCAGGGATGATACTCATAACCTTAGAAATAGGTAATAAATTGGTAATTGTGTCCCTGGCACCCAGGAAGTAGAACAAAGGTAGAAGGGAATAGCATGAAAAATCCCTTCCCAACTCACTGTGGGCAATCTTATTAGGCAGCTCCCCCATGTTATAAAATAATGCCCTAGAAAGGTTTTGTACAATCATGCGAGTTTAAGTTCTTGCAGTCCTGTTTTTTACTACAAAAACCATCAACTATAAACTACCATCAAAACATAAATTAAAATAAATACAAATTATGAGTACCATCTTTCATAGAGATTTATAGTGAACTGCATTTATGCCACTCTCCACCTCACCTCAACTACTTTTTTGAAAGCTGGCCTCTGACAGTGAGTAGAGAAAATGGAACTTTGGTTTTAAATATAAATTGTTAGGAAGAAAAAGGGAATTATGGAATTCAGAATCAAGAAAAACCAGCCAGGTAGGAGCATAAGACAAACTTATAGATTAGCACTACCAGATGGAACTTTCTGGATGTTTCAACTGTTCTCTGAACTGTCCAATACAGTACACATTCCCACATGTGGCTATGAAGAACTGAGATCTGGCTAGTGTGACTGAAGAATTGCTAATTTTAATTAATTTAAATTCAAGTGGCCTCATATAGCTAAAGACTACTATATTGGAAAACACAGCTATATTCTATGTCCACTTTTACATTTCACTTGTCTCTCAACCCGGTATTTATTAAAAAGCTATATTCTACCTATTGTCTATTAACAAGCAGCAAGTTTCCTTCTTTGAAAAAAAAATACCAATCCATTCAAGCAAATACAAGGTTATCACATCTTGCATTCTCCAAGTTATTTTATAAAGCAAATGTTGGAAATACCTAATGGCTTCTGGGACTCAGCTCTGCCATTAATAGCTATATGACCTTAAGAAAGTCAGTAGTAATTTGAGTCTTAGTTTCCTCATCATAAAATGAGAGGTCAGAATAGACCATCTAAGGCCAAAATAAGTTATAAAAATATTCATTATTTTTATAGGTATCACAGGATGTATGTATATATGTATAATAGAACTGATAGGTATTAGGAAGAGAATCAAGCAAGGTCATGGTATAAAGTAACTGACTGAGAGGTTACTCCTTTAGCTAAGGAGTGGTCAGAATGGACCTCTCTGAGGATCCGACATTAGAGCTGCAACCTAAATGAGAAGTCTACCATGGGATAATCTGGAGGAAGAGCAGTTAGGCAGAAATCACAGTAAGTGCATAGTTTCTGAAATGGGCATGAGTCAGAAAGAAGTGTAGCTAAAATATGGAGAAGAAAGGAGATAGGAATAGGATATCAGAGTAGAGAGTTAAACAGGACCACTGTTATTATTGATTATCAGATAATTACTCCTGATAACCTTGATTAGAAGTATGCATCTTATTCTATCTCCAAGGAGGCCAAAAAAGATCAAAAACAGGGACTTAATAAAATGATTCATATTTTTTCAAGTAAAATTCTAGTTGCTATTTGGTGAATAGACAATAGAAAGAACAAATGTGGAAGCATGGAAATCTCACAGAATGCTGTTGCAACATTTAATCATGTCTGAATATATAATCTAGTTGGGTAAGTAGTATTATCAGGATATTATTCTGGTTTCTCAAAGAGATCACATAGATTTATTCAAATAAGGGAATGTGACAAAATATCTAACCATCAATCAAAGCTTTTTATTCTCCTTTCATGATGCAGAGTTAATACTGGGAAGTGGCTGCTCAGCCAAAGACTGAATTTCCAAGTTTCCTTTGTATGTAGGTACAGCTTCATGAGTATTTTTCATGAAAAGAGTATGAGCATAAGTGATGCTTCTCTCTTCTGGGTCAATGTGATTAAGACACAGGTGTGCCTTCATGCTTCTTCCCCTTTCCCTTGTTTGCTGGATGTCTCCCACCTCCATTAGGGAGACCCTGAAATTCATGTCTTTGAAAATTGCAGAACCTCTATTCTCCTGGGTCTTTGAATAACTGCATGAGGAGAGCCTCCCACAGACCAAACAACTAGAAATACTCATGTTAGAATGTTACTTGGCCAAATAAATTGTTTTGTATTATGCTTCTGATTTTTTTTACCGTAGCTAGACTTTCCCTAATTAACCAAGAACACCTATATACCAATGCCTGGGCCACATGTTATACATACTTTTCACCCAGTATAATTCTTCATATGTGCCAGTGGAGATTAATCTTAAGACACTACTGGGCTAATGGCTGACTGAAATCTAAACCCATGGTACAAATTCTTTGGAGATCTAGTTTAAAAAAAGACACAAAAGAGGATCACTTTTTTTAATTGTCAAAAAGTAGAGCTTGAAAAATTTATTATGCAGATCTGTATGAAGCCACAAAAAACACATAATATAGAAATTGATTTGTGATAAAACCAAAGCATTAGAGATAAGAATTTTTATCTATCTATCTATCTATCTATCTAGGAGGAAGTCATTAAGCAATACTTTAGGTAACTTTAGATAATGTAAACTCTACGAGTGCAAATTGCAGTGGCCACTTAAAAATATTTCCATTCTTAATTATGTTTGAACACTAAAATCACAGCTAATTTTTCTTTATATATGGGAACAACTCTGTTATCATGATCTTCTTATAGAAAGAATGCAGTAGGGGGGCGCCTGGGTGGCGCAGTCGGTTAAGCGTCCGACTTCAGCCAGGTCACGATCTCGCGGTCCGTGAGTGCGAGCCCCGCGTCAGGCTCTGGGCTGATGGCTCGGAGCCTGGAGCCTGTTTCCGATTCTGTGTCTCCCTCTCTCTCTGCCCCTCCCCCGTTCATGCTCTGTCTCTCTCTGTCCCAAAAATAAATAAAAAACGTTGAAAAAAAAAAATTTAAAAAAAAAATAAAAAAAAGAAAGAATGCAGTAGGAAATATTCAAGTATTATGTATTTGTAATCTCAGGGAACAAACTTGTACTCTAACCCCAATTTGCATTAAATTGTTTGAACAATCATCAGAACCTGCACTGTCTCACAGTCTTTCACCTTAGTTATTCACATAACAGAATTATGTTTGACTGAAAATAAAGGCAATTCAATGGACGAGACAGACTGACTTCAAAACTTACTTTGAGAAGATTTATGAACAGCAAGGTTTTTATTTAGAACAATACAGTATTTGAAAAAGAGCACCCATTTTCTTTTATGCTAAACAAGCTTTACATTTCATTTGCATTTCTGCCACATTTCAGCAAGATTATATGTTCAGAGAGCTGATGTTATGACTAATTTCATTCACATTTAAGAATAAATGTAGTCTGAGAGGGAAAAAATTAAAACACTAAATGGTGTTCTAGAATAGGAAACAGAAAAGACAATGATTTCCTGCAGCAATCTAATGTAGAAGATTTTTTAAATCACAGGACTATTGCGGGAGACATTTTTGGTCGAGATAGTATTTGCATGGTGCAGCACAAATAAGTAGACAGAGGTTGAAAAAATTGAGGACAAATTGGGAAATAGCTAGTTTTCCTACAGATACTTTGCGATTTCCTTTCCCCATCTCTTGTTACACACACACACACACACACACACACACACACACACCTCATGTTATTTCCTGGATGCCCACAGTTCTTCACACACCTCATGTTATTTCCTGGATGCCCACAGTTCTTCACTGGGTTTCACTCTTCTACCCTATATATTCCATTCTCTAACATAAATCATTCTCCCATTATCATTATTACTTTTATCCCCAATACATGATCTAATCTGATTCTTTCATCAGGTCAGGGATACCCATGCAACCCATCTCACCTCTCTTCCATTTCAATGACAGACATCACAGTTGGTTATAACAATCTCCTGTTGAGCCCAAGGTACTGACTCAATCTATCATAACACAATACATTTTAGGCATCCACTACCTATTGTCAAAATTTGTATGTTAGTGTCTTAAGGTAACAAATTTACTTCAATAAACAAATTAATGAAATAAATAATCTTTTCAAGGGACTTTTGTTTTTAAAATATCTTAAAACAGTGAAAACAAACTATAAAAGTTTAAAACATGCTTGATGGCATTCACTACCAGATATGGGAAAGGCAGGTAGAAAATAACTACTAAACAAACACAATGTGACCATGACAATAAAAAAGATACACATGCCCATTTAGCCTAGCCTGCCAAAATGGTGGGTGGAAGATGGGAAAAGAAGGGCTTGTTGAAAAAGAAACATCTAAACTGAGTTTTGAATTATTACTAGGAGTTATTTAGATCAACAATGGCAAAGAAGAAACATTGGAAAAGGAGGGGGAAAAAGGAATAATATGGTTCAAGAGTGCTAGTAAATACCTCTTATAGATAGGTTTTGATAGTTTGGAAGGAGCAAGATTTTTTGAAAGGACCAGCTCAAAAAAACAATGGTTAATTATACTATGTTGGCAAATGAGTATTGTGATGTTGGTTTAAATAGATATGTTAAGAGGGTATATCCAACCAAGAAAAATAAATCATTAATAACCACCACCACAACAAAGTAGACTTTTAATCCTATCCTTCCACTCTGCCACTGTTAAGTCTTTAGAAAGCTGAATGCCCATTCATACAATGCCTATGTGGGGAATTTTGCTATGGTGGTATTTTCTTTTAATGCTTTTAATCAAGGTTTTGCTATTGATAAAAACACAAGTATTAAAGCATAAGATCAATAGAATGTAACTTTTAAAGCATTTATCTAAAGTATTACTTCAGTATACAGTCTACACAAGAAAGTGGAGGCCATTATTTAATTAATGGATTTATAAATATATTATCTGTGAATTTTGTTTTGTATTATGTATGCATTTAGGTAGCCTAAAGCAGGCTACCTTTTGAGGTCTAAAATACTGGTTTTATTACATTACTTGGCACAAAAACTTATTAAAGACTCTTGGGTTCTTGGGAACATATTGATGTTTTGCTGAGATTTAGTGCAAGATTCTCTTTGGGAAAATATTTGAAAAATATAATTTACTATAAACACGAGTTATTCATTTAAATGTGAATGAATATTCTAGTTTTCATTCATACATTAACAAAGAAGCAGAACAAATAGAGAGCCACTCTGAAGACTGAAATATGATTTATATCTGAGCTAAGGGAATCGGCAATGTCTACAAGGAGGTTGAGGGCCATGATGAAAGAATCAAATGTTCTTTATTTAGTTAAAAATACCAAGATGGCATGTGGCTGAATGACTTTTAATTGTTATCATTTAGACAAATAGCAAATTAGGTTAACAGTTTGAGTTTTGGCAACATGAGTATTGGCAAATGACCAATTTTCACTCCAAAGATGCAGAGGAGATTAAAAACTTTGGAATTTTGTGCCAGGACATATCAAAAAGTATCACAATTTTATACTCTGGTTGAGCAACAGTAATGTGATTTCAACACTTTGTCCTTCAGACAAAAGACAATTTCAAGAAACTCTAATGGACACGTCAAATTATTTTCAAAGGTGAAAATAGATAATTTACATGTTTTGTGTGTCATTTTAAAAATATTCAAGTCAGGGGCGCCTGGGTGGCTCAGTCGGTTAAGAGGCCGACTTCGGCTCAGGTCATGATCTCGCGGTCCGTGAGTTTGAGCCCCGCGTCGGGCTCTGTGCTGACAGCTCAGAGCCTGGAGCCTGTTTCAGATTCTGTGTCTCCCTCTCTCTGACCCTCCCCCATTCATGCTCTGTCTCTCTCTGTCTCAAAAATAAATAAATGTTAAAAAAAAAATTAAAAAAAAATATTCAAGTCAGAAATATGCTACTCACAAGAAAAATGAAACAAAAAGCACAATTTTTTCCCTAGTAGGATTCTTCAAATTTGTTTTCTTTGAGGTGAATTAGATCAGACAGGTAAAAATTCAGTGAGATTTTCAGGTTCTCACATGTTGACATAGTTAACCATGTAATACACTATTATTATTACTCATTTCCTTATTCCTACCAACAAACTTTTATCTGTTTAAGGACAGATAGCTAACCCGAGTTCAGGTCATCTAAAATACAGAACACACCTTTTAAAAAGCATAATATTTTAAGGAGCTTTCTTATGATATTTTCCTGTATACAGAAAATGTTTCACCTCAATGAATCCCCCAAATGATTTGCGACTGTAATGAATTAGAATTGCTTCTTCTAAATTTAAATGAATATAACTTTGATATGAAGTTCCGGGAGCATTTTACAATTATGAAAATAGAAAAACTCTAAGTATATATTTCATTTCTTGTTTGTAAAGGATAAATGACCTCATAGCAGAGAATGTAGGAAACAGTGGAGATCATGTAGACATAATTAATTTAGGTTTCTACTTCATCAGGGAAATGAAAATGCATGCTTATATCTATAATTTGGAGCTAACTACCTGAGGCCTTAGATTCTTAATACTTAAATTCTTAGTTCTTTCATCTTTAAAATTAGATGTTAATTGGGGCACCTGGGTGGCTCAGTCAGTTAAGTGTCCAACTTTGGCTCAAGTCATGATTTCACGGTTTGTGGGTTCGAGCCCCACATTGAGCTCTGTGCTGACAGCTTGGATCCTGGAGCCTGCTTTGGATTCTGTGTCTCAGTCTCTCTCTGCCCCTCCCCCACTTGTGCTCTGTCTCTCTCTGTCTCTCAAAAATAAATGTAAAAAGGAATTTTTTTTTAAAGTCAATGTTAATGAAAAATGTTTGGAGACAATAGTGGTGATGGTTGTACAATGTGAATGTACCTAATACCACTAAATATTTACTTACAAGTGGCTTAAATAATCTTGTTATGTATATTTTATCAAAATATTTTATGTTTTTTGAGAGAGAGAGAGTGCAAGCAGGGGAGAAGCAGAGAGAAAGAAGGACAGAGGATCCAAAGTGGGCTCTGTGCTGACAGCAATGAGCCCAATGTGGGGCTCAAACTCACAAACTGTGAGATCATGACCTGAGCCAAAGTTGGACACTCAACCGACTGAGCCACCTACAATAATTTTTTAAAAGTATATGTTGCTTTCCTTACATTTATACTTACATATAAATACCTAATAAATATCTATAGATATCCTCTAGAATCATAGATATTTCTATGATTTCTATTTCTAATCATATAGAAATAAGCATTGCAAATATGTATATATACATATATGTGTGTGTGTGTGTGTGTATACACACACACACACACACACACACACACACATATATATGTTATTTTGCCATTTATCTTAAAGTCTGTGTTTCAAGAGTTACTTCACCCACTAGAGAGAAAAATAGTTACCAGTCTTTTGAGTTGGATACTTTTTTCCTTTAGGTTTACCCCTTTTTTTGTAAGTCTATAATTATCCCTGGCCCTTTTCAGAACAATGTATCGCTTCAAGTATGATTATGCAAATAAGTGTGGACTCAAAAAGTGAGTTCCTTTCTGAATCTACTTCTCTAAAATTTCCCTGAGTGATAATTGGCCAAACTGGAAAACTAGCAACAGTTCTTCAATTATAGTTGGTCTTCATGAAAATAAAGGCATCTCTTCCAATACGTGTTTTTGAGATGCAAGCAATGAAGTTGTTACCACAGCATGGTATAGTGGTTCCAGTCTCTGCTCTACCACTTATCATTCATGACCCTGAGTAACTATTTAACTCTTCTGTGTCACCTGTAAACCAGGGATGATAGTATTAATTACTTCATTAGTTTTGGAGGAGATTAAATGAGTTAAAGCTCTCTTAGAACAATGTCAGACACGTTGTTAGCTTTTATAAATGTTATTCACCATTACTCTTATCGGTGTGAAAAAGCTAATGATAATACATTTAGGTAATGGCTGTGTCTATTATGCTCAAAATGAATTCAGGAAACTGAAGTATAGAATTTGATTATTACATTGATCAAATAAACAAAGTGCCATTTTTTTTTTTTTTTTTTGCATCTTAAGCACAAGAGAAGAGAAAGAGTAAGTTCTAAAAGTTCAAATTTACAGACACTTCTCTTTTCTCCCTGTTCTTCCCCGCTGCATTATCTTTGACAAAGCTTCTGTCTCTTGTTGTGGCATGCTGCAATTAGCAACAATTGATTAACCTTATAGAAAACTGGTAAAAAGCTGATTTAAGCTCTTCTTTTTCTTTTTCTTTTTTTTTTTCCCCTCTCTTTGTACCTTTATAGCCTAGGGTTTGTGAAAAAGTTCAGTCTGCAGGGATTTTTCTTTAATATACTTATGACAAATCCAATGGATGTTTTACATAAGATTTATTTTCCCTATTATTTCATAAAGTTTTGACAAAAATAATACTTATCATATCCCTGCTTTCTGAATTGGGTACTTTATTTAATTGATGTATAAGATTTCTTATTTCACTGTTTGCATATGATCAACACTACCATTATTTTCAGGCAAAGTAAATATACTAATTTTCTTTTAGACTCTCTAATCATAATGAACAGGACAAAATATGATTTGCATGCAAAGTAATAATCTCATAGTTAATAAAATATGTATGTTACGTAAGTGGTCTATGAACAGGTATTACTTTTAGTTTTCATCCCTTACCTTTCTTATTGCTTTGTTGATTATCTGCCCCAGAGTACATCAGTTAAATGTCACTGATCAATTACTCCTATATCTAAAAAAAAGCTTAAGGGTGTAGAATCAATATCCCACTCTGGAAATCAAATTACAACTCCTGCCCTTGAAATTTAACTATACAAAATAAGGAGCTGAGAGGAAAGATTAGTTCTGCCAAACTCTAATATTATAAAGAAGAACAATATTGTTATTATTTAAATGTAAAGTGATTTAAAAAATTAAAACAGACCATATCTAACAAGTGTTGCTCTGCTTATTAATGCATTATTGGTTCCTTGTGTGTTTCCCTTATTCTCTTTATTAAAATTTGAGAATTCAGGTTGTGGAAGAGATTAAAGCAGTAATTGGCATTTATATTTAGTAGAGACTGTTGGTTTCTAAAATGTTAAAATCTACATATTGTAAAAACAGAATCCATTCACTTTATTTATGAGTAATATTTATTAAGCATCCGTATGTACATTTACCTTGTGATACAGGAGTTTGTAGAAGTGGCCAAAGTAATTCTAGTTTTTGATGTATATAACCAGCTGTGGGGTATGTGTTCATCTTGGCAGATTCCCTATATACCCTGAGGAATCACTTCATCTCTTGGTGTAAGAGGTCTTTTACTTCAAAATTGCCTGACTTATCTCCCTGGAAGACTCTTGTAGTCTTATATAGATCTTATAATATCTGCAATGAGCTTTGGTGTTCCTCAATTGGTGCTCCATGGTTATAGCAGCCCAATTTCCCTTGATTATAATCATAATTTCACAGAGCTATGTTGGCATAAGATTGCCTCTTAAAATTACTCAATCACAAAAGAACTCAAATTCTGGGACTCTCCGCATTTCCCTCTAGTCTGTTCTCCCACTTTGGGGCATGCTCTCATTTCATTAATAATATAACAGCTTTATAATTATCCAATATTAATAAGGGCCTATATATTGTATGCATATTTCTATTAGAGTCTTGGAATGGATATGTCTAAAAATCTACTTGATATGAATTTCAGCAATCATCATGTTTTAATATCTATATTAACAAACTAATTTTCTTCAAAATGATACATTTCATATAATAATTTGAGAAACTTGTTTCTCCACTTCAGTATACCTAAATATTTTGCAACCTCCCTCTTCTTTCTGAAACTTTCCTGAATATTCTTTACATTCGGTTAAAAAACAAAATAACAGATTACTTGGCTCTTCCATTTTTTATCAGTTTTGGTGCCATTGGTCATATGATGAATAACTTACAAATGGTAATGATTTGCATGATAGATGGCATTTAGTATTTTTTTTGTTACAAAGTCAATAGCTTTACTCATATTATTATTTTAATGAGCTCCATGTTTTTCTCCTCTGATGACTTCAAAAGTTGGAGTGATGAAATAATTCAATATCAGAGAAAGAAGAAAGTCAAGTGTCACCATTCACAAGAAAACAAAACTAAACCAAACACTGAAATCACTAAGACACATATTTTTGAGGAAAATTTATTTTTGACATATAAATATATGCCAGTTTCTGTATTTCATATTCTTTTAAGTTAGTTGATTTTCATCTAGCAATTACAGTTTTAGCAGACACACCACAGTAATAATCAATTTATAGATCATAACCCATTTTCTCTTCTTTAGATTTACGTATGGAATTAAATCTATTGATTAGATGCTTACATTTTCCCTTACATGCTGAAATTCTATAATTATTTAAGGCTATGAATACCTAGTGTTTCTCCAAGCACTACAAATTTAAATTACAATACCTGTTTTCAAGATTTGTCCTAAAATATAGACACCAAAAGATATTTTTTTATCCTCAGAAGTGAAACAAATTTTCATAGCTACATTACA